>NC_048226.1:37523461-37636792 GCF_002007445.2 Ailuropoda melanoleuca
GCAACTATTTTTTCATACAGTTCAACTCAATAGAAGTGGTTATATTTAAGCAAGCCTTAAAGCAGAGATGACAAATACATGGCATGGGGGACCTACTTCCTCACTTGTGTTCCCAAGGCAGACATCACTAATTGGTAATAACGCTTTTTACTGTGTGCCTGGATGGAGCCTCAAGATTCTTCTTAACATTCCAAGCAGCTCAAACCAATGTTTAAGAGTTGACCCTTGAAATTTATTATTATTTTGATTGGATTTAAGCCAAAAGAGGACAGAGGGCATTTTTCTTCCCTGCAAGCCAGCATTGCAAACAACTATTTTATTTCAGAGACAAAAAACTCTGTCTTTACCCAGTTTTAGGAATGAGAATATGAGATGTATGAATTGTGAAGTGAGTTTTCTTAGCAATGTAACAAGAGGAATACTTTAAAAAATCAGATTGCTTTTTAGTATCTCAGATATTGATTGAATAATTTCTTTCAAATCCGATGTGGTTTCATATCAGTTCTGTTAGTTTTAAAGTGATGATTGTGGAATGACTAGGTTTGTGCCAAATAATAAATATAAATTCAAGTAAAAATATCCCCAAGTATGTCAGAATGATTTTGTGAATGGAGTCTAGAATGCAGGCAGATGCATTAAAATGCTATAACCATGTATACACATAGTTACCAAGTCATTGTCAGATACTGTTTTCATGCATCATTTTGATGCTGCTTAATGTAGGATATGCTGAAAAGCTATTATTTGGTCTTTTCAAAAGTACCCAGTAAATAACCTTCTGCCCAATTACACTTTTCCTAAGATTAAAAAACTAAGCCCTTAAAGGTTTATAATGGTTTTCTTCGGAATGTGCTGCAAATTTTAAGATATATATATATATATATATTTTACACTGGTAAATACTTGCTAACTGACATTCTTGGAATGGTAAGTGGTACCAGGGGAAAGAAGACACAGTATGAGCACCAAAGTTCTTAGCTTTGTGAGGTGGTGCAATGGAGGGGATAAAGATGGCCATGGGAATAAAATGCACATTTTTACTCATTCTGACTTAAGGCCACCTTCCTATAAGACCAGCCCAAATATGCCCAGTGAGTAAACTATGGTGTTAACCATTTTGAATGATGGGGAGCAACAACCATAGGTCACTCCCTCACTCCCTCAGTCCCGCTAAGACCTGGCCACACAGGATTTTCTCTCTCTTCATAATAGAGGTCCATCCCACTCTGTTCTACCTTCTAACGGATGGCTGCTTGTGCTGAGCCAGGTGATGTAATTATGGCGCTCATATGTAAAGAAAGGGGATGGTTTTAAGATCAACATAGAAACAAAATTCTACTTACTGTCATCTTGTGTGTGAACGCAGTTTGCCAAGAAGCTATATTTGTACGGCTGTGTGGGTGACAAGGGCTGTTCTGTCTGCGGTTTCAACTAATATGTGACATAACACTGGATTCAGATACATTCCATAATGGGGGACACATTTTAGGTATACCTTCATCTATGGATCAATAAATGCATACATTTGCTCCAATGACCTAGTTGTTTCAGTTTTATTTATTTAATACATGTGGTACAGATAGCTAGAGACCCAGACCAGCAAGATGTCAGTTTTCTCTTGGCTACACAGTAGGAAATAGACAGAGAACTGATAGCTCGGCACACTCAGATGTCCTGGGGGGAGATGTCAGATCACATCAGATCTCAAAGGCAACCTGATAGAAATAGAGGAGGAAAATACTCTTATCCCAACCTCTGTCCAGAATTCATCAGCTCCTTCAATCTTGTAACAAGTATACTGATATATCTCACGTATAACCATTTATTATTTTAAACTATGTAAATGAAAATGAATAAGCAGCCACGGGCTCTGAAAGAAAATTCACAGGCGAACTATTTTATGGTTTTGGGGATATAATTTTAACCCTAGCTAGTCATCTCCCTATGGTAACAAAAAGGGAAATAAGAGAACACTGTAGTTAAACATTTGAGGATCAGATTTGATCAGATAACCTTGATCCAGTCCCATTTCTTCCACTCACTAGTTACATAATACTAAAATTTTCATCTAGCAAAAAATAATAATAATAGAACCTGTCTTACTGGTGTTACTGGGAAACAGTTAAGATAGGTGCTTACAATGTATGATGTTTCTGTATACGTACATTTTCTGAAAAATCTTATGGATGATGTAAAGTTTGGCGACTAGCTTTCATATATCTTTTAATCATTCAATAAAACACACACACATTGAGTATATACTGTGATCTGTTTACTGCATTGTGCACAGGGATATAAAAATGGAGAAAACATTTCTAACATCCTCAGACATCTGAACTCTGCTGTCTTCTCTTATCGAGACATTTAGAATGCCAACAGCTTGACTTCATTGAATAAAGAGTAATATATATAAACATAGACATAAGACATTGACACCATGAAGATTAGGGAACTAGAAATATCAATACACAACCAGGAATGTGTCTAGTGTTCAAGGAGAAAGGAAGTTTTCTAGGTGTCAGCATCTTGTGGCTGTTGCTCCAAAGGAGGTCACTGCCCAGAGTAATGAGAACAGTTGGGAATCTCTCCCATTCTCTGTTGCCTGAAGGTCAACAGCCATCTGGTCTAACTCATGCTGGCTTTCCAATTGAGAGTGAAAACAGATTTTCTATCATGTCCAAGAACAAAGGGCATGGCTGAATCGTGGAAAATGTAGATGACACAGTTGCCTTCATCCATACAGAATGTGTATCTCAATTTTCTGTAAATGCATTCTTGGGCAGAGTCCTTTGATTAAGAGGCAGAATATAGGGGGCATTACAAAGAGGGGACAGATGAGCTATGTGCCAGAATCCCCTTGGAATGATAAAGCAATTACAAAAATGAGAAGGTTCTCTTTGGGTAATCCAAGGGCTATCTTTCAAATACAGAGAATAAATCCAACCAGTCAATGAGGTGCCTACTCTTTGCAAATCATGAAACAGAAGTTATATATGTCACCACTGTGTGTTATGAACCTTTTCTTTTGCATTTTCATAAAAAAAATCTGACATCCTGAATAGGGCACTGACCAACAGATTAAAATCACTTACTATGACTGTCCTTTTATTTTCTTGGCAGACCACATGCTGATCCAGCAGTCATCCATCTTTTTCCCTTTGTCAGACCCTGGTTAACAAATATTACCTGGTGATAAAACTGTCCAATTTTCTTACAGCAAAAATTACAAACATCAGGAAAAAATGCTGAGCTTGGGTAAGATATCTTATCTGTGTTAAATATTTCAGACTTATTGCAGAGCTTTGTGCAGTTGGTGAAATGTTTAAAATAAATAGCCAAGTGCCAAATACCTTGTTCTTTCAAATTTATTTGAGGGATATTAAATATGTTACAATTAATTTCATATGCTGTATTAAGACATTCCATTTATATGCTCAAAACTACAGGGGTCTCCATAACAGCCCTTAGTAATTCCATTTTGCAGTACAAGGGACATTGTTAATGTTCAAAGATTAGAAAATGCACCCTCTTTGATCTTTGCTCCTTACTGAAAGACAGCATTCAGATATGAGGAATGTATTTTTCTTCAAATAGTTGATTTCTCCTAGAGGAAGATATGATTAAATAGAATACTCCAGACTTAATAAGGCAACAAAAGAACTGGCGATTTCTTTTTAGCTCTTCTCATTCTAGTATCTCAAAGCTGTTTGCCTTGGGATTTAGAAATTGAGAGAGAACAAGTTGCTGACCCTAGAATTGAACAACCACATTAGTTTTTTTTTGGTGATGCCAATATTGAAATGGAGTGTGTGCCAGAGGCAGGCACTTTGCAGAGTGGGCATTTTATGCAGTTCATTTTAACTGATGGCTCAGCATATATATGTACAGAAGCTTAAAAAATGTAAGGAATTATTGGATTCTTGCAAGTAATGAAACTCGAGGTTTAGAAAGGAGAATGGTTTTCTCGGCTTCTTTCAATGTGCTTCTTAGAGTCACTCGTTGTTTGTAACCTTTTTTGCAACCCTTGATTTATCTGGTCATTTATTCAGCAAATACCTATTAGCAGTGCTGTTGCCAGGTGTAGTGGTAGGTACTAAAGTTTTGCAGATGCTTACAACCTCATTTAATAGGGATTACAGTTCATTGATGAGGCTCTGTTAATAGATATTTAGAGCCCCAAGCAAAAGTCTCAAGAAGGCTAGTCTATTATTCTCTTTAAAAGAAGACTTTGCTAATTTCAAAACACATTCCAATTTATGCCCGTGGAAGAGAAATAGCAGAGAGCTGTAGCCAGGCTCTCTCTCTCACAAGCTGTGTCAGGTAGGACTGGACCATCACAGTAGCCTCACCCCACTCTGCTTTCCTGTCCATCCTCCCCAGGCTGGCTAGAGTGATTATAGTTCAGGGAATATTTGATAGCTTCCCACTGTACTTAGGACAACGATAGATATGTTTAATGTGGTCCTCCGAGATGGGCAGAATCTGGTATCTGTGCACCCCTGCAGCCTCATCTCAGGCTCAATGTCCTCCAGCTACTCTCACCTTCTCTCAGTTACTCCTCTATGGCAGGGCTGTTCCAGATGCTGTTCCCTCTACACCAAATTCCCCATTAGGATCAAGCCTTCTAAGCTTGTGTACAAGGCCTCCTGAAGTTCAGGAAACAACATTTTTATAATTGGTCTTGTATCCGTTCTGAAGTAGCTCAGCATCTAAGCATTATTTCAACATCTATAGACACACTCTGCTTCCAAATCCCTTCATTCTACATTTATTTCCGTGGCTTGATGCTGTGAGTGGCATGACCAGGATTGCCAAAAGCTGGTCGATAATGTGAGTTGGCTGTTATTGGAATTTTATTCAGTAGAGAAAGCCTGCAAAAGCTTTATTAACATCTTCATCCAAAACTTTGGGTTTCAGAACATAAATATCATTTTTCAGAATGTTTTCTTTGAAGCCATCTATCGATTTAATTTAATAAGTATTTATTGAAAACCTTCCTCAAGTAAGGAAATTCAGAAATTCTTTGCTAATGACCAGACTTGCTTTAGATGTTTTATTTCAGCAGTATTTAGTTTCATTTGTGATTTCTCTCCATCAGTGACATCTATTAATAAATGGGAAGGACACACAATGAATAAAATCACTGCCCTAATTTTCAACAAGTATTTATTGTATACTAACCTTGGTAAGAGCATTACACTGAATTCTAAGAATATAATACAGAGCTAGACATGTTACCCTTGTGGAGTCAAAATCTAACACAGGAGATGTGCATGGAGTATTAATCACATGCATTTGTAAGCACACGCTGTGGAAAATGCTGCAGAGGAAAATAAATTGTATGAGAGGACATAAGAAGTCCTAGGGGGCAAGGCTGGGAGGGGCATGGAAGGGTTGCTAAGTCCCCTTTTGTTCACCACTCGGTGGAGGTGATGTTGGTACTGATGAAGAAATAATAAGCTTGGCTGCTCATGCCTGGGACACTTTATATGTTCACTTGGTGGCTCTATCGATCTTGGTTGGGTTTTCTCACAGAGCTGGGGGTCAGTTGGCTGTGGCTGACCTTAGATGGTCTTAGCTGGTACAACCTGGAAATTTACTTTTGTTCTATAGGTCTCATTCATTCTTCCACTAGCCAGTCTGGGCATGTTCTCAGAGCCATGGCAGAAGAGCAAGGTTGAACAAATCCAATCATACATGTGCTTCTCAAGCCTTTGCTTGTGTCATATTTCCTAACATGCTGTTGGCCAAAGCAGATTTCAAGACCAAGCCCAGAGACAGAGTGGGAGAGTGCACATAACACATAACAAAGTTATGTGCAAAATAGATGGATATATGGCATATTATGGGCTGAACTGGATCCCCTACAAAATTCATATATTGAAGTCCTCATCTCCATTTCCTCAGATGTGACTATCTTTTTGGAGATAGAGCCCTTGAGAAGTGATGAATTTAAAATGAGACTGTCAGGGTGGGTCTTAATCCAATCTGACTGGTATGCTTATTTGGACACACAAGGACACACTAGGGTTTCATGCACACAAAGGAAAGACCATATGAGGACACAATGAGAAGGCAGCCATCTGCAAGCCAAGGAGAGAGACCAAACCTGCCACTACCTTGATCTTGGGCTTCTAACCTCTAGAACTATAAGAAAATTAATTTCTGTTGCTTAAGCCACCCAGTGCATAGGCAACCCTAGCAAATTAATACAGGAAAGGATGAAAAATAGAGGCCATTTTTAGGGAATCTATTATAACAGGGAAAAATCCATGCCCACTTAGACCCTAAATTTCAGAGTAAAGAAATAAATACTATACATAATAAAAACAGTAAATGACATAATATATGAGAAGATGTAAATGCTATGGAAGAAACTGAAAGGTTAAGCAGGGTTAGGGGATCAGCAGTACCCGAGGTAGAGGTTTTCTGTATTCATTGGATATTCAGGGTAAGCGTTGAGAAGGTGACAAATGAGTGAACACTTGAGAGATGAGGGAGTTCGTTATGAGGATAGCTGAGGGGAGTATTCCAGGCAGAGATGAGAAAAGTCCAAAGGCTCTGAGACAGAGCATGCCAGGAATGTTGGAGGCACAGCAAGCCAAGGTGGCTGAGAATAGTAAGAGATGAGTCAGAGGCATGATAGGCCAGCCTATGTGGAGGCTCGTAGACCAAGTAAAGACCTGGAACATTGCAAGGTTGTAAAGGACTTCCTCTATCCCCGGCTCTTTCTCATTTCTCAATATCTATTTCTGTTGTTTGTCCTACAGATTCCCAGTTTCTGAAAACCAGCTACTGCTCTGGGAGAAGGTTTGCCCTTTCCCATAAGGATGGGATATTTGAATGATAGTCCTCATACCACTCAAATTCCACTCCCGATTTTGAAGTTTTGTTTTGTTTTTACTAACATCCTCTTCCCCCACAACTACCTAACCTTTGGTTTTCTTAAGTTGGGAAAATTAGTATGTTGTAAGTTTCTTCATTGGATCTATTATAAAAATGCTTATTAATGCTCAGGTCATATTGAAAAAGGGATTCAAAACATGGGACCATTGCTTTTAAAGTGCTTAGAACTGAGTTTCTGGACTATAGTAATTGCTCAGTAGACACTAGCTACTATATCTTTAAATGAATTGCTTCCTATAGGCCTGGTAAGTTGGTTGATGGTCAGCTTGCTAGCATCCAGGCCTTCTGGCTTTTTGTCTCTATATATTCTATTTGAATGAGCTTCTGCTGACTGATGTGTCTATGTACAAATTTGGTATATATATTCAAACTGAGTTTTTGTCAGGTATGTGTTTAGTGATATATGAATAGTTTTTTATTTAATCTTGTGCATTCTGCTGTTCAAATATTGATTTGAGATTGTTCCCAGTTAAATCATGTCTCCCAAGTTATAAGCTATGATTTAGAAATATTTCTTATTGATTTTTAAATATAACTTATGATGTTTTCAAGGATATCTGTAAGTAATAAGGTAAGACTACCAAGGAAAAAGTTTATTTCTCTGGCCATTCACTCTCCTTTGTATCAAGTTGCAATCTCACGTCATAATTTCTTACAAAAGATTAAAAATACTAATGGCATCTTGGGGTGCCTAGGTGGCTCAGTCACTTAAGCATCTGGCTCATGATTTCGGCTCAGGTCATGCTCCCAGGATCATGGGACTGAGCCCCTCATTGGACATCATGCTCAGCAGGGAGTCTGTTGAGATTCTCTCTCTCTCCCTCTCTCTCTGCCACTCTCCCAGTTCTCTCTCTCTCTCAAATAAATAAATCAATCTTTAAAAAATATTAAAGGTTTCTAGTAAAATGTTTGCTAAAAACATTTTCCTGTTATAAATCAATAATTGTTAGTTCATCAGTTCCAGTAGCTAAATAAATTTTGTTTGAATCAATTAATCGTCTATACTGTCATTGTGAGCTAAGATTTAATGCATTTTGTTAATATTCAGAAAGTATCACTGAAGTCATTTAAATAAGGAGAATTTAGAAATTAAAGACAGGTGGATTTTCATTGCATTACATCATTCATCAGGTATTTACTGAGTTTCAGGTACAAGAGATACGGAGGTGAAATAGACATATTAGGTTTCTGTTCTCATAGACCTTACATTTTAGTGGGAGAAACAGGTAATAAATGAATAGAGAAGTAGATCAGTAAGTAAAACTTTAGATAGCAAGTACACTGGAGCAATGAGATCAAGAGTGACTTTCAGAAATGTTAAGTAGGGTGATTGGAAGCCACTGTCCACTGTTGGCAGAAGGACATTTGAGCCAAGACCTGAATAAGAAAGAACTTGTCATATGCAGATCTGAAGGAAGAAAGCTCTGGGCAGCCAAAAGGGTCAGTGCAAAGGAGATGGAGGTGGGGAGATGTTTGGGGAGAGTGAACAGTGGAAAGGACAGCACAGCAAGGGTGGGCGGTAGATAGGAGGTGAAGATAGAGAGGTTGGCAAGAACCAGATCATACGGGACTGAATAGGCCTTGTGAGAATTTGCACATGACTTTGTTTTTCCACAACAGAAAGCCATCAGAGGGTTTTGAACAAAGAAAAATGTAAATGGATCCAGAGGGTAACACAGACTTGTTAGGGCGCTAGTGAAGCAGCCCAGTTAAGGAATGATGATGGTTTGGAGTCAGGTGGTGGCCATAGACCTAAGAAGGGGCTAATTTGGAATATATTTATAAGAAAGTGCTAATAGGACTTCCTGCTGAATGGGGTATGGGTGGTGAAGGACATAAGGACACCTATGCTTTTGACTTTGCGTGTAAAGGGATGATGGTGCTATTTACTGAAAGAGGGAATGTAGGGAATAATTATTTACTGATACAGGGAGCAGACTTGGGAAAGAAGGCAAATCAAGCACCCTAGTTTGGACCTGTTTCGTTTTAGATTCCTTCGAGATATTGATGGGAGTTAAATTTATCACCCTGTGGCTCAGAGGAGAGGCCAGGGATGGACATACGTGTTTGTGAGTCATCAAGGGGCAATGGATAAAGGCACAGAAATATCTGCCCTGCTAGTATAGTCACTTTGCTGCCTTGTACAGTCTGGAAGAAGACTCTAAAAGGCCAGAACATTGGGAAATTTTAACATCTCTTAAGACTGAATCAAATATCTTTTTACTGTCCCACTTCCTTTGCCTTCCAAACTCACAATAATCCTTAACAGAAATAGTCCTTTCCCTTGCAGTGGTCCATCAGTGATTTCTGGTAGTGTTCTACAGCTTTCTTTAGCCATCTGAAAGCTTGTAGTCCTATTATACAAAAATAACTGTATAATTTCTGTGGAATATGCTCACGTTCCAAACTCTAGCTACTACCGTATTTGTATTACCAGGCTCCACATTTGAACTCTCATGCTCTCTCGAATCATTTACTCTGTGCTGCTTGTCCCAGATTCTGTTCTTATGTAGGCTGGAGAAGAGATGGTAAGAAGCAAAAGGAAAGGTTTGGTTTTTTTTCCGTCTCCATAACAAGTGCAAAGAAACTAGGACCGGTCGGAATTGTGTAAAAGTAGCTCAACTGATTCCTACGATTATCTGGATTCTTTGCGTTGGCAAGGAGGAGTCAGGATGGAAAGCCAAGTTCGTAGGGCCGGGTCTGGGTGTGAGGTGTGTGGAGTGATACAGTGCAGATTCCACTTCAACAGAGCTGAGGTCAGAAGCTGAACCTCAGACAGCCAGGCAAGAGGCATTGAAATAACTATTTTGAGGCAGATTTTGGTATCATGGGCATTTTCTGGTTCTAAAAAGAAAATGTTTGCATAAACAAATAGTTACCAAGTTATAATTGCTCCATTTCTGCTCCTCACTTCATCTCCCTTGCCCAGAGCCACAAAATGGGCACAGCATCAAATGGCCTCTCAAAATATCATCTAAGAGATCTAAGCAATAACTTTGAGGGTGAGGTTGACATTAAAACCTGGTAGTTCAAGGAAAACTTCAACAGAAGGTGGGAAATTAGATGGGCCAAGACTGAGGCATGTGGTATTAGGTTGGAAACTGGGAACAGCAGAACAGAAACAAGGGTTCTGAATTAGATGTGGGGGTGCCATGTGGACCCAGAAGGGATCGTCTGAGACTCTGAGGCAGAGTCATGCGATCTCTTGTTTGGCACCAGGGGCCTTGGTGCATGGCTCTGCAGTCATTGGTGACTGATCTGTTCAGTCAGGACCCAGAATTACTCTCTATCTTTCTTCCCTGAACCTGCTTTTTCTTCTGTTGCCTCTTCAGCTCCGTTGAGCTGCTGCCCAACTGGAGCAGAGTTCCAACGGCAGATAGAAGGGGAAGCCAAACAACCTACATCTTGACATGATGGAAGCTTGAGATTCATTCCTGAAAATTACATCCTCAAGGATAGAGGCCTTATCCTCAAGGATAGAGTCATCAAATCCGCTAGCTCCTTCCCACTTCTGCATATACACATGAAGAAATGATACCGATATTTAAAACATAAACAAAAACAAAGCCAAAAAACCACTTTTTGAGGTGATGTCATCCGCTCATTCTTACGGAACGTTGTGACTTTTTGGCAGACCACAGTGATGATGTTAAGTAATAGGATTTGGCTTTTTGGACCAGAGGTTGTAACGCTAAGGCCTGGGTTCTTGATAAGGGACTGGCAATACGATGATTAGGAAAAATGCATCTGGCATGAGATTTTCTTACAAGAGTGGGAAGCTTCTAAATAAAGAGAAATAAATGTTCAGATCAAACTATTGAAATAATTTCTATGGTAGAAGATAACTGTACCAGAAAAATACCACTAAGAAGAAATGCCCAATAAAGCTAGGGAGCAAACCGAAGGAAAGAATGTTGGAAGCAGCACGAGGTGTACGGGTCACATCAAAATCACCACATTTCTTTTGACACACACATAAAACAATAAACAAGCAACAGAGAGTACTTCTAAATTTCTAGAGCTATATAAACTCTTCCATAGTTTCCCTTCCCAAGTGAGGTTTAGAAATGTGGTCTGATAGCACAGCTAGGTGGATTCATAGTTGATTAAACATCAGAGAATCTATATTCTGGTTACTCCAAGAGAAGTCTCTACTAGCAGCCCAGACATCCTTTCTTCACCGGGGCCTGCGTAAAATTTTACTGAGGACTTAGATTGAGTCATGAATCACATCCTGTCCAACTTTGTGACTGACTCAAAATCCCAGTTTAACAGCAAATACTAAAATAATAGAGCTAAGGATTGAAAATGATATGAACAGGCTAAAAGGAAGGCTTAACCTGTGAAATAAATTGTAGCAGTGATAAACATTATGTTCTGCAGTTAGCCTCAGAAAGTCAGCTGCCCAGTGTGGAATGGGAAGGCCAGACTTTAAGCAGTAAAAAGATCTAAGAGTATAAAGATAACTCTAAGTCCAATGCGAGCTGGCAGCATGACCTGGCTGTGAAAACGCAGCCACATCTGATTTTCTACTGCACCAATAAAAGCAAACTGCTAATAAATGAAAACAGAGTTGACTGCACTCTCAACTATGTAAATAATCACCATATCTAGAATACCGTAGCCTGTTTGGGTGCCAAATTGGCTCAAGTAGGTCAACAGAGATAGTAGGGTTCCCAAAGCCCTATCATGGGAGGAATAAAGGAGGCAAAGGGAGATGTTTAGCTCACGAAAAGGGGAAGGCAATCGTGTTAAACAGATTTAAGGACTGCCAGGCAGTAAGAAAAAAAAAAATCTTATTCTATTTGGTTTCTGAGTACAATACCAGTAGAATATTTTTAAAGGTAGATGTAAGATTATATAAAAAGCCCCTTTCTAATAAGTTCATGCTGTCTCACAATACTCTAGCTTGGCTCATACAGTAGTGAGTGTCCACTCCCTGGAATGTGTGAGCCTAAACTGAATTACCCTCATTCAGAGCTGCTCCAAGGGAACGCCCCACCCCCCACCCCATGGGAGGTTAGAAGCAGAGTTCTTAACCTTCCTTCCACCTCTAAGGGTCCACCATTCTATTCTTTGCCCCCACTGTAGAAATGCCACTTTCAGTTAAGATGTAACTATGTGGGGCACCTGGGTGGCTCAGTCGGTTAAGTATCTGCCTTTGGGTCAGGTCATGATCTCAGGATCCTGGGATGGAGCCCTGCATCAGGCTCCTTGCCCAGCGGGGAGCCTGCTTCTCCCTCTCCCTCTGCCTGATGCTCCCCCTGCTTCTGCTGGTGCTCTCTCTCTACCAAACAAATAAATAAAATCTTTTTTAAAAAAATGTAGTTATGTACCTACAAGGTGAAGTGTGTGTGTGTGTGTGTGTGTGTGTGTGTGTCCAAGGGAACATGTTTGTACATGTGCATTTGCCCACACAACCGGCACACATCTCAAGGAGCAGTGCCACACCATGGAGAAGGATCCCAGAGAGAGCTCACATGGTGCTCCCATCCCCGTTCGTCTCTGACTTCCGGTGCTGCTTCTCCACACTTCCAGATCTAAAGCCGCTGCCCAGGGTGTAGCTGGAACCATTCTTCTCACCTTGTCTCACTTTGTGCTGAAAGAAAACTGAGCTTAATGACAGGGTCACACAGTAACATAACAGGAGAGAAACACAAGGAGCCGCAGAGCTAGCAACACTCAACTCAAACCTAAACTGAACCCCCACAAAATCTAAATTTTTCCCATGTGAATTTTTTTGCCAATATTTTTCTTGAGAAGCAAAAAAAAAAAAGTATTCTTCCAAAATATAAAACAACTAGAAATAGGCATGTTCTGAGATGGAGATTTCTGACCATTGCTGCATTTTTAGCCAAGCAGTTTCACTGTTTTCCAGAAGAAAAAAAAAAGCTGCTGTTTTTTTTCATAAAGCCACAAAATATTTTCACAAAAAGCAGCTCAGAAAGAAAGGATATTTCCACCATTTTCCATTTCTGTAGAATTTGCATGGGGTTTTTATCTTCTCTGATCTTGTCAGAGGTAAGAATTTTTTTTTCATATGGCTGCAATTTCAACCTTCTGAACATTAAGCAGATATAAATTATCTACAAGGCTAAAAAGTCTTTGATTAACAAGCTAGGGAATTGCAGGTATTAAAATTGCCCCCCAGAGGGAGTGCATATCGTTCCATGAATGCATTAGACATCTACTTTGAATTACAAAGAAAAATTAATTAAAAAGTATATGTTTATGAGTAATGTGTGTTCCCCTGAGTTCATTCTGAAAGCCACATATACGCAGAATCTAATAAAAATCAAATTACATTAGCTGCATATTTTACCTCAGCAACATGAAGAAAAAGATAAAAGCAGGTGCTACCTAATGTTTCATTCTAGAGAACTTCCGGAGTGCCCCAAATGGTCTGAATGGATTTTAGCGCTCGACACCCACTGGAGAATTCTCTGTGTGGCTAGAAAAAGAACTGCAGCTACCTTAGGAAGGGCAATTCGGCGCTCCTCTGAACAGCTCTGCTTCCAAGCTAACTATCTGTCGTGCTCTGAATCAGGCCAGCCATGCCCACACGCATTCTGCAGGTTTGGTGTGGATAGAAAGATCCAGCAGGCTCCATTTACAAGGCGTCATCTACACTGGGAAATCGCAGGCAGCCCTGCCGGTTTTTGGACATGTTAACAAGACCGTCCGCAGGCACGGTCTGCTGTGTCAGACAGTACGGCCTTAGTGTCTCCAGAAGTATGTGGCTCTAGAAACAATAAAAGTGTTATGACACCCCACACTTGCCCATATTTTGTTTATTCCATAGATATCTCATTTCATTAGCTTTCTGTGCCTTTTTTTTCCCTCTTCCTGTGCTTTTTCCCTTTCGGTTACCATGGAAACAATTTCTCTGGTAGGGGAGGAGTCTAATGGCATCCAGGAGTGTGAAGTAAAGTCAATTTATATCATGGTTTGTGAAATATTGGGAGTTTGTAATGGTTGTTATCACCGCATATGGTAAATCAATCTCTCTCAAGAGCAAATTTCTAAATATTGATATGAGTATGGGAGTGATAGAATTATATAGAATCATGCATCTCGGCAACTTGCGTGGCAACCTTTAAGATCTACATTTCTATTTTGTTTTGTTTGTACAAATAGAAGATGAAATACAAAAGACACAAAATGCACTATTCTTGTTTTTTATCTATTTTAAATTCTCCAAAGGCGTTAACTGGTCTCTAACAGAAAGCTTAAGTTTGTTTTAATTATATGAATTAAGAAGCCTTATCTGATCACTTAGAAAGTTTATATATATGTATGTGTATGTAAATGTGTCATTTTTTACAGATAGCTTATATATATAGTGGAGCACACATGTCTTCTTCATTCTCACTTTAAATCAACTGGTATTTGGACAAACAAATTAATTCAGAAAATGCAGGCTTTAAAAGTTGGTCAAAATACGTGCACCTCCCCACAGGCAAGTAAGGTGATTACAGTTTCAGATTTTAAAATAGACGGATTGGTCCCCCTTGTCGAAACCAAAATTTGTTTATTTGATTTCACTTATAGCTTGTTCTGCTCTCAAAAAGCCACGAATGATGAGACGACAAAATATTGGATTATTTGTGCTCTTGAAGCAGATGCCACCTGAGTTGTGACAGGTATTTTAAGGATAATCTTCTGCATTCACTTAACACTGATTCGAAAATTTTCAAGCCGTGGGTATATTCTTGTTCGTTTACCACCAAAATGAGTCACCTCTTGGGTCTGAAGGGAGAGCTGGGAATAAAATGGAAACACTGAATGCAGGTGCAAGGGGGAGCCTTAAAAGAGAGGAGTCAGAACCATCTCGAAAAGTGTGGCTGGCTCCAAACACAGATGCAAAACAACCAGGGAGACTGAATATTTTGATTTTTTTTTTCCTGAAAGCGCTCCCTATGTTCATTTTTATGAACATAGAAATTATGGCTCAGCTGACATTTTTGAAAAACAACCATTCTTCAACTATTTCCACGTGGTATTCTTCTATCTTGTCCTCTTGTGGAACGTGGTCAGACGCTGACTGGACCTCTGAAATATTGTGTGATCTCATTCCCTTTTAAGATTTAGGGAAATGTTTAATATTTTATGATCCTTTGAGACAAAGATTCTTCAGCTTAAAAAGGGAAGGGATTTTAAAGTAAACATTCCCAAAGATGGTCGGAGATTTTTATAAAATTCACACGAATAATTAGAGAATGGAATTCGATGTAATTTGAGACCATGGGAGAAACCTGGAGGGAGAGGATGGAAGAAAGCCCAGCACGGTTGTTGGACTTATTTTAAAAAGTGCTTCTGATTTCAGCAGACATCCAAACAAGTCGTTTTGGAGACTGACAGCTGGGGGGTGTCTGCTCTTTTTCCTCTCCTTCGCTGTCTTCCGCCCAGAGAGCTGGTGTTCGCAGGAGGGCCGCCATTTCTCCCCTGCTCTCTTTGGACCACACGAGCTGGTTTTACAACTGCTTCTGACCAGAGCAAATTCACTGATAGGTTTGCCGGAGCGGTAGGAATAAGACATGCCCCGAGAGCAGGTTCAGAGCCGTGCCTGCATCCGATCAGGCTGGAGAAGTGAGCGCCTGCCAGACAAGCCTGCGGCTCCTGCACAGAGGTGAGCTTGATTGAGAGGGTTGAGCAGAGAAGCCACCTTTTTCCTCGGAGATCCGCTCTTATGCAATTCGAGGACTCTGCCGTCCAGCTCTTCCGGAGAAGCCTGTTCCAGTGCAGCCAAGACGTCGAGTGTGTGCGACTCTTCTCTCTGAAAAAAACATGGGCTATCTGGAAAAAAAAAAAAATGACATTTGTTCAGATAGCTTCAGTGAGAACCTTTGTCAGTAATGGCTGACGTCGGAGCACAGCTACTATGGCTCCGTCTGCCTTCCCTGTTTCAAATAAAGCCTATGGAATCAGGTTGATGGTGCCTCCCCTCAGCCACGTTGAATATGAGGCACATTAGGCCAGAGATCAAGATGTCAGTTTAGGGGGTAGCTGCATCCATTGCTGACAGCTAACAAAAGAGAATATAATTTTGTTTTGTTTTGTTTTGAAGAGAATCTTCACGTTTTTAATAGTATGACACTTAATCGCTTAAATTGGAAAAACCTCAAGTTTTGTCCCTATGCTTATGGTTTGTTTGTTCAGCCTTGGTTTTGGATGGAGAAAGAACATGGATGGGTTGAGGAAAAGGAAACATTCGGTATCCTGGATCTAGCCCAGAACGTAGGCCACTGTCTTGTTCAAAAATCCTTCTAAGCACAGAAATGGGAAGACGCACAAAGAGCAAGCAGGGAGAGAATACCTCACTTTCAAATTTTTGGCTACTGGGTCTTAGTGACCCTCTGCCTCACCAGTCAGCTTCAGTGTTATGCTCCCTCCCCCAGGGCGCACAGCCTCACCTACTAGCTGGAGCGTGCTGGAGACCTTTCCCTCCCCAATGCCAGCCGGACACGAATGGGCCACGGACAGGAGACAGGAGAAAGAGCTAGTTTGTCCAGGAAATCAGTGAGTGACTGAAGACAGAGAAGGGGTTTAATTGGCAGGAATAAAGACATGATTTGAAATTACAAACAGAAAGACACATCTTAAGGCCAGAAGCCAGGCAGGTCAGAGAAACGTAGGATGAGAGGCATAATGACCAGATGTCTGAGTCAAACACCCGGAGCCCTGCAAGGGGGTCAGAGCTGCTTTCGATGGGCATCTGCAGGACATCACAGGGGTGGACCTGGCTCAGGAATGGCAGGCTGACAGGACCAGGCAGTGCCTCAGTCCTTGAGTGTCCTCATAATTTGGGTACCTGCCTTTGTTTTTGATGAAACTTTTGCATTTTGAGATAACTGTGGATTCACACAAAGGTTTACAGAAAGAGCTCAAGTATCTTTTACGCAGCTTCGCCTAGTGATAACATCTTGCAGACCTATAGTACAGTATCACAAGCAGGACAGTGGTGTTGATAGTCAAGACGCAGAAAATTCCACCTTCACCAGATGCTTTAGTTGCCATTTTGTAACCACACCCACTCTTCCTATGCCCGCCCGCTCCCTACATGTTAGTGACCGCCAGCCCATCCTCTATTTCTATAACTTTGTGATTTCAAGTATGTTATATAATGGAATCATACCTTATGTAACCTTTGGGGATTGGCTTTTTTCCTTTCAACACAATTCTCTGGAATTTCACCCAGGTTGTTGTATGCAATAGTTTGTTCCTTCTTCTCCTCAAAGAGTATTCATGGTGTGAACATGCCATAGGTTCTCTAATCCTTCACTCATTGAGGGACATCTGGGTTGTTTCCAGGTTTTGGCTATTCTGAATTAAGCTTCTGTAAACATTCACATACAGGCATTTGTGTGAACCTAAGTCATCTTTCCTCCAGAATACATGCCAGGTTGTATGGTAGTTGCATATTGAGTTTTTTAGGGACCCGATAAATTGTTTCCCAGAGGGGCCGTCATACCTTCTCACCAATAATGTGTGAGCAATCCCGTTTCTGTGCATCCTTACCAGCTTTTTGTGTTGTCGCCTTTTTTTTTTTTAATTTTCGCCATACCAGTAGGTGTGTAGTAATAGCTCATTGTGGTTTTAATTTGCATTTCGTTACTGACTAATGATGTTGATTATCTTTTCATGTGCTTGTTTTCAGTGAAATGTCTCTTCAAGTCTTTTGTTCATGTTCTAATTGGATTGTTTGTTTCTACTGTTGTTTTGAGAGTTTTTATGTATTCTCGGTACTAGCCCTTTATCAGATACAGGGTTTGCAAATATTTTCTCCCACTATGCAGCTAGCTTCACCTTAACAAGGTCTTTCACGGAGCAAAATTTTTCAACTTGTCAATGTTTCCTTTTACGGATCACACTTTCATTGTCAAGGCTACAAATTCCATATTTAGTCCTGGATCCTGAAAAATTTACTCCTATATTTCTTTCGCAAAAGTTTTAGAATGTTAAGATTTTGCTTTTTTTTTTTGACCTGAAACTCATGTCAAAGTTTTTCTCTCCCCTCCAATCTCCTCTTCTCCTCTGCTCTCCTTTCTCCCCATGATTTCAATTTATTTAAAACTGTTGAGATTTGTTTTATAGAATAAGAAGTGATCTATGTTGGTTGATGTTCTATGGGCACTTGAGAAGAGCACGTATTCTAATGTTGTTGAATGGAGTGTTCAATAAATATCAATTAGCTTCTGTTGGTGGATAGAATTTTTGCGTTCTGGATCCTTGCTGATGTTCTTTCTAGGTGTTCAAGCACCTTTTGAGTGAGGAACGTTGAAGTATCCAACAACAATTATAGATGTGTTTGTCTCTCCTTTTTATCACTTTCAAGTGTTTTTGTAATTGCTCATTGAACCGGTTTTATCATTGCTGCTTTAAAATTTTGTCAGATTATTCTAACATCTCTGTCAACTTGGTGTTGGCATTTATTTTTTTTCTTACATGCATTTTTATTTTTTCCAGATTTATTGAGATATAATTGACATATAATATTGCATAAGCTTAAGGTGTACAATGTGAAGATTCGATGTTCGTATATATTGCAAAATGAGTATCAGCTTAAGGTTAGTTAATAGTTCTATTATCTTATGTACATCTATCATCTGTACATCTTATGTATCACTTTTCTTGTGAGTATATTTAATTTCTACTCTCTTAGCAATATAAGTATACAATTCAGTGTATAATACAAGTTTACATTACAGTATTGCGAACTATAGTCACTACAATGCACATCAGATACTCAGAAATTCTCTTACAGCTGAAAGTCTGTACCCTTTAACCAACATCTTCCCCTTCCCCCTATTTTCCTGCCACTGGCAACTGCCATTCTTCTCTTTGTTTCTACGAGTTCATTTTTTTTCTTCTCTTCTGCTTTTGATAGCAGCCATTCGAACAGGGCTCAAGTACTATCTTGTTGTGGTTTTGATTGACATTTCCCTGGTGATTAGTGATGTTGAGTATTTTTTTCTGGTACCTTTTGGCCATTTATGTCTTCTTTGGATGTCTTTTCAGGTCCTCTGCCCATTTTGTAATCTGACTTTTTTTTTTCTTTTTTTGGCTATTGAGTAGTTCACATTTCTTATATATTTTAGATACTAACTCCTCTTCAGATAGTTTGCAAATATTTTCTCCCATTCCAAAGGCTGCCTTTGCATTTTGTTGATGGTTTCCTTTTTTGTGCAGAACTTTTTAGTTTGATGTCGTCTCATTTATATATTTTTGCTTTTGTTGCCTTTGCTTTTGGTGTCAAATCCAAAAAATCACTGTCATGACCAATGTCAAGAAACTTCTTCCCTATTTTCTTCTAGGAGTTTTATTACAGGTCTTCCATTTAAATCTTTAGTCCATTTTCAGTTAATTTTTTTGAATGGTCTATAGGGACCTGTTTCATTCTTTTGCATGTACATATCCAGTTTTCCCAGATGTTGTTACCTATTGACCATCTTTTTCTTATTCAGCTTGAGATCTCCTGGTCCTTGGCATGATGGTTTGTGGTTTTTTTTGTTTGTTTGTTTTTGTTTTTTTTTGCTGAAACTTGGACATTTTTGTATTCTCTTAAGAGATTTTTTAATCTTATTTAAATCTTCTCTTTTAGCTTGCTTTTTGATTCTGCTCTAGCACGGGGAAGAGGGTGCTACCTTGCTACTGCTAAGGAGAGGTAAAAATTTAGGCTCCCCACTGGCCCCCATTTTACATCCTAGCTACTACTAGGTGGGGATAGAAATATGACTTCCCAGGTGTTCTCCACCAACATTGAGGGTGTCCTCAGTGGGGGGGAGGGGTTGGAAGTTCAGGACCCCCATATTGTCTCCATTATCTCCACTAAAGCTTGAGGGGAAAGGGGCTTTCATTATCACCTGATTAGCATGAAAGCTTCAGATCCCCTCTTGGCCTTCTCTGACACCACCCCAGCAAAGATGTTGGGCCACTTGTTGTAGCCTCGGGGAGCTGCCTCAAATCTAGGCTGCCCACTTGGACTTTTCTGTCATGGTTGGGGGTAAGGACTCATTTGTTTGTTTGTGGTGTTTGGCTAGAGTAGAACAATGATTATCTAAATGTTTTCTGTCTTCCTAGGTTGCCCTTTTCCTGGTCCTTTGGATTGACAGACAGGCTTTTATTGGGGGTTCTTTTATCTGTGCCTCGGAGTGCTGACTTCCTCAGCCCCATCTCTGAAATATATGAGGAAAAAAACAAACAAATAGGAAACTCTTCACTGTGTCATTTCTCATGACTCAGATGTTTAGCTGATTTTTCTTCTTCTCTTCATCTTTAAGTCTTTTTATTACATGTTCTATTTATTACATGTTTTACACGTAATTTACATGTAATTCATACTCTGTCATTGTCCTTAGTGAGATGAATAAGAAGATACACCTACCCCACATTCCTGGACAGGGAAATCTTTCTGATTTTTTTGTCACCAGGATCTTAATTAAGGGCAGGAAGCATCCAAAAGCAGCAAGCATGTGTCGGCCCCTGGAGGCCATGAAGAAGACCACCCTATGAGTTTCAGGACCCTCAGAACGACTACTCTTTTCTGACAACACTGTACCCATCCAAAAGTGTTGGGACATTTCCATGTGCAATCGCATCACATTATTTCTGTGAATATATTTTGTGAAGTATGAACCAAATTTTCTCCACTTTCTTTCCACCTATTACCCCTCCTCATTTTGACCACTAGATAATAATGTCTCTGATAGTTCAGGAAGGATTCCAACAAGTATAAGACTTAAAGATTTGAGAGAATGCATGTGGATCCAGTTTTGTTGACCCTTATCCACAGAAAAAAGAGGAAAAAGAAATAATAAGCAAATAAACCTTCTGGGTTGAGGAAAGCCAAAGGAATTCAAAGAGAAACATAAGCAATGCTTGTACATGTTTAAGAATCAGCTTTTGAGGGGCACCTGGGTAGCGCAGTCATTAAGCATCTGCCTTTGGCTCAGGGTGTGATCCTGGCGTTCCAGGATCGAGTCCCACATCGGGCCCCTCCGCTCTCAGCACTCCCCTGCTGTGTTCCCTCTCTCGCTGGCTGTCTCTCTGTCACATAAATAAATAAGATCTTAAAAAAAAAAAAAAGAATCAGCTTTTGAGGGGAAAAAGGTGTGAATTGTAATGTTTTCCAACTTTTATGCTATAAATACTCTTGCCATGGCTAATTTCAAGCTACCAATGTGCCATCACTCAGTGTGGAGTTGAGAGGAGATGTTGGCAATTGGCCCTCACAGGTTGGTATGGGCCAACTCCCTCCACACCACTGTAAGTGATAGTGACTGTTGAAGTTCTTTGAGAAGGGGCCTCACTGACCACCTCTATTATTTAGCTTCAATAGGAAATTTTGGGAACTCTATTCTACAACCATGATGACATGGAAGAGTTAAAATTGGGTGTGAGGGTCAGTGTCACACGGGCCTGAGGAAATTTCATTGAATCTCAGAGGTAGGGATAGAGAAGAAATGCAGTTTCCTTCTGCTTCTGAGAAGGGAGGGGCATTTGCCTGCATGGGAAAGTCTGGATACCAAAGCAATCTGTCATGAGAGGAAACATGAGAGCAGAATTCAGCATGAGTTTTATATCCCAGGGTATATACAATCAAGTGTGGTGATGGGTAGCTCAATGAATGCCTGCACAGAGCTCCGGCAGCACAAAGACCGAGGTATGGAGATTGAACATCTCACTGAAAACCAGCTCAGGGTGAATCATAACCAAGTAAGATATTCAAATTGTGCCTTTACTTGCTGTGCAACGTTGGGCAAGTTATTACCTTTACTTGCCTTGGTCTTGCCACTGGTAAAATGCAAATAATAATGCTTATGCTAGTACGTAATGATGATTAAATAAGTATACAGTTCCCAAAAAATAGTAAGAATTTGAAAAATATATAAGGTGAATATATATATTCCATCTCATTACTGAATCATTTTCTTTTAGGTATATCTTTCTGCCTTCAAAAAGGAAAGGAAGTAGGAATTTTCAAGGGCAGGCATATCCTTTTTTCTCTGGACCCCTAGAGATTCAGACTAGGAGCCCTGTTAGGATGAAGGCTTCTGGGGAGGCAGGAAGAGAGAAGATGTGACTTGAAAATAGATGATACCCAGAGGAGTCGAATACCCAAATGTTCATAACTCAAGCCAAAGGTAAGGTAATTTTTCTTCATTTTTCATTCTTCTTTTCATTAAATTTTAGTGTCCTTAAGTAAGTTCATTAACCTGTTTGGAATTAAGGACTACTGTGTTTTTGTTGACATTAATGACAATTTATAGCATGAATAAATTAGATGTAAGTCACATGCTTCTACACAAGTGTCCATGCACTTATATTCACAGAGTCAATGCAAGATGGTGGAGCATGAAGTGCGTGATGGGAAAGTGGGGCAAAGAAAGGCTAGTACAGAGCTATTCCAAGCTCTGTAACCCTGGCATTTGTGTTTGGTGAGAATTTAAGACTAAATTACATTTTTGTAAAAGGAGAAATACAAACTACTTAATTATTTCAGTGCTTTCATTGGTGAATTGGTGTCAGGGAAATCTTTCTGTGTGATACTTTGCATATTTTTGTTGTACTCTACATTCTACTAATGTCTTCTAAGCCAATCATTTCTTTAAACTGTTAGAGGAAATTATTTATTTAAAGAAAAACATATCATTGCTTTAGGGCCTCCAATGATGTGTACAAAATACAAATTCAACAATTAAATTACATTAAATTAAATTAACTCTGGCAGCTGTAATTTCCCATAAAAAGCACAGCAGCGTATTTGGCATGAGAGAATGCCATGTGAAGCCTATTATTTTTTTCTTATGGTTTTAGTTATTTAATCTTTTGATTCCCAAAAGAATTAAAATGCTCAAATATACTTTTTATTTAATTTAGATCTTTCATATTAAATACATCTATTTGATTTATCCACAAACTTTTCTATTTGGCAGTGTCTTACTAATAACTTGTTTATTTCAACTGAAACATTAAAAACATTAACAACGTATTAGAAGTACCTCACAGTAATCTAGTTGCTATCACTGTGGACCGATAACCACCACACAAAAAAATTATCATCATATAATACTGAGTGTAGTTTATTTAAAATATGCATATTCCACACTTTAAAATTTTTTAAATTTATATTCAATTTAGTTATCATATAGTGTATTGTTAGTTTCAGCGGTAGAATTTAGTGATTCATCAGTTGCATAAAGGCATATTCCACACTTTTAATTTTATCTAATATTCATGTCTTATTATAGGCCCCTTACAGACTGGAACCATTTCATTTTCTGTATCTAGTAGTAGCTGATATATCATATTTGTAGTTTAAGTTAAATTGAGTATATGGTACTTGGGATGCTGATTTCTCAGTTTTGTTCTTACCATGCCATTTGAGTGTCATATTCAGGCACCCTTTGGATTCTCCTCCTCCTCCTCCTCCTTCTTCTTCAAGTGTATTTTATTTGTCTGAATTTCAGAATTTGATTTTTACTTACCAAAATAAGATGCAATTGACTTCAAGAATTAAGGATTGTCTGAAACTATTAAAGTTACAATAAAAAACAATTCTGGCTGATATGTACAGCAGCATACATTCCAAAAGTCTTCATGTAATTTGACCGTTTGTTTGAATAATGATGTTGAAAACGGGAACCAGGCAACCTGGCCTATAGTCCTGGTTCTTGCACTAGCTTCTTTTCTAAACTTAGAAAATTCACCTGATACCTTTTTGCTTTCATTTGCTCATCCATAAAGTGTTGATAATATGATTGTCTAAAAGTAACCTCCTTATCTGTGAGGTATGAAATGAAATATATATATATAAATATAAATATATATATATTTATATATATATAAAAATATATATATAAAATACTCTCAAACTGTGTAGCTGTGAGGTATATATATATATATATATGAAATATATATATAAAATACTCTCAAACTCAAAACATTATGTAAATGTTAATTGTTTTAATTGTCAAGATTATATATAAATTGGTTAATAAACACACATTTAAAATTTATAATTTAAAACATTATATTTTATTATGTTAAGATTATCACTTATCCTCTAGAAACAATAGCAATGTAAAATATTATTTCATGCGTACAATATTCAATATCTTGGTATAAGCTCTTGGAAGATATCAGTACTCTACCATTTTTTCACAAATATCCAAACCAATCCAGCTGTTCTCTGCCTTCATATGCTTGCAAAATTGAAAATTTATTAGCCCTAAAAGCAATCAATTCCTTAATCACAAGTAATCTTGAAAGCTTTCACTGATCTCTGAGGAAGTTTCCCACCCCTTTCCATTGCCTTAAGACTGTTTGGAATTGAATTTAGTCTTGTGAGGAGAAAATAATTGGTAATTTTTCCTTTCAGTGATGGTCTGTGTGTGAGAGTGCACGTATGAGTGTGTGTGTGAGGGAGAATGAGTGTATGTGTCAGAGTGTGTGTGTATGTGTGAAAGAGAGACTGTGCATGAGAGTGTGTGAGAGCGTGTGAGAGAATGTATGACAGAGTGTGTGAGTGTTTGCGTGTGACAGTGTGTGAGAGAGTGTGTGTGAGAGAGTGTATGTGAAAGAGCGTGTGTGTGTGTGAAAGAGAGAGAAAATCATTGACAAGTCTTATAGCCTCGTTCCTTAAATACTTTCCCTAGTATTCATTAGAAGTTTTGGTGGCTTGGTGAAAACAGAGTTTTGGTCATTACAGCAGTGAAGGTAAAATATATTTTAAAGGTCATGTAGCTATACTAGAATCTGCAGGACTTTCTGCAGAATTCTCTATTGTTCCTCTGATTATTATGCAATACTTCCATGGCAAAGGGAGAACAATGGCTTTTCATTTTTTCTGACATATAGTGTTATTATTATTTTTTTCCATGACTGAGTCATGAGAGGTCTTTTGCTAGTTGAAAGGAAAAAGGCAATGTGTGCATGATAATTTCTATAAAGCTAAGAGATTTTTCTGAAGGCAGCCCAAAACTGTGCAGGCTCTCCAAACAAACACTAGATGCAGTCTGGTCCACAAAATGTATTGATCTTGTAAGAGATGTTTTTGGGGAAAAAAGGGAGGGATTCAACTTTGGAAGCTATTATCAAGAATCTTTTCCAATAGGAAAAGGAACTGGAGTTCAGAGCTTTGGTTCAGACCCCAGGTCGGCCACTAGCAGAGTTACTTTTCTTCTTTGAGACCTCTAATTAAGCCTCACAAAGATGAAGGGAATCCTTTTTATCTAAGTGTGTAAACTGTGGTTGTCAGATCCCTTGCAAATAAAGATGGATTTAATAACGTTTACCTGGGTGACGGAATTTGGGGAAGTTCTGGTCCTTTTGGTTCTTGGTCACAGGACATGAAGGCTGGGAAGGATGTCATGAGCACAATGTCACAGGACTGTTTGGGTCTCAGATCTTCTCTCAGCTGAGGAGAAGGCAATACTTGAAAAAAAACAGTTCTTCACTGAAGATAAGCGGTGAGTATTGGTCACCCTCATTCAGCAGGTGATAATAGACTCCCGTGAGTCTGCTCAAGGTCAAGAGCGTTGGATAATGACTCTGTTAATAAGTAGGATGAATTCCAAAAATCCCTTTTCTTTGTCTAAGTTTTTAAAAATTTAATATGAGGAACCTAGGAAAAGGGGTCCATGAGAGGTGGTCCCCATGGTGGAAAGCACTGGAAACAGGGTCAGAGTTTCACTTTGAACCTCAGGCCTTGAGCTAAGTTGTGTTACTTGGAAGGTGTTTTTCCCCCCCCTCTGAAACCTGGTGTCTTATTCTGCCAAAATCTGGATGGTGCTTCCTTTCTCACAGAGTGCTGCAAAGACCGCATGGACGATGAGGTGCCTACTGCAGGCCCTGGGGGACAGTGTTTGCAACTTCTCTTTATTTTACTTATTCTTTCCTTTCTTTGAAGAAAACCTTTTTTCTATATACTACAAATGACTCCCTGACATTCTGGACACATAGAAATGGTGTGCTCACTCTCCAGAAACAGGGAGTCTCTCAGAGTGGGATTCTCAGAACAGCAGCACTGATATCTCCATGAGCTTGCTGGAAAAGTGATTTCATGGGCCCAACCCTGACCATAGAATCAGAACCTCCAGGGATGGGACTTAAGAAAATGTGTTACAGCAAGTTTCTCAAGACGTTACTAGTCACGATGTGGTGCACAGACCAATCTCTTCCTCATCATGTGACAGTCTGTCAGAAACAGAGAACCTAAGCCCCACCCCCGACCTACCCTGGAATCAGAAGCTTCATCTAAAGAAATCCCCAGAAGTTTCATATGCACATTCAAGTATCAGAAAGACTCCAAAAATCTCTACGTGAGCTCGTTTCTCCTAAGTCCTAGAATCATGACTCCTACCTAGACATTTCCTGATTTTTTTTATAAGCACCTCTAATTTGATATATACAAACTGATTTCTCGCTTAAATTTGCTACACCTCTTGTTTTCCTTCTCTGAGAACAGTACCCTGTTTCTAAGTCAAACTGTCCCCAACTGCACAATCAGTCAATCATTGTATCTTGACCCCTTAATAATTATGGAATCTATTCCATTCTTTTTAAGACCATGGTAACCAGTTTATTCCTTTTTTTGCTTAGTCACTTCTTGCCTGATATATTTATTTATTTTTCAATTTAAAAATATGATTTATTTGCTATTCACATATTCCCTATCAGTCTATTAGTACTATATGTAACTTATTTATTAATTTTTCAGCTTTATGAAGGTATAATGGACAAGTAAAATTGTAAAATATTTAAAGCGTACATCATAATGATTTGATAGATGCCTATAGTATAAAAGGGTTCCTTTGCCAATCCACTTTAATTAATATATCCATCGCCTCACATATTTAACTTTTTGTGTGTGTGCGAGAACACTTGAGTTCTACTCTCTGAGCAAATTTCAATTACAGAATACGGTGTTTTCAACTATAGTCACCACGTTACTCATTAGATCCTCAGACTTGGTTCATTTTATAGCCAAAAGTTTGTACCCTTTCACAAACCCTACCTATTTCCCCCACCTTCTAGCCCCTGGCAATCGCTTATTTTACTCTCTGTTTCTGAGTTTGGCTTTTTATTTAGATTCCATATTAGAAGCGATACCATGCTGTACTTGTCTTTCTCTGTCTGGCTTATTTCACTTAGCATAATGCCCTCAGGGTCCATCCATGTTCTTACAAATGGCAGGATTTCCTTCTTTTTCGTGGCCGAATAATATACAATTGGATACATATATATATATATATATATATATATATACACATACATATATACGTGTATATATATGTGTGTGTATATATATATATATATATATATATATATATATATATATCTCACATCTTCTTTATCCGCTCATCTCCTGACAGACCCTTAGGTTGTCTCCATGTCTCGGCTATTGTGAATAACGCTGCAATGAACATCAGGATGCAGATATCTCTTCAATATCCTGTTTTCACTTCCTTTGAATATATACCCAGAAGTCTTGCCTGATTTATTTTAATGGCCTCCTTTATTACCTCCTTGTCTATTGTCTTATGTCTCTCAAATCTATTCTTTACAATGCTTCCAAAAGGATTGTTCAAAATCTCAACCTGATTTAGTTACCTCTTTTGCTTAAATAGCTTCTTGTGGCCTTCAGGATAGAATTTAAAGTGTAGAATATTTTCCAAAGTGCTTTGTTATTTGGTTTCTGCCTGCTTCTCCACTCTCATATTTTACCTCTTTCCTCCTTGAACTTTATAATTCAGCCTCTCCCAGCGACTTGCATTTCTATAATAAATGAGCTTGGCTGCCTCTTGCATCCAGAATTGCCATCTCTCCATACCCACTTATCTTGCAAACCTTCACTCCCTTCATGACTCAGGCCAGGGCTTTGCTGGGTGAAGAAAGCTTCAACACTTCCGGTCTAAGGAGCCTCTGCCAGCTGTTGCCATAGATCCTGGGCACATCTCCATTGTGCCACTTACAACACCGGTGGTATCACTGTTGTGCTTCTTTTTTTTTTTTAAAAAAAGATTTTATTTATTTATTCGACAGAGATAGAGATAGCCAGTGAGAGAGGGAACACAAGCAGGGGGAGTGGGGAGAGGAAGAAGCAGGCTCATAGCGGAGGAGACTGATGTGGGGCTCGATCCCATAACGCCGGGATCATGCCCTGAGCCAAAGGCCCGTCACAGTTGTGCTTCTTTATCAGGTGCACCTATGAGCTGTTTTAGGACAAGTACAGACTTTTTCCTGTATATCTCCATAGTGTCATGCAGCGCGGAACTCATTGTCAATCTTCATTACATATATTTTTGTTGTTGATGAATGAATAAATTGGAGGCAGCCATTCTCAGGGGCTTAGCGAGAAGCTGAAGATTATAAATACCTCTTGAGAGCAGGGATCATCGTTTGTTTACCTTTGGGCTCTCAGAGCTTAGCATGATGCTTGGAATATGGTATGTCCTCCATAAATATTTACTGGAGAAATGAAGGGTTATAGAGAATAATGAAGGAATAGATGCTATCAATGAAAAGATGGCTATCAAATGTTGATTTTCTGCCATCTATTTCATGTCTCCTGCCTTTGTCTTCTACTCCCTGCAACTGGGTATGTTGGCAGACAGCCCTCTAGACCTAGGCCTGTGCCAGTTCTGAGCTGGGTGTGACGGGGACAGGAATGATATCAGTAGCCTCAGTCCTACCCTCCCGGGATTCAGTTTTGTTGATTACCAAGCTCTGGTGCATCAGGAATAAGTTCTGGGACGGTGTCAGCAACTTATTAATGACAGCCTTGGGTGAGCAAGGCGCGTTTGGCAGGGTTATTTCATCATCCCTCTATCAGTTTCAATTTCCTCTACTCTATGCCAGTAAGTCCCACATCCCAGACTTGACTTCCTCCACAGACAGCTTGTAGGCAATTTTTTGCTTCTTCCCATGATCACATCCTGCTACCCACTCTGTTCCTGAATTATTAGAGTTATCAGCTACTTGATCATCTCCAATACTGAATCAATATGTATCTGTTTCACCCTTCTCCAATCCGACATTTCATGAGGTAAGATCCAGGAGTAATGATGCTCTTTTGTTTTAAATCCAATAAGGCAGATCTGGTGGTTGTTGGGACAGTTCTGGGAAGCCCTTTTTATCCACCAGACAATCTATTCACCTTGAATACCTGTCTAAGCATATTTTTTAAGGCTTATTTTCTTCTAAATGACATTGCCAATGTTTTCACACATAATTAGCAATATATTTTTTATGTTGGTGAATTCTTCAGAGGCCCTTTTACATATCATCCTTGAAATAAATATCCATGGCTTCATATTATAGTAGGTACAAAATCAAATAAGTAAATAAATAAAGAGAGGAGAAAGGAAAGCTCTTGCTAACAGAATTCCAATGAATAAATGTGGAATAAGAGAGGGAGGTTGAAATCACCAATGGGCAACCACTAGGGTAATAATCGTTATAGGTAAGTTATTCCGATGTATGCTAAAACTGGTGGGCAGAAGTTTGAGGAGAAACATGGTATTTGCATAATCTCAAAATGTCTCCCCCCAGTATTTATTAATTACAGAAGGAAAAATAGTAACTGTACTGTGAAGAAACCTGGCAGACACCATCTTATCAAATGGTGGAGGCTAGCATCATCCCCTGATAAGACTCCCTGAGAAGGGCACATCATTTCTGTGGTGTTATTGCCAAAAAAATGCATAATCTTAAGGTAGTTAACAAGAAAACATGAGGAAAAGAAAATAATTAGGGGATATTCTACAAAATGCCTGACCAGTACGCTTCAAAAATGCCAAATCATGACAGACAAAAGAAGATTGTCACAGACCAGAGGAGAGGCAAGGAATTGTCACACGTTGAAGAAAACGCCCAAGGCACAACTTAGTGCAGAAAAAAAAAAAAAAAAAAGGCATTAGACAGCACACTTGTAAAAATGTCCATAGCCTGTAGTTTAGTTAATAACATTACACCCATGTTACTTTCCAAGTCTCAATGATCGTGCTTTGATTATGCAAGATGCTAGGGGAAGCTGGGTGACAGGTATGCAGGAATTGTCTCTATTATTTTCTTGGCTTTTCTGAAAGTCTATATTCATTTCAAAATAAGGTTCTTAGGTTAAAAGAATGGCTTAGAACTGTGTTGGACGTATAGTAAATACTTAAGAAAGTCTAGCCAGTCATCACCAATGGCCCTGTAGCTTCAGTCTGTCCAGACTGCTTTGCCAGGCCACCCCTAGCCTGTGCACAAACGTCTACACTGCGCAAACCTACACTCTGCCCCGGATTTGAGGCTACATGACAAAGCTCACGTTACCAACACGTAGTACTCTCCAGAACAGACATGGAAAAATTGGATTGCAGTCTTCTGTCCCTAAAAGTTTAAGAAAATAAAACAGGAAATGCTTATGGCTTGCTTTATCTGTCTGTCTATTTTAAGAGACTGCTTGGATTTCTCTGAATGTAAACAGAGAATCCTAGCAAGATTGCTTAGTGATCGTCAAGATGGACTCATGCATGGGAGGCCATATTTCTCTAATTGTCCTCAGCTCTTGGACAGCAGCACTGCCTCAATAGATAAGAAAAAAATGCGTTCAAAAAACATTTGACAAGGTTTCACATCAGAGATTTATATCTAAGGCAGACCCAGGGAACGAGAGGTAAAATAGCATATTGCAGCGGAAAACTAATTTAAGAGTAGTAGACGGAAGGCAGTCATAGATGGCAAGTTCAGCTTCGAAGGGGGTTGGAAATAGCAAGCTTTCCAGAGCTCTGGGAATAAGGCCTACATATTTGGGGACATGCTCAGAGGAGAAAAGATCATTGAATTTGCTAGTGATACTAAAATTGAAGTCTTAGCAAATAATAAGGTGCAATATTATCAGATTGAAAAGGATATGAATTGTGGGTGATTAAAGCAGAGGATGCTAAATGCAGTTCAGGTACAAAGATACAAACTAAGAAGTACAGGATCAAGGAGCCAATTATGCGGAACATACACCCAGAAAAGGATTTGGAGGGTATTGTGGGAAAATCTGCAAAACCATCAGCACAGAGCAGAACTGCATTAGAAAAAGCAACCCGGATTTACCAGGTTATCTCATCAAAGGGGGAGGAGATGAGAGGGGAGAGAGATGCTGCACCTTTGTAAGGCATTTGCTTGATTCCTACTTTGAATATAGTGGCCACTGCTGGACTCAACAGAAAATGAAAGAGATGGGGAGTGAGGACGGGGGTGCGGTAAAGGGAAACATTTAATTAGGAACCTATTTCCATTTTAGCCTCATTGGAAATAGGAGGTTTAATAGTTGCAGTTCTAAAAATTGAGTATTGTCAGGAAATTTTTTGAAATACAGAAATTGGTGGACAGATTATTGTTTAGACGCATGCACTGTTTTAATAATAGTCTCAAATCTTATTTAAAGGACTTAACGAAAAGTTTACTGTACTAGCGATGTGTTGGTATGTGCATAAAGGCAAAATTCAGCCCCAGGGTTAATACGGGGGAACCAGAGCAGAACTATTTAATGCCACGTACAAGAAAAAGCTGTCAGGAAAAGCTGGGAAAGTAAAAGTGCAAATGAATTGAAGAGACACTTAAACTTATTTTTGGTGAAGGAGGTGATTAAAAATCATTGCTAAAAAAAATCACAGAGAGAAGGAAGTGAGAACAAATTTTAAATGACCAGTTTTGACAAGCAAAGTTTTCCTAATTGCACTGTCTTCATACATATACTAGAATGTAGTTACATAAACAAGCCTTGAAGTTTTCCATTTATTTATGTTTGTGTGCATTGCCTTTCCGATTCTGCCACAGGGAATGTGGATCCATTTTAATATAAGTACAGTGTATGCCAATTTCACATAGCTCAATCTAGCATTCTGTTTAACATGGTCTACCAGACTCTATGTATGAATGAAGCATGGAGTTTTGGCTGCATCGGCATGCAGAGTAAAGTCAAAGCAGAAGCAATTGTACTAGTGATTCAGGATTAAGAAATTATTTTCATCTGAAATATGCAGATAAATAGAGCAAAGTATTGAACCTTGTTTACCCTTTGATACAACTATGTGGTTATCTCCGTTTTCCACTCTATTTTGCATGATAAAGAATACAGAAATTTCTAGCTAGAAGGGACCTTAAGAGTCATCTAGTACAATCCTCTTAAATTCCAGATAAGGGAAATGAGAAACAGAAGGATTAAGAAATTTACCCAAACTTTCAAAGGTACTTCGGAGCAAACTAAAAACTAGATGCTTGATTCCTAATCCAGCATTCTAACATTCAAAGCTGTGTTCTCCTCAGTTTGTAAACCCAAATTGATGATATTGCCCTGAATTTTTGCAATTATGTTTGATTTGTGTCTTTTTAAAAAAATTGTTCTTTCAAAGTAGGAAATCCAGAATTTCTTGCAGCATTACAGTATAGGAGCCGACTGGGCAGCAACACAAAGGTCGAGAGGTGCACATAACTTCTAAGACAACAAGAATCACCTCTGGGAATGAGCATGCCAGTCCTCAAGAAGTCACAGTTCTTCATGGAAAACCACAGGCCATTGGGTGCAACATTGACATGGGAGTCAAAACTCTTTTGCGTCTAGCGACGATAGCTTTACCACTAGCTAATGCACCTTGGGAAAATCAAGTGTTCTTCTTATGTCTTGCTTCTCCTTAAATAAGGGAGAGGAGCAGATGATCTACAAAGTCCCTAAAAATTTAAGGTTTTCACATACGATCACAGTAAGAATGCTTCTTAAGTGGAGGATGAGGAAGTGAAGAGATGTAGTGAAGGGGGAAAGTGGAGAAGCATAGAAAGTAGAGAAGGTAGTGAAGATGAATTTGGTGTGTGATGGGATTTATAGTTGAATGTTCTTTAAGAGGGCATTGTGCTGGGAATCAACACGCAGTTTCTTAATAAATCCAGCACTACAAGTGTTTTCTTTCTGAAACAGACTTAACGTTGGCGGGCATCACATAAGAAAGATGTTTCTTATTTAGAAGTGATGATATGTGAAAAACACGTACCGAGGCATTTAAAAGACAGTTGTACTCCATATAGCAAGATGCTCACCTTATGAGAAAAATCCATGCTCCTAGGACCAATTGAAGGGACATATGTCGTCTCATGCTCCCAGAATCTAGAAGTGGAAACATAGAATCCAGTGTACCTTCCAGACGGTGAACTATTTGTACAACTCTTACTTAGGAAAGGGTTTTTTTTATCCTTCAAGAGTGACTGTCTTTGACCCAACAAGGTTACCTTAAGCCTTGCTTATCTATTAATTTGTCATTGTCTCCTGCCAAAGAGCCTCTGTCTTGTTGAAAACTCTCAAGTATTACCGTCAGCACAACATGGTATCACACGTGGATTTCCATAATTATTCTTACAACAGAAGGACTATACCTGTGCAAATTTTTTCATGCATATTCTTTAAATGTTATGGCAGGAGAACTTTGCTTTTACTAATGAAGATCTGGTCAATTATTCAAATAACATATTGGGTTACATATTCCAAGCAGTGTGAGAGGAATAGAGTCTTGCAAGTGGCATTTCAATACTCGGAACTGGAATGGGAGCAGCCATAACCTATACCTGACTGAACTTCACATTGTCATCATAAGGCCTCCTGAAGAGTTGAGACTGCCTGTGATACCTACTTACTGTGATCTGAGTGTATGGTGCTATAATATTGAATTATTTTGTGCCAAAAATGTAGTAACAGGCATGTGACAATGTTCCACAATTTATTCTGTAACACTTTGAGAGCTACTAAAGGATTTTTATAAAATGTTTGGCTCTTTGTGCTTTCCAAACAATATAATCAAAAAATTTTTAATGATACAGTAAAGCTCTGAAGAATCAACTTTAGGGGCATCTTGGTGGCTCAGTCCATTAAGTGTCCGACTCCTGATTTTGGCTGAGGTCATGATTTCAGGATCGTGAGATCGAGCCCCACATCGGGCTCTGCACTGGGCATGGAGCCTGCTTAAGATTCTCTCTCTCCCTCTGACCTCCCCCAACTTGTGCATGCTCGATCACTCTCAGATAAACAAATAAATAAATCTTTAAAACAAAAAAAGAAATAAGCTTTAATTCTTTTATTACCTAGTTTAAGAGTTTAGGAGCCAAAACTTTTAGAACTAGCTGACATTGATGACAGTGTAATAGTTGGTATCTTCTTTATTTTCTTGCAATTTTTTCTTTTAATTTATTCATCAGGAGTGATATTTTGATATTGCCTAAGGGAGATTGATATTCATTTATATGTGACCAATTTGTATTACAAATCTCCTGCTATGAAATAATTTTGGTGATTTAATTAAATAGTATTTAACAGCAAGCAAGGTCAGAAAGTATTTTGACAATAACATAATTATAAAGAATGTCTTATGTTTAAATGTGATATTTAATATTTTAACTATTTTTGTACTTGAGATAGGTCCATTAAAATCTTATAATAAAGTAGTATTTGTAAGATGCTTAAATCTAAAAGTAAATTTAGTTAATTTTAACTAAATATAATGAATAGACACCACTGATGTTTCAGTAACTGTACATGGATGCTTCCTTATTAATATTCTCACATGGAGCATTAATAAAATAGAGTAAATTTGACTAAAATCAATAAAATTCAGCTATTTAATATTAACCAGAACAAAACACTTTTGTCACCTTTAAACCTTAGTAAAAATACAACCATCTGTGAAATTGCTACCCTTAAATTAAAAGCAACACAGTCTATATTTTTCATCACTTTACACATCGAGGTAATAGGTTTACAAGACTATTAGTTGTGGGATTCCACTCAGTTCCAGATTATCTGGTCAGCACTGATATTAATCAGAACGTGGGGGTCTTAAATGAAAAATAGAAGTCAAACCTCAGAAATGGTTTTAAAATACGTATTTGAGAAATAAAATAGGCGCCTAGTGATTAATGATATTCAGACTGATAAGAAAGAAAGAAAACACGGAAGATTCCTGCAGAAACTTTTCACTTAGCTAGACTCCCCCACCCAATTCACTCCATATTATTTTACTAGAAACGACCAGACCAAATATAACCCACACACAAAAAAATAGTTTTGCTTCACTTGCTTCGCCTGCAGTGCCAGGGGGATGGATTTAATGATCTTATAGGCCTTTTCAATCTCTCTAATATTTGTGAAATGGCAACTGTCAATGTTGAACAAGAAATTGCTGAAATAGCACAACTTTTTGAAATGGATAATATCTCATAGGACAAGAGCCCAGAAATGGAAAGAACAACCATAAACCTCACTGAAACTCATCTCAACAGGATGCCAACTTCACTCTTCAGCTAATAAAAACAACCAACTTTAAAAATGCTGTCTGTCAGTGAGTCAAAATCAGCCATTTTGAAAATCTCAGTGCCAGGTATTGTGTATGCCAGAGAACAGTTAATCGTTTTCAGTATGCTTGTTTTTCATTTTGAGTTTTGCTGTTGCCTGACCATTTGGTTTCTATTTATGTCCAATTAAGAAGTATGTTCGGTTATGTATATCCTGGATGTAATTAAGTTTAGCGTTAGATACTACTTAGACTCTGCCTATTTGTTGATAACTAGAACTACTTATTTTTGGGACAACATTTAAGCAGATTTCTATAGAAACAAAACATTTAAACTAAAGCACTTCCAAGTTCTTCTGGTACATTGAACAGTCAAAAGCTCTCTCCTTATTTTCCAACATAGAGTCTGAATTTCTAAACATTATCAATATTTGACTATCTATATATAAATAATATTATGTAGAGATATAGATACAGATAGAGGTAGATACAGATAACAGTGGTTCTGAAGCATAAGAAAAAGATTCTGAGAGGAAAAAATGCACAGCGAAATGAGTCCAAGATACATTCATTGTCTTTCTAGAGACATTTGATAAATTCTAATATGGCGCAAGGTGATAGGTGAAACAGCCAAGCAGAAGCTACTGCACAGGAGCTGAGTTTTCATTACTCCTCAGTAGATTTCCAGACTTGAAAGCAGGAAGAATCCCAGACAATCAGTGAAAACCCAGAGGAGCCACACCTGGAAACAGGGGAGAACCAGAGGTAGAAAGTAATTTATAAAACTTCAGTTTAGTTGGTCCATTCCTTGATTAGATTAAGGTGATCTGTTCCGACTCAGGCTGCCTATCAGAAGACGAGGTACTTATCCTCCATAGTCTTCTCCATTTTTCTTGTCCAATATCTGTCATTAAGTGTAAAAAATGTACAGGCATACCAAAACAGAAAGAAAACTAATTCAAAATTTCCAGATGGCCCAATCATTGGAGTAAACAGACACAAACTTTAAAATAATGGTACTTACCACGTTTGAGAAAATATATGAAGTATTTATTGAATATTTCAATATATTTCATATGTTCAAAATGAAATATTCCACTAGAAAACTGACATCCATAAAAAGGATCACATGGAAATTATAAAATCACAAAATGCAACAATGAAAATTAAAAATTAGTAACTGGGTTTGACCCAGACTAGACCCCGCAGAAGACTGTTTTTGTAAACTAGAAGATAGGATAGTAGGAAATATCTAACTCAAATATGAAGATCAAGAAAGATGGAAATTTTGTAAAAGAGTACAAGAAACATCAGAAATGTGAAAGGGTCTAATACACGTATGCCAGAAGTCTCAGAAAGTCAGGAAAGAGAAAACATGACAGGTGCAATTTTTGAAATAATGACAATGAAATAATGAAAAAAATGTATCATCAAAACTGAGAGATGACATCAACTCACAAATTCAAGAAAAAATGTGAACCCCTGGTAGAATAAACATGAACAAACCACTCCTGGATTCATCAGAATAAGATTTCCTGAAGAAAGAGACAAACCAGAAGTTAAAAGAAGCTAGAAAAGTATAAAACACATTACCCTCAAGGAAGACACAATAAGGAAAATAACTAATCTTTTTTATCAGAGACAATAGATGCAAGTGACAATAGAATGACAATTTTAAAGAAAAAAATAGATGACAACCTAAAATTTTATATTCTAGAAAATTATCTTTCAGCAGTGCTGGTAAAATATAGACATTTCCAGATAAGAAAACACTGTTACAATTTAATTTATTGCCAGTAATCTGAATTAAGGAAAAAAAATATAGGGACTTTTCAGGCAGAAGAAAAATTATTCTAGACAGAAACACAAAATTGCAGGAAATAACAAGGAAACAAGGTAAAAGTAAATATGTGGGTAAAAATAAATATTGATTAAACAAAATATAGGAATATTGTTTTAGACCTAAATATATATATAGAATTAAAAAGCATGATAAAATGTGCATATGAACTATTTATCAAAACTGATGATCTACTGTGCATAAAACCCATTCCCCAAACTTTCAAAGAATGTAATCAGAATATGTTTTCTGATCATAGTAGAATTAATCTTGAAAGTAATAGCAAAAAGTTAGCCTAAAAACCCCCACATGGAAATTAGAGGAAATCAAGTAGCAATTGACCAAAGTATCAAAGAAAACCTCTTAGTGGATAAAAGAAACTATTTTTATTGTATAATAATAAATATAGATATGTCAAAACATATAATACTAAGTTCATAATTAGAGTAAAATTTGAGGGTTTTTTTAATTTTTATTTTTAGAGAAAGCGAGAGAGAGAGAAAATGTGCATGTGTAAGTTAGTGGTGGGGGCAATGGTGGGTAGGTGCAAAGGAAGAGGGAGAGAAAGAATCTCAGCCTCCATGCCCAGCACAGAGCCTGAGGCAGCACTATGAGATCATGACCTGAGCCAAACCCAGGAGTCGGATGCCTAACTGACTCAGCTGGCCAGGTGCCCCTAAAATTTACAGTTTTAAATGCATTATATTTGGAGAGTAGGAAAGATGAAAATTCAATCATTTAAATTTTGTCTCAAAGTTAGAGAAAGAGTAGCAACAGAAACCCAAAGAAAATAAAAAGAAGGAAATAAAGAATACAAAAATCAATGAAATAGCAAATAAATGGAGAATTACCCATACTACAAGTTGGTTTCTTTAAAAATATAATCGGTAAGTATTTAGCAAGATTTATTCAAAAAAAGATGGTACAAATTCCTGATCTCAGCAATGAGAAAAAAAATCACTGCAGATTGTTCAGATCATAAGACTTATTATAAAAATTTTAATTTGAGGGGAATCTGGGTGGCTCAGTTGGTTAAGCGTCTGCTTTTGGCTCAGGTCATGATCTCAGGGTCCTGGGATCAAGTCCCACATTGGGATAATTGCTCAGCAGGGAGTCTGCTTCTCCCTCTGCCTGCAGTTCCCCCTGATCGTGCTCACTCTCTCTCTCTCTGACAAATACATAAATAAAATCTTTAAAAATGTTTTTAATTTAAAATTTTAAAAATTTAGGGAAAGTGTTAACCAAAATTGATACAAGAAAAAATAAAACAAATTGAAAATTTTGTCTCTAATAAATTTAATCTTATTTAAAAACCTTACCGAAAGAAAATTCCAGGCCTAGCTGATTTTATCAGTAAATTCTTTCAAATATTTAAGGAGGAAATAAAACCATTCTTACACAAATTCTTTCCAAAGGTAAAAGTGGAAGGACCATTCCCCAACTGCATTAATTATGAGATCAAAGTTTTACTAATACCATAACCTGACAGGTATATCAAAAGAAATGAAAATTGCATTCCTTTTTTTTTTTAAAGATTTTATTTATTTATTGACAGAGAGAGACAGCCAGCGAGAGAGGGAACACAAGCAGGGGGAGTGGAAGGGGAAGAAGCAGGCTTCTAGCGGAGGAGCCTGATGTGGGGCTCGATCCCGGACTCTGGGATCACTCCCTGAGCCGAAGGCAGACGCTTAACGACTGAGCCACACAGGTGTCCCGAAAATTGCATTCTGATATGACTTATGAACATAGATACAAGTCCTAAGCAGTATGTTGGCAAATCAAATCCAGCAATAAATAAATAGAATAATGTTTCATGACCTAGTTGAAATGATTTTAAGAATGCAAGGTTGATTAAAGTCTGAAAATCAATCAATGCAATTCACCACATTAACAGAATATTGTAGAACAATTATATGATGATTTCATTAAAAGCAAAATAATTTTATAAAATTCAATGCTTACTAGTAATTTTAACAAAGTAGAAATAACAATTTATTAATCTGTTACATGATATCTGCAAACAAGCAAGCAAAACCTAGTACACATCAGACTTAGAGCTCAAATGTTAAATGCTTCATCCCTTGTAGTGAGAATCAGACAAGGATATTCCATACACCTTTGCTACTTAAAGAAAAGTTTCTGGATGGATAGCATCTGTCTCCCCTGGGAGCTCTTTGGAAATGCAGAATCCTAGGCCCCACTCCAGACTTATTCAATGAGAATTTGCATTTTAAGATCTCCAGGTGTTCCATACGCATGCTGAATATGAGAAGGAATTCTTTAAACCACTTCTATTCTTTATGGTCCTATGGTCTAGGTAAAGACAGGATGTTTTAACAATTGCAATAAGATAAGGCAAATAAATAGGATCTGTAAGAGCTGAAATGGAAGAAAGACATCATGTTTCAGAACAACAGGATAATGTATGTAGATAATCTGAAAGCTCCATAAATAAGCTATTAGAATTAATAAATGAAGTTAACAAAATGGTTAGATGCACACATAATATACAAAAAATTAAACCATATCTATGTGCTAGTGACAAGTGTTAGTGAACATGGAATTTTTAAATAATACTTAAGAGAAAACTGAGAAAAGTGTTCTCTGCACTGAAACCTACCAACCATTATTGAGAGAAATTACAAAAACTCTAAACAAATGCAAAGATATGCCGTATTTTTGTATTAGAAGATTTGATATTGTAAAGATGCCAGTTTTTTCCAAATTGATCTAAAAACGCATTGCAATTCCAATAAAAATTTCAAGCGATTTTTTTGTATATGGAAAATAAGCTTCAAAATTAAGATTCAAAATTACTATGAAAACGAAAAGTTTCAAGAATATTCAAAATGCATTTGAATAAAAAAGAACACATTTAGAGGACTTAACGCTACTCAATATCGAGACTTACTGAAAAGCCATTTTAATTAAGGCAGTATGGTAGGTACATGGGGCAGGTTGACGGACTAACATAATAGAATAACAGTCCAAAAATGTGCATAAAGTCACCTGAGCTTTGCTGAAGTTACCACTACAATTCAGGGAAGAAAAGATTTTCATTTCAATAAATGATGCTGGGTAAATTAGCCATCCCTAAGGAAATTGAACTTTAGCCTTACTTTACTCCAAAGGAAAAATAAATTCTGAATGAATTATAGACCTACTTATAAAATCTAAATTAATAAAGCTACTAGAAGGTAACTTAGGTAGATAACTTAGAAGATAACTCAGGAAACTTAAAGCTACTAGAAGATATATTCATGACCTGGGGTGGGGAGGATTTCTTAAATCGGACAAAAAACATACTCTCCCATAAAAGAAAAGATGGGGAAATTTTACTTTGATAAAATTAAAAACATTTGTTCATCAAAAGAGCACTATTAGGAAACTGAAAATGCAAACCACAGAGTGAGAAGTAGCTTTGGAATGCATGTGTCCACCAAAGATCTATCCAGAAGAAACCCCTACACATGGATAAAAATAACCTATGATCTAATAAATAAAATAGAAAAAGCATTGAAACAGTCATGTCAGAAAAAGTCAATATCAAAGTGGCCAAATATGAAAAGGTGCTCAACCACATTTAGTCAGCAAGAACATGCCGGTTAATGTCCAAATATGGTACTAGTATAAATCTGCTGAAGTGTCTGAAGTTAAAAAGACTTAACAGCAATATCTTAATGAGGATATGGAACAAGACTGTTGTACATTGCTAGTGAGAGTAAAAACTAATTTAACAACTTTAAAATCTGTTTGGCAGTATCTACTAAAACTGTAGATATACATACTCTCAATGATGTGTGTATCAAAAGTCATTCATAAGAACGTCCATAACGTTATTTTCAAATGCCCCAAACAGAAAATGACTTCAGTGTGCTCCAGCAAATGGCTATTTAAACTGTAGTATGTTTATACAATAGAACATTGCCCAGTATTGAAAGATAACAAATTCTTAATACATGCAACGACAAGAATTCAAGCACCGTTTTAAATAAAAGAATCAAGGTAGAAGAGTTCGCTTTGTTGTATCTCGTTTATGTAAAAGTAGCCAGGCGAATCTCAACTATCGCTGAAGAAGTCAGAATATTGCTTACTTTCTATACGGAATAATGACTGCGGACCTGTTGGAAGGATTTAGGCTGTGGCAAGATTTGGTTGGTTCTATACAGAAGTGTTTACTTTAAAAAATCATCATTCATCAGTTGGGCATTTATGATTTTTCTTTCTTTCTTTCTTTCTTTCTTTCTTTCTTTCTTTCTTTCTTTCTTTCTTTCTTTCTTTCTGTCAACACAGGGAGAGATTGGGCAGGGAGGGCCGGGGGGGAGAGAGAGAGCTGGCATGACGTGGGTCTGGATCTCACGACCCTGAGATCATGACCTGAGCCAAAATATAGTCCAGTACTTAACTGACTGAGCCACCCAGGTGCCCCTAGGCTTGATTTTCTTTAATTAAAAGAAATTTACCAAAAAAAAAAAAAGTGAAAAAACAAGACGCAAATGGAACAAGGTATTTGCCAACACATTAAACTGACAAATGATCAGGCCATGTAGATAACTCTTATAAATCAAAAAGCAAACAAAGAAAAAATGAAACAAAAGAGAGACAAAAAATATTTACATGTATTTCACACAGAAGGATACAGAGAAGACAAATACATGAAAGGCTTCACTAGTAATCAAGAAAAAGAAGATTAAAGTCACAACGAGCATCATTACATTTACCAGACTCACAAAAATTGTGGTCTGACAATATCAAACGTTGGTAAGGATGTGGGTCAATGGTAACTATTAGTGGGAAATAAAAATTAATATGATTACTTTGGAATAATTTGACATTATTTAATAAAGGTGAGAATATATGATTTCATTCTTAGTTATATAATCTGGAGAAATCAGAATCAGATTGGTGTCTCTCTCTCTATCTCATTAACCAGCTGGTAAGTATAAGAAAATTGATGTCTAATGATAAGACTCATAGGAGCATGAAATAATAAATAACTCAAATATCCATCGATAGAGAAGCTAATACCTATACTGTGATATATTTAGAAAATGGGATACTGTAAAAATAAACTCTAGTAATTTGCATTAACATTTTCAAAAACGTGTTTTGAACAAAAATAGCATGTGGAAAAACATACATATGATACTGTACATATAAAGCTTAAAAACACACAAAAGTTGTATTTTAGAGATACCTAAAAATATTGTAGCACATAAAGAAAAGCACAGGAACAATAAACACAAATTTTCGGACCATGATTACACTGGGAGAATAGGGAGGGTTATTCATTTACACAGGAATACGCAAGGGTGTCAAGAGGTTTTGTATCTTGTGTGATTGGTAAATACTATGTTATGTTGTTATGTTTTTGTTATATGTAATTTCATATGTATGCAATATTTTATAATAACTTTTGAAAGCAAAGTGTAACAAATCACACAGTGCCTTGCGTTCACAGGATATAAACATGCAAATTTAGAGCAGAATGAAGAGGCAGGAAAGAAGGGAAGGGGAGAGGCAAGAGAGAGAGAGATATGATGAAGATTCTCAACTCTTCTTTAACTAGAATCTTATTTCTTCCTTTTCCTTGACAGTCAAACCCATAAAAGGACAGGCGATTACCCCGCACCCAGGGCGGTAACCACCAGCTATGTGTGGCTACACGGTCTGAATTGCAATGCGCTATGCATTTAAAATATACACTAGATTTTAGATGATTCATGTAAAAAGGATGTGAAATCTCTCCTAAACACTTTTAATACTGAAACAATAGTATTTTGGATATATTGGGATAAATAAAATATATTATTAAAACCAATTTCACCTGTTTGTTTCTGCCTTTTGAATGTGGCTGCTAGGACACTTAACATTACATTTGGGGCTCAATTCATAGTTCTATTGGACTATCCTGGTGTAGAAACAATTTTTCTGTTTTCTTCTATGTAATTAATTCTGCAATTAATTTCCATCACATCACTGGAAAAGGTAATGAGTCATCTATTAATTGCCAGAGTCAAAATACTTCTCCCCTCCAGTCTCTCCTAAATATTTGATACCCCTTCTTTTGGGACTTTCCTTCTTGACCATGACACCACCCTCCCCTGTCTCCTCCAACACTCTGACCCTCTTTATTCCTTCTCATCTGTTGTATCCTCCAGGCTTTCTCCTCCTCTGTTAGGCATTTAAATGTTAATCCTCAAATTTGCCCCTTCTCTTTTTTCTTTTTATTGATTTACTTAACATGTATTTATTGAGCACCTAAGCCAGTTAAATTCTGAATGCTTATTTCATACAGTCCTTATATGTTGACAACTCCCCAATCTGTCTCTTTAATTCTAACCACATATCTGGGCTCCAGAAAGATATATACAGCTCATACCTGGATATCTTTGCATAGTATTCAACAAGTACAAAACATCTTTTCTCTAATTTAATGTAGGGTTCTGAAAGTGTAGTTCTGATATGAATGCAGAATGCAATCAACATCACCTGGGAAGTTGTTAGAAATGCAAATTCTCAGGTCCCACCCCAGACCTATGAACCAGACACCGGGAATGGTTGCACAATGCTTGCTTTAACAAGGCCTCCTGGGGATTCTGATGCTCAGTTAAAGTCTGATAGCCATTGACCTAGACTATTCTCTTTTGCCTTCATTACCCGCAGCTCATCAGTTACATGTTCCAATGGATTATTTCATCCACCATGGCTTATATGGGCCTCGTGCTCGTATCCCTGTGGCCCTGACTCTCTTTGTCCTGTCCCCAGTACCCATTGCTGCAACCGTCCCCTAAGCGTTCCCCTGAGCTCCAGTTTTACTGCTCCTAGCCCGACATTTGAAAACAAATTGGATTATATGAGCCTCTTCAGAACCTGTCTAGTAGTCTCTCATTTCTTATGAAGTTCCAACTTTCAGATATACACCTTGTACCTGGCTTATCTCTCCAACTTTACCTTGAGTTAAAATTTTAGTCAGGTTGACATCATTTTCTCCCCCCCACCTTGTAACACTTGTTTTTGAGATTTTATTTATTTATTTATTTATTTATTTATTTAGAGTGTATGCATGAGTGGGGGGAAAGGCAGAGGGAAACACCCGCTGAGCCTGGAACCCAATGCAGGGCTCCATCTCACGACCCTGAGATCATGACCTGAGCTGAAACTGAGAGCTGGACACTTAACCAACTGGGCCACCCAGGATCCCCTGGGTGGTGTTTTGTTTTGTTTTTTTAATATTTATTTACTTCTTTGTACATATAAACTTGTGTTATTGACATATAGTGACATACAACATTGTATCAGTTTCAGGTATGCAGCATAGTGTTTCAACAACTCTGTACATTACTCAGTGCTCACCACAGTAAGTGTACTTACCATCTGTCTCCATACAGTGAACATCATTTGCAAGTTGAGCTATATTTTTTTTTACCACTTGTTACCTGTACATGTCACCTGACTTCACTGAGTCTCAGTTTCCACTTCTATGAGTATGAGTTATGGTAGCTCACAGAGTTTTTGTAAGCATATACCCCCTAGGTGCAGTGACTGGCACAGTGAGTGCCATATTTAAATCTTTGCCACCTGCTATGACCTGTAATAAAGTTATCCCCTACAGTATAATTTTCATGTTTTTTTCCATAATATGCTTCATCTCTAGAAAATTTCTTGAAGTTACTTAACTTGTAGTTTCTCTCCTTCACACACATTTCTTACTTAGCTTCTGCCTCTGTCTGGAATGGGTCATCCATTTGCTCCCACTCAGAGTATCCTACTAATTGCTCAGGACTGAATTTTTAGGGTCACCCTTTCTCTCACTTGTCTTAGTCTGTGTGAAATGTTCCACCACATCTTCTATGCATCCACTGGGTCCTGTACATACTTACCTCAGAGCTTCCATTATAATTTACTGTATACCAAATTGTTAAGAGTAGATATTTCTGGGTAGCTGGATTTATGGTCGTTTTTGTCTTCTTCTTTAACTTTTTCTGAGTTCTCCAATTAAAACATACTACTTCTATAATCATATAAAAGTTTGTTGGGGCACCTGGGTGGCTCAGTCGGTTAAGCGTCTGCCTTCGGCTCAGGTCATGATCCCAGGGTCCTGGAATCAAGCCCCGCATCGTGCTCCCTGCTAAGCGGGAGTCTGCTTCTCCCTCTCCTTCTACCCTTCCCTCTCCTTCTACCCCTCCCCCTGCTCATGCTCTCTCTCTCAGAGTCTTTCTGAAGTAAATAAATAAAAATCTTTAATAAAAATTTTCATTAAAATTCTGTACATTGTTATTGTACCCAAGAAGTCCTCTGAAAAGGATTGTTCAAAAAGTTGGGTTTTACTCAAAAAAACAACTATTTTAATGTTCATAAAAATTAAATAAATTTGAATTTTAATGTGTAATCATATACAAGGAACAGCTGATGTACTTTACATAACAAAATAAAGTATTACCAATATAATTGAAATAACCAAAATTATACTGGTTTTGCCAAGCATTGAGATGGACCAATATGTCCTCACCATACTGACTAATCTGAAAGCAGTCTACTCAGAGCCCTTTACCACAACCTTATCTCTTGGTGTATCTTTTTAGTAGGGATGGTTGCAAACCACTCTTTGGTTTGATGAGACTAGGAACCACAAATCAAGAGCCATTCTGATTTTGATGAGCAACTCTATCCTCATGGAAGTCGTAAGAGCACCAATGTTAAAGAAACTGTCACTTCACCCACCCCGGGCATCATTGAAATAGGGCCATGGTAATTCACCATGGACTAGGATCACAATTCTCAAACAACATGATGCTTATTCATGTTGGTTTCCAGAACCCACCCTCTTTGAAAAACTCTGAACTTGTATGACTCAGAAATAAACCCACAACAGACTATATCTCTGCTGATTAAAACATTGTTAACTAAAGGGAAGAAGTTATTGTTGATGGTAAGATTCTATAATACATTCTCAAGGGTTTTGTTTCTTTAATCTAATTTGAATTCTTAAGAAATTAAGGTAATTGTGCTATGGGAAATAAAGTAAGGATGAATGTGTGGTTCTTAGAGGTCATGAAGGCATCTTAGTCTGCACACACAAACACTTTTTTTTTTTTTTTAAGATTCCAGGGTAATAAGCAAAGCCATATTATAAGGTTCATTTTTAGGAAAAGGATGAAATTGTTAAAACAAAGAGGCTTCAGATTGCAGTGGCTTGAGGAGGATTTTTTTTCCTCTAAGAGCCATGGGGTGAGCAATCTAGGCTTGTGGGGCAGCTCTGTTCTAATGAATAATTTAAGGATCCAAGGCCCTTGCATTTTGTCCCCCTCCGCATGGTTAATACTGAGTGTGGTGGTCACCTTCCTCTTTCAGCTTATAGGGAAAGGAAAGAGTGGAAATTTAGTGAAAACTATTTTCTTCTAAGCAAATAAAGCCAATAAATTAATTTCAGGCCCAACCCTAACTGCGAGAAAGGCTGGGAAATGCAGTTTCTATCTGGGTCATCATTGCTGTGCTTTAACTCTATCAATATGGACAAATGGGAGAAGGCAAAACAGATTTTGGTAGGCAACTACAAGACTCTATTACAGGTCTGTGAATAATATAGTCAGCAGCTATCTAACAAACTACTGTGGGTTGGGGTGAAAAATTGATAGAGTTAATGGTGGCGATAACAGTCTTCCATTAGCAGTGCCTTTATCTCCCTCTCTCATTCTTCTTCAATGGGAAAAACTTTAAAGAATTTAGTTGTAACTTTCTCTGACAGGCTTCCTCTCCCTTTCCCCAACAGCAGTATCTGTCATGAATTCAATGATATAGGAACTAATATTGAAATACAGTAGACTTTACTTAATAGAATGTTAAAGTAAATCCCTTGGGATATAAAATCTTTTATAATGTGACTAACCATTCTCTAATATGGAGTACTCACAATGTCAAATTTTTCTACCCTGGTTTTGCTTAGAGTAAAATGTAAGACTTTCTGAAATGGGGTGCTATTAACTATACCAGCCTTTGGGGTCAATGGGGTGCAATTAATGAGTTAGCAGACAGAGATGGCAATTGGTCAGAGACTAATAAATAATTGAATCTGTCCACCAGTTAGAATTGGGTTCTACTGATGGTAACAATGACCTCAATTAATTATATCTTTAGCAAGAAGATATTTGTTCACTTTCATACAAGAGAAATCTCCACCATATTTCAGGGATGAGTTCTATTCTTAGAATCACGTTGTGTTCACTAGATAGCTTCTCAAATGTAGCCCTCATGTCTTCATTTTAGACAGGAGGAAATAGAAAGGGGAGAAAAGGCAGGCTGTGTCTCCCCCTATTGAAGCTTTCCAAAAGCCCTACCCAATAATTTCTTCTTACACCTCATTGGCTAATATATTTGCAAGACAGACATAAAAAAGTAATTTTATTTTTGGCTGGGTGCACTACTGCCCTGATATATAATGAATAGTACTAAGAGAAAAGAAAATGAATAGGAATCCAGTTATCTGTGTCCATCCTATCTCTGTCCATCCTACCTTTGCTATCAAAATTGTGATGGACATATGTGCACAGTGAACAAAGTAAGACAAATTAATACTTAATCACTATTTAGGGGATTGGCCTCCAAACCATGATCCAGAATTCTAATGATATAATACATGACCCAGTAGCGATTTACTTTCTTTATTAAGGCTGTTATCCTGAGTATCTTAGAATGGAAGGAGGACTCATTAGTTGGATCTTCTGAGAAGGAGAGTCCAAGGTTAGCTGCGAAGAGATTTACTGGGAAAAACACATGTAATGGAAAAGAGGGGAGGGATCCTGAGGGGGTCAATAGGGCAGTCACCTCTGTGGAGGAGAAGGAGAAGGTAGGGAGGTGGGATAGACAGATTGGCAGACTCCAGCAAGTTTTAAAAACCTTTTGGTCAGGCCAACAGGAAGTTCTTGAGCCAAAGTTACCTATCAGAGAAGTCCCCGGTCAGGCAGATCCTCCATTTTGTAGGAATGGACCCACCTTTGCATCTCTACCATGTTCCGTCTTTCATTGAGAGTAGGCCGGAGAAGTTTGGGCTCAGTGGTGGATTCAGGACATGGCAAGTAGGGCTATCCATTAACTACCCCCCATACCTTAAGTGGGAGATATGCAGGGCATATTCTGGGGGCCTCAACTTCCACTTTGACCTGTATAACTCACTCCCTTCTCCAACTGGGGTCAAATATTAGGGAGAAACATTGGGAAAGATGAGAGATGAAGTCTGTATTTTTTCCTTCCAATTTCATGGAGTGGAAAAACCTATTACAGTATCATTTGGTCTTTTCAGATGTAGGAAAAATACCTTCAACCAGGTAACCTACGGGCGAGCAAGCCAAATGGGAGACATGTGAGGGGCTGAACAACAAAGGAACTTGACTGGGTCTGGGAAATCCATCTCAGAGCAGTCCTTTGTTCTTTAAAGAGATCAAAGCAGTGGCTGAGAGAAAAGTCAGATTGATGTGGGTTTGGAATATAGGTGAGGTTCCGTGGGGTGAGGTCTGGAGCCAACGGCCAAGAAAGAATTCTTTGAGACGTCTTTGGTGCAAAATGGTGGTTTTTTTAAAGCATGGGGACAGGACCTATGAGCAGAAAGAGACGCCGCTCTGGGGTCTTGAGCAGTGGCTGATTGTATGCTCCGGAGCTGGGAGAAGTAAGGTAAGGGGAGGTTTCAAAGAACTTTCATATGCTAAAGAGGACTGACCTATAAGACACCAGAAGCCTGTCAAGTGAAGGTCGTTTTTCCCCTCTAGCAAGGTATTAACATTAAGATAGTTGGAAGATTCCTCTGCCCCACACACAAGTGGGGGTGGGAGCAGGTTGCAGGGTTCAGTTTATGCTTTGTCTTCAGCCAGTCTTCTGCTCCCTCATCAAGATCACCTCCCTTTCCAGAGCAGTTCCAGTACTGATACCACTCAGGCACGGTAGAAGCAAGTTAGACCAAAGCGAACACATGCATGTACAATGACTTCCCATTTCCCTTTAATTAATTAACGAATTTGTTTGTTTATATTTTTAGTCTGGTAATTGCATTAGTCAGCTATTGCTGCATAACAAGTTACTCTGAGGTTGAGCAGCTTAAACAACAAACATGGACTACTTCAATTTCTTCTCGTTTTCTCAAGTTTGGGAAACCGGGAGGGGTTCCCTGGAGGATTCTCACTCCGGGTTTCTTACTAGGTTGGAGTCAGACCGTTCACCTGGGGCTGCAGTGTTTTGAGGAAATGCAGCATAGTCTTTGAAGCTCTCTTCATTCTGTGGAGAGAAGACCCTTCAGGTGATGATTCCATGCCGGCCTCTCGTCACCCTGCTCACACCCATGGCATCTGGCTTACACTCCAGCGAGTGATTCCAGAAAGAGTGCTCAAGACAGAAGCTGCAGCCTTGTTATAAGCCAATATTAGAAGTGACATCGCATTTTTCTGTCGTATTTTAATTGATAAAAGCAAATCAGTAAGTCCAGCTTACACTCACAGAGAGGTGAATTAAGTACTGCCTCTTGAGGAAAGGAGTGTCAAAGAATTTGTAGACATGTATTTAAAGTCATGTTGGCCATACGTTCATGTGACGAAATTCAAAATACACCAAAATCTCCCCGGGAGCCCAGTTCTATTCCTTGGGGGTTATCAGTGTCTGTGTGTCCTAGAGACAGTCTGTGAAGCTACAAGCAAATACTGTTAACAGGGTAATCCTCTGAAAGCTCTATCCTCCCTGATTAGAGCCCAACCCAGCTTCCTAGCCTTGATCAGTTCAAATCAGTGCTCCTTTGTATGCAGGGTGTGAGGGAAAGAAGGAGAATGACCTTCCCCATTCCTTTCTTCTAGAAACTCTTGCTAACTTTGGCCCACTTAAAATTGTAGTATTTGCCTTTTAAAACATTAGTTTAACAAAAGCTATTTAATTGTAGCTGTTTTTCCCCCTCTGGAACATTCTTTGTGGCTTTCTCTCACCATTAGCCAGTGCCTTAGGCAGTTGCTAGAAAGGGCTAAATTGAGTTGCTTTAGTTATTAGCTGTGGTTTGTGAGTCAGCTTACTGCTTCTAAAACAATTATAGAAGGAACCTATTATTTTGAATAGAAATTTGAGTATATTTAGAAGAAAATGAACCATGTATTTTCTTCTGGCTGCCTCTGCTTTCCAATCTCGTTTCAAAGATGAAAAGACTAAAGAGATTGCAAAGAGGGAGAGAGAAGAGAGGGATGGATTGAAAGTATGAGAAAGTGAGAGCTGAAGATCGGGAGATAAGAAGAGGAGGACTTGAAAAGAGCTAGACCATGCTCAAAGATTGGGAAAAGGGCATTCCAAATTTTGCAGAACGTGCGGTGAAATTATTTTATTGAGATTTCCCCAAATGATAGGATTTGTGCTGACATACTATGCCAATCCATATTAGCCTAAAGAGATCAATTCTGAATAGCTTCATTCTTTCAAAGATATGTAATACGTTCTGTGACTATTCCTGGGGAAATAATGCAGTATAATAAAATCATTGTTTGCATATGTTTGTCCCAGATATGTCACACATAGTTTTGATTCCCAGTTTTCTTAAAAAAATGAAATCTAAGCTGAAACTAAAACATAAAGCATGTTTTCTTTGACCCAATTCATATCTAGCTAATAAGAGATGGATTTTCCCCCCCTATGGTTCTAGTATCTGAGCATTGTGGATGTGTCCCTTGTCTTACAAATAGTTCAGAAAGTTTTTGTGTAAGTAACACTATGAAGAAATCATATTCTATCTGTTGTTTCACTAAGCTATATTCCAATTTAAGACCCCTTACATCCTTTTTGGAAATAGGTATATTTAAGTTGGTGATTAGTTTAGAATTTCACAGATTTTAGCAGACAAGCTAAGGAAATTGTCATCAGTGACATGTTTATGATAGAGTTTCAGAAATAGTTTTGCATATCCAAGAAGTTCTAAAGCACTGAGTATAGGTGATATTATTTTTGTTTAAGAAAAAAATTGAAATCAACTCTTTCTTCATCTTTCAATCGCATTTTCACTCCGGCTTATCGTGGAATAATGGTAAAGGTTAAAACATAACTGTATACAATTAAGTATAGCTGCATGGTCAAAATGCAAAGTTATACAATAATTCTGAGAATTTTATCAATGTGAAATCTAGTCTGTCACTAACATCCATTTTAGATTATTTTTTTCCCTAAAGCCTTAGTCATGAATACTCCACGTTCAAAACCGCCCAATAGTTCACTTAGCCACGCTCCAGCACGATCCTGACCTATTTCTCCAGTTCCCACATATCCCCCAGAACACCCCAGAATCCCTGCTGTCCAGGAAAAGTGCATTTCTAGGGTCCCCAAACACTGGTGGCCGCGAAGACCAAAAGTGTTCAGCTTATCTCTGAGCATTGTTCTTTCAGGTTGTCTAACCCTGAAAGTGGGGTAAAAATGGCTTGTAGATGCTTTAGTCTTTTGTTTTCTGGACTTCTATTAGGATTTGCACCTAACCACAGAGGTGAGGACACTGAAAATATCCCTAAGTGAATATTTGACTTGATTCTGATGCTAGATAGGTGGGATCTAAGCATAATCTAACTACGTGACAAATGACTAAGTGATCTCAAATGGAACTAGAGATCTTTCTTGTGCTAGTGACAAATGCCATAGCTACCTAGAGTTCACCAAAAGATGGTTGAGATTACCCGGTGAGAGCTCTTGGGAACCATCTCCAAAGTCAAAATTGAAGGTCCGATTTCCAGGTTCACACTTCCTGTATCTCATTCAAATTAATTCTCATTATTACAGGAGGCATTTCAGCTGAAAAGACGGCATAATACATGGAGGATGACAGGCTTTAGCCTATGTAAACTGTTATTATAACTTATTTCTTAGAGTGGAATTGAAAAATAACGTGATCTACCCCCACCCTGCTAGTCTCATAGTCCATAAATTTTCCTAGGACTCTGCAAGCCTGGAAGGACTTTGCCCTCATTCCATTAACCAGTGCTTCCAGGAGGCATAACTACCAAAAGGTTTTCCTGGGTGCACCGGGAGCTTAAGGACCCTTTTAAGTTAGGTCTAGACTGCTTGTCTTCTGATCCTTATTCAGCCCAAGCACTCACGGAGCCTAAGGATATCGCCTCTTCTCGTTGGTCCCTCCAGCTGCGGGGCTAGCCGCCTCCTATGGTTGCTACTCTCGGAATTACATCATGGAGGTCCACTCCTCAGGCTTGGCCTCTCAACGCCTGTCACCTACATAACTAATTTTCGGTGATAAATTCTGTTTAAATATTAAGAGTGATTTTTGTTTTCTTTCTTTTTTAAAGATTTTTTAAATTTATTTGACAGAGAGAGAGAGAACACAAGTAGGCAGAGCAGCAGGCAGAGGGAGAGGGAGAAGCAGGCTCTCTGCTGAGCAGGGAGCCCACCGCAGGGCTGGATCCCAGGACCCTGGGATCATGACCTGAGCTGAAGGCAAAGGGAGGCACTTAACCGACTGAGCCACCCAGGTAGCCCTGACTTTTGTTTTCTTGATTTAACTCTGATTGACACATTATTCCTGGTCCTTTTTCTTTTTCTTCAAAAGCTAGTCCACTACTTAATGGTAGAGGCCAATCTCTCGTTAAACACAACTTCCTATGCTCATTTAATTATTCCGTTATCTAATCCTCATATAAAGTTATCCAATGTATGAATTTCTTTATAAAATTCCCTTCTTTCAACTTTTCATGCAGCTAATGTTGTAAATTTCCCAATTGCAGGGGAAACAACTGATTCTTTGCCAACTCCCCATTATTTATAATACAAGGTTTATTGCACAAAAGTTATTGATTGTTCATTGTTATTTACAAATAACATTCACCATATTCACATGGTTCAAATTGTCTCCAAATCTGAAGATGAGATGTTAATATCAGGTGGCTGTTGATCAACTGAGGAACACATTTCATCATAAAAGTTCAATCAAAATACAGTTAGTTAGCATTTAGACTTAATTTTCCTGTAGCCTCCTGTTTCAATTTTACAAGTCTTGGAGGGATCCAGTAACAGGTTACTGTGGCAAAAAGGTGGGGGAGGGGGAATTCTCTTAAGCATGAATGGCTTAGAATAGTCATAGACTTTTAGAGCTGGAGCTGAAGCTATTATTAGAGCCGTAGTTGTCTCCTGTCAGATCCAAGGAAGAGTTCTTCCTATTCATTGTTGATGTTTTTACTACTCCCTTATCTAAGACAAAAATTTTTTTCTTGGCTTTGCTTTTATCCTCTTCTCCATCAATTCCTATTGTCTTCTCTTTTCTTCTGCATCTCTTCTTCTGTCAATCAATTTAAATATCGATGTTCCAAAACTTCTGTCCTAGGTGTTCTCTTCCTCCTCTACTTTCCTTAATACTGTAATGCCCACGTAGAACAGAAACGCATGCCACTGCTGTCCACTTTCTCGCCATTATGGAAGTTACCAAACACACCATTTTCTTTTACGGGGTCAAAGTATTTTCAGCATTTATTATTTCAGAAATTAAGAGAGACGAATGATTTTTGAAGATGCCATCCTTTCCAACCCATAAGCGGGTCCCTTCAAGGTCAGTGCGCTGTTTTCTACTACTTAACCAAGCAAGTATAAACAGCTCTCCACTAGATTGTTGAAGTTGATGGTCTTGTCCAATAAAACCACTAAACTTGGCCTAGTTGTGGATGTCACCACACATTATATTTTATGAAAGAGAGTTCAAATTATATAACTTGCGTGTAGGAACATGGCTCTTCGGAAACATAAATACCTTCCAGTAAATGTTCAGATTTTATATTTTGTATAACATTGTAAATGTATGTACTATTATTTTAAATTATTTATAGATGTTCCCAATAGTTTTCAAGGATAAAGGAAGGAAACATCTATGATTTTAATATTTTTTAAATAGAAATATGCCTTTAATAAATAAAAATGAAAGCAGACTACATATTAAAAGTTATAAAATGAGTTGAAATAAAATACAAGCCAGACATTTTATGAAGTGTTTAGAATCATTAAACGCCTTCCTTAAATGCAAGCCAGCTTTTATTTGACTATGAAAAATACCCATAATCTACCAGGGACCCAAGGCCTTGGGACACTAGATTATTGGACTAAACTTTCGCGTGGGTTTGAAGGAATTTCAGCTCACATTGGAAGTTCTCCACTACTACAGAGAACTTTCAAAGTTCAATTGCACCTTCATTTTATTTTTTATTTGTTTTTAAAGATTTTATTTATTTATTCATTCGACAGAGATAGAGACAGCCAGCAAGAGTGGGAACACAAGCAGGGGGAGTGGGGAGTGGGAGAGGAAGAAGCAGGCTCATAGCGGAAGAGCCTGATGTGGGGCTTGATCCCACAACGCCGGGATCACGCCCTGAGCCGAAGGCAGACGCTTAACTGCTGTGCCACCCAGGCGCCCCTGCACCTTCATTTTAATCTCATACATAATGGAAGTTACTTATGGGAAACTTTTCTAAGCACTCTTTGAAGCAGACTTCCTAGTCTATTAGCAAAATAATAAAGGAGATATTTATTTATTGTTTCAGTAAAACTGAGTACCTCTGAGGTGAAGACTATGCTTATGCCTGAAAAGGGGTCATTGTTGGAAGGGTGTCAAGTGCAATATCCTTGAAACTTTGATTACTAGAAAGTAGCTATTATTCCCTGAAGTTTATCGTGATGAGAGGAAAGTTCCAGGGGTGGTAAATCTCGGCGGTTGCAAGCATAACTTCTCTATCTGCGTGCAGCACTGGCACGTCCGTACCGATATTCGTTACATTTGGCTTCAGGCTTTTCCGTAGCTGTCTCCCCAGCCAATCGGGAGTTCATCACTGCCATCGCCAGCCACCGGGGCATAAGCAACACCTGTAACTGTTCTGGCGGAAAGGAGCGAGCTCCCATTTTATAGCCTTGCATAGCCGTCTCCACGGATTCAGTCTTACGCGATAGAATTGTTTTCTTACACAATTTGAAAGTCAGGTGTCAGTTAACTACTTTGTGTTTTTTGACTAGCAAAGAAGCTGACATTTTGATCAGTGGCTGTTTCAGCCAATCCAACCACTTTCTCCTTCACCTCCCAAACTCTTCTTACAGTCTCAAAACTGAACCCCAGGAAAGACAAACACAATAGGCTTGATTTATGTTGTTGAGTGTTAGGCAGTTTCCACTCAAAATAAAGGCAATCAACAGTAAATACATAAGAAATCAAGAGACCCAAATCTAGAAGGCTACTTTTCTTTTTTTTTTTAATATAAAGATTTTTATTTATTTATTTGACAGAGATAGAGACAGCCAGCGAGAGAGGGAACACAGGCAGGGGGAGTGGGAGAGGAAGAAGCAGGCTCCCAGCGGAGGAGGAGCCTGATGTGGGGCTGGATCCCAGAATGCCGGGATCACGCCCTGAGCCCAAGGCAGATGCTTAACGACTGAGCCACTGAGGCGCCCCTAGAAGGCTACTTTTCTTTTTGTAGTAGTTGATTTTTCCTTATTGGTGAGAGCATCATGGGTCCAAGATTTCTATAGTTGGGGGAGTGCCTGGGTGGCTGTTAGACTCTTGATTTTGGCTCAGGTCATGATCTCAGGGTCTTGAGATCGAGCCCCCATTGGGCTCCCATTGAGCATGAACCCTGCTTATGATTCTCTCTCTCCCTCTCTCTCAGCCTCTCCCCTGCTCTCTCTTGCATGGACATACGCATGCACTCTCTCTCAAAATATAAAATAAAATAAAAATTAAAAGGATTTTTATAGTTGGAAGACATGTGCTGGGTAGAACGNCATGAACCCTGCTTATGATTCTCTCTCTCCCTCTCTCTCAGCCTCTCCCCTGCTCTCTCTTGCATGGACATATGCATGCACTCTCTCTCAAAATATAAAGTAAAATAAAATAAAAATTAAAAGGATTTTTATAGTTGGAAGACATGTGCTGGGTAGAACAGACCCACAGCGGAGGCTTTGGGCACTTACTCTGCTCACTTATGCTCCCTAATCTGCCCCCTGGGGTTCAGGCCTCAGGACTCAAAGATGGGAAATTGTGTTACCTAAAGAGAGCTGGAGGATAAGAATAACAAAATCTAGATCTTTCCATGGAGAGAGGAGTCGAGTAGCTGTTTCCAGAATTGGCTAATGCTGTGAATTTTCTTCCTAGAGCTCCTAGTTGACTCTTTCCATATACCACACTCTCAGAATATTAGTTTGGCTTTTTTCCCTGGGGTGCCAAGTATGGTTCCACGGTCCTCCTTCCTTTACATTAAAATAAATCAAAGAATAAAGCCTTTCAACAGGTGCCTCTGCAAGATGAGCAACAGGCTCAAAATATCCAAATATCCTGGAAGGATGCAATCTAATAAATGTGTAATAAGCTCGGGTAAATTTTTGATATTACATTTATCCATCATTATGCTAAAGGCATATGAGATTTGTGTCAATCACATGAGTTATTGTAACTTTTACAGAGTAAACTTTTTTTCTTTTTTTTAAAGTTTTCTAGAAGGGGATCCTGGAAGGATGTTTAGCTCTCCTGCAGTCCATATGGAGCCTTCTGAATTCCCTGACACCCAGCGTCAGGGACAGCCCACTGCTGGGATGGAAAGTAGCCCTCATGAGGGGGACTTGCATTATGAGTGATTAAGTGTGTGACTTAAGTGTGTGACTGGCTGGGTTCAGGGTAAAATGAGATCCCTCCCCTGTGATTTGAAAGGACTCTTGACCACATTGCAGAGAAGAGAAACTCAAAGGGCATCGGCTAAGCCTGAGTGACAGGTAGACTCAAAAGCAAAGCCTGAACTCTCTTAGGCAGTAGCCAGTGAACAGCAAAAGCTCACATTGCCCCACCAGCTTCAGAAACATACTCAGCCCCTTGGGTTAAATCTTCTAAAATAGTCCAGGGTGGTCCCAGGACCATCGAGTTATCTTCCAGACCCCCACTCTTCCCTCTCCCGTGGTAGAAGGATCTGGGATGAGGCCCATAAACATGTCCTTAATTCTGTCTGTGTATTCTAGCTGACCTTTGCCACTGACCACACTAGCAGTAGCTGTCGTGGTTTAAAGAGAAACTTGCGGCATCCCCAAACTTCTTTCCCAAACTGTAATTCCAGTATGGGAGGATTTTTTTGAATTAGTAAGCAAGAATTACTACAGTAATTAAAAGGACACACTGTTACATGAATTCATTGAATCGAATTGCTTACCCTATTGTTCATAGGGGGTAAGAAAGATACAGTACTTTTTAATTTGCCATCTGCAAAATGAAATTATATATACCTCTCCAGCATCATGGGGAGAGAATTAGATGAGATTATGTATAAGAAATGCCAGACCCTACTCATACATGTGCACACTTAAAATATGATAGCTGTTATCATTACTCTTATTAGCTGATAAAAGGAAGGTGTTGTGAACTATTCCTTAAGGTTGTTATTTAATCTTCTGCTTTTAATGTTTTTTAGGTGTTACGTTCATACCGTTGGCTCAACTTAAAATTAATAATTTCTTTTTATTTATAGTCAACTTGTTTTCTGGGTACCTTGTTTGGGAAGAAATAAAGAGAGGCCATTTGATAGGGCTGGATGTGGGAGTCTTGGGTTGAGAAATCAGGCAGATCTCCATAGTGAGAGCAGGCAAAGGAAAATCCAAATTCATTTGTCAACAGGAAAGATCAGACAGGACAGTGTTTGATGATCAGACAGTTAGTTTACCTTTAAGGGTCAAGCAGGCCTCAAGCACCATGCTGAGCAGAAAGTCAAGCAAGACTCAGAGCACCGGGGGCTATGGGATTTTGAGAAATGGGCAAAACCAAAGGACATATGGAAAGAGCTGATCTTAGGGCAGAGCTTGTCTACCTTTTGCCTAATTATCATCTCTCATGAGTATTTGATATACAGATTAGAGGTGGAATTTGAAGAGATGGTGGCCAGTCTGCCCCCCTGATTCTGGCAGAGCAGAAATAGGGGGAGTAGAAGTGTAACGGGGCCCTCATATCAGTACAGATGCAGTAGCATTTACCAGTTCGCAAATACATCGGATACTTTGGGAAAGTGAACTGTATTTCTCAGCCCTCGTGTGTAGCACTTAATAATTCAGGAATTCAAGTGATGTCCTGGGAGGACTGAAGCTTTCATGCGGTGTGTTAACTTCAAGGTGGCAGCTTTTATTATCATAGGAACTAGGCAACGTAAGGGACCTTATTTAGCATCTTTAATTTTCCTTGTGAATCATTTGTGATAGGAGAACAAAATCAGGTCACCTAAAGGAAATGATTTAATCCTAAAAAAGAGCCACTTAACAGGCATACATTAGCACCATTCAACGGAATTAATAAGCTGTAGTGTTTACAACATTTCTCTCAGTACAATGCAAATGGAAGTGATATTCACCTGCACTGGAATTTGCATTGCGTTAGGAATTCCATCCACCTCTGAAAAATATGATCAGAGGGGGAAAAAAATACGTATATACACAGTACATACTAGTATATAACATATACTATATATATTTACATTTAGAGAGAGAGAAAAGAGAATATCCCTAGGCTTCTCATTCCCAGCCTGAGTATCAGCAAGGTCGTATTAACATAATTACCAAATTTGGCTTGCTTATGGCCCCTATCTACATGACGATAGCACATCAGCGCTCCCATTAAATTCACACCGGTTATTTCCGGGAGTACCTGGGGGTATGTCACATGGATTTGGAGATGCCTGCTCTTTTCCTTCATTTATCCTCACTGAAGCCCACTGAATGGAAGTCCTTTGAAGAAATGCTTCCATACTGGCCTTGCTGCCACTGGTTTCCCTCAGCTTGCTGCTGTCCTGTCCAGGGCTCCTTACAGATCCTCCTTGGGAAACTATTGCATTCCATGTAGAAATGGAAGAACTCCATCCCCCATGTTTGATACTTTTTGAATCACCGGGGGGCTCTGAAACACCATTGCCTGCATCCCAAATCTCACAACATTCCTCACCCAAACNTGAATTTTCTTCCTAGAGCTCCTAGTTGACTCTTTCCATATACCACACTCTCAGAATATTAGTTTGGCTTTTTTCCCTGGGGTGCCAAGTATGGTTCCACGGTCCTCCTTCCTTTACATTAAAATAAATCAAAGAATAAAGCCTTTCAACAGGTGCCTCTGCAAGATGAGCAACAGGCTCAAAATATCCAAATATCCTGGAAGGATGCAATCTAATAAATGTGTAATAAGCTCGGGTAAATTTTTGATATTACATTTATCCATCATTATGCTAAAGGCATATGAGATTTGTGTCAATCACATGAGTTATTGTAACTTTTACAGAGTAAACTTTTTTTCTTTTTTTTAAAGTTTTCTAGAAGGGGATCCTGGAAGGATGTTTAGCTCTCCTGCAGTCCATATGGAGCCTTCTGAATTCCCTGACACCCAGCGTCAGGGACAGCCCACTGCTGGGATGGAAAGTAGCCCTCATGAGGGGGACTTGCATTATGAGTGATTAAGTGTGTGACTTAAGTGTGTGACTGGCTGGGTTCAGGGTAAAATGAGATCCCTCCCCTGTGATTTGAAAGGACTCTTGACCACATTGCAGAGAAGAGAAACTCAAAGGGCATCGGCTAAGCCTGAGTGACAGGTAGACTCAAAAGCAAAGCCTGAACTCTCTTAGGCAGTAGCCAGTGAACAGCAAAAGCTCACATTGCCCCACCAGCTTCAGAAACATACTCAGCCCCTTGGGTTAAATCTTCTAAAATAGTCCAGGGTGGTCCCAGGACCATCGAGTTATCTTCCAGACCCCCACTCTTCCCTCTCCCGTGGTAGAAGGATCTGGGATGAGGCCCATAAACATGTCCTTAATTCTGTCTGTGTATTCTAGCTGACCTTTGCCACTGACCACACTAGCAGTAGCTGTCGTGGTTTAAAGAGAAACTTGCGGCATCCCCAAACTTCTTTCCCAAACTGTAATTCCAGTATGGGAGGATTTTTTTGAATTAGTAAGCAAGAATTACTACAGTAATTAAAAGGACACACTGTTACATGAATTCATTGAATCGAATTGCTTACCCTATTGTTCATAGGGGGTAAGAAAGATACAGTACTTTTTAATTTGCCATCTGCAAAATGAAATTATATATACCTCTCCAGCATCATGGGGAGAGAATTAGATGAGATTATGTATAAGAAATGCCAGACCCTCGGGGCGCCTGGGTGGCACAGCGGTTAAGCGTCTGCCTTCAGCTCAGGGCGTGATCTNTAAGCAAGAATTACTACAGTAATTAAAAGGACACACTGTTACATGAATTCATTGAATCGAATTGCTTACCCTATTGTTCATAGGGGGTAAGAAAGATACAGTACTTTTTAATTTGCCATCTGCAAAATGAAATTATATATACCTCTCCAGCATCATGGGGAGAGAATTAGATGAGATTATGTATAAGAAATGCCAGACCCTACTCATACATGTGCACACTTAAAATATGATAGCTGTTATCATTACTCTTATTAGCTGATAAAAGGAAGGTGTTGTGAACTATTCCTTAAGGTTGTTATTTAATCTTCTGCTTTTAATGTTTTTTAGGTGTTACGTTCATACCGTTGGCTCAACTTAAAATTAATAATTTCTTTTTATTTATAGTCAACTTGTTTTCTGGGTACCTTGTTTGGGAAGAAATAAAGAGAGGCCATTTGATAGGGCTGGATGTGGGAGTCTTGGGTTGAGAAATCAGGCAGATCTCCATAGTGAGAGCAGGCAAAGGAAAATCCAAATTCATTTGTCAACAGGAAAGATCAGACAGGACAGTGTTTGATGATCAGACAGTTAGTTTACCTTTAAGAGTCAAGCAGGCCTCAAGCACCATGCTGAGCAGAAAGGCAAGCAAGACTCAGAGCACCGGGGGCTATGGGATTTTGAGAAACGGGCAAAACCAAAGGAAATATGGAAAGAGCTGATCTTAGGGCAGAGCTTGTCTACCTTTTGCCTAATTATCATCTCTCATGAGTATTTGGTATACAGATTAGAGGTGGAATTTGAAGAGATGGTGGCCAGTCTGCCCCCCTGATTCTGGCAGAGCAGAAATAGGGGGAGTAGAAGTGTAACGGGGCCCTCATATCAGTACAGATGCAGTAGCATTCACCAGTTCGCAAATACATCGGATACTTTGGGAAAGTGAACTGTATTTCTCAGCCCTCGTGTGTAGCACTTAATAATTCAGGAATTCAAGTGATGTCCTGGGAGGACTGAAGCTTTCATGCGGTGTGTTAACTTCAAGGTGGCAGCTTTTATTATCATAGGAACTAGGCAACGTAAGGGACCTTATTTAGCATCTTTAATTTTCCTTGTGAATCATTTGTGATAGGAGAACAAAATCAGGTCACCTAAAGGAAATGATTTAATCCTAAAAAAGAGCCACTTAACAGGCATACATTAGCACCATTCAACGGAATTAATAAGCTGTAGTGTTTACAACATTTCTCTCAGTACAATGCAAATGGAAGTGATATTCACCTGCACTGGAATTTGCATTGCGTTAGGAATTCCATCCACCTCTGAAAAATATGATCAGAGGGGGAAAAAAATACGTATATACACAGTACATACTAGTATATAACATATACTATATATATTTACATTTAGAGAGAGAGAAAAGAGAATATCCCTAGGCTTCTCATTCCCAGCCTGAGTATCAGCAAGGTCGAATTAACATAATTACCAAATTTGGCTTGCTTATGGCCCCTATCTACATGACGATAGCACATCAGCGCTCCCATTAAATTCACACCGGTTATTTCCGGGAGTACCTGGGGGTATGTCACATGGATTTGGAGATGCCTGCTCTTTTCCTTCATTTATCCTCACTGAAGCCCACTGAATGGAAGTCCTTTGAAGAAATGCTTCCATACTGGCCTTGCTGCCACTGGTTTCCCTCAGCTTGCTGCTGTCCTGTCCAGGGCTCCTTACAGATCCTCCTTGGGAAACTATTGCATTCCATGTAGAAATGGAAGAACTCCATCCCCCATGTTTGATACTTTTTGAATCACCGGGGGGCTCTGAAACACCATTGCCTGCATCCCAAATCTCACAACATTCCTCACCCAAACGCCCTTTTATCTCTATATAAGGGCTTAGGGACAGTCCGTAAGACTGGTTGAGAATCATTTGATAATTCTCAATTTTTCATGACTCCTTAAATCTGTATCATGTACTAACTGCTTCCCTTTTCTTTCATCCCTATTATAATTCTACTGATCCCACTTTAGGCCTAGCTAATTTATCTCACTACATATGTAACTTGGCCTTGTGAATTCATATTAAATTAGCTTTCAAGTCATCGTGAACACTAGTTCCAGAGACTCACAGAGGACAGTCAGTGGACAATCAGGTAGACCTGGAAGGTGGATTAGCACTGAAAGGAAGTGATTAATCAAGAGTCTGTCCACTGTCGAAAAATGCACAGGAGGCTGGGGACTGCGTCTGGGCTCTATTGCTTACTTCTTAAGCTTTATTTTCCTTATCTGTAAAATGGCACGTACCTTAGAGCATTGTTTGGGTATAAATGGGGGAAAAGCCAATATATGCAGTAAGCACTGAACAAATAGAACCTATTGTAAGCTTGGTAATTCCTCATTTTATAAGAAAGAATTTGAAGCTACTGGTAACAGTAAATGTCAGACCTCAGTCTTAGAGCAGTGCTACTTTACTCCATCCCTCCATCGTCTGTGATCTATTTTTTCATCTTCAACTGTGTTTATTTTCTCGTACATAACAGTTATGAGCAATAATATCTTAATATTTCCTAAAATCATAGATACAGCAACTGTAACCCCTCCCACTGTCTTGAAAACAGGAAAATAATTCAAGTCCGTCTATCCTAAGCTGTGACTACCATAGCCTAGACAAGATCTACAGTGGAATGTGAGTGTTACACTCATTCTCAAATACAAAAGTTGTCTGATTTTTAAATAATACCCAGTGAGAGAGTGAAGATCAGAAATGAGGCTTGGCAGGGCGCCTGGGTGGCTCAGTTGGTTAAACCACTGACACTTGATTTCAGCTCAGGTCATGATCTCAGGGTTGTGAGTTCGAGCCGCTTGCTGGGCTACTCGCTCAGCAGGGAGTTTGCTTGAGATTCTCTCTCTCTTTCCCTCTGCCCCTCCTCCCACTCTTGCACACTCTCTCCCCCTTCCAAATAAATAAATACGTCTTAAAAAAAAAGAAAGAAAGAAAGAAACAAAGGTTGGGCCAAATAAATAGACACATGAAATGTTCAAGGGCAGGAATGGAGTTGGGTCTGGAAGTCCAAGCAGGGCAGGACAGTAGAGCGGTGAGGAGTGCATGCACCTAGGCAATGGTAAAAGTTCATGCTTCAGTCCCAGCATGTGGCAACAATCAAGAGATGGAGACCAAACCAGAAGTCTAAAAATTTGGTTTATGTGCATGAACTTAAGCTCACAAATAAAACACTTTATGGTTATTCACTTTAATTACAAATCACTGAACATTAATTAAAACAGATTTGTATTTAAGTCAATTTGTATGTGTTCACTTTTTTGAAAGAGATCACGGAGAAGCTCATGAGTTTTTGGAAATCAGACATTGCTACAATATGACAGACTCTATATTCTTTTTTTTTTTTTTTAAGTAGGTTCCGCACTGGGTGTCAGCGCAAGGCCTGAGCTCATGACCCTGAGACCAAGACCTGAGCTGAGATCAAGAGTTAGATGCCCAACTGACTGAGCCACCCAGGTGCCCGGGACAGACTCTATATTCTAAGCAAAATCCATGGGACTGAAACTGGTGTTCTACATATGTCTTAGGAGAAAAATCATTGCTTAAAATGGCTAATTTTTCTTTCCTTCTAAGGTTTCCTTCTCATTCTGTATCTTTAAAAACATTAATAATTCATCATAAAGTAAATAACTTTCTAAACTAAAACTCTTCTTACATATGTCACACAGCCATCTGGACCCCACCTCCCCAACTCCCATTAATTTTGAGTCCTAAGAAAAATGAGAGTATGCTGATCAAAAAATAAAAGCCCATTTGTTTCTACTGGAGCTCTTTTAAGATGTCTCCAAATTATATGGCTTGCTTTCATGCACAAGAGAATGTGCAGCTGAAAACCCCATATATCGCATCATCATCCAAAACCAAGAACATTTCTCAAAGGAAAATACACTTCAGATTTTGGGAATGTTTTTAATTGCTTATGTGCCTCATCCCAGCCTCAGTGCTTATAAGCACTAAGGGGTAAGCTGCCAATTTATAAGCATGGTTTAGCCACAGTTGCCTGTCCCTGATGCAGGTAGACTCTTAATGGCTTTCAAGGTAAAGATAATTGGCTATTTGCATGCTTCTAATGAATCAGTTAAAAAAGGTACTTCAAGAAATAAACCCAGCGTATCTTAGAGTGAATATCTTGTGGATACAGATGAACTGCCGTGTGGACCTGCACATTAATGAAACCTGGAATGCCTTGACTTGTGAATATACCTAGTTAATATACTATTACCTCAAATCCTCTAACTAAAAAAAAAAAATGCAAGTTAGGCAGACCTAATTCAGCCAACGAGCAGTCTGAAAAGTTGGAAAAGAGGTAAAAGTGAGCCTGACACCTATATTTCCTTCCACGGAAGAATGAGAACTTCAAATAAGCTTTGGGCAATGATTTAGAAGGGGGGGAGCACAAAGGAATTGAATTAGTTATCTCTACATATTGATTAACAGCTTTAAAGCCCATCAGTCATACTTTAATTTCTATGTGTGGTGTGTTTAACACGAGCTTCCAATCGCCTGATTGGATTACCTCACCACCCATAAAAGAATCAGCAGCTAGTGGTTACAATTGTAATTAGAATCAGGCGGTAATTTGTGTTGGGAGGGACGGGTGGGGGCAAACGGTCTTGCCCCTTCTGTTTAAATTTTTCCGTATAGATGATGGATAATAATTATATTTCAGCCAATTACGTCTGAGATAACAGAATGTATATGTGAAGGGATAATCAAAGATAGTAGATATTTGAAATCTATTTCTTCCTTTTCCATGAAGTGATCAGTAAAATGCAGAAGGTAAGTTTATTATTCACAGTTTCTCATTTCAGTGCACTTGGAGAGTGGGCAAGGGTGGGTCCTGTTTTGCATACCCAATATATATCCCATCATATTTCTGTTCTGTGGATTAATGATCTTAGAGAAAGAAAAAAGCACTATCTATGCTAGAATATACACTAACGTAAAATTCTATTTTTGAAAAGGTATTAAACTGTATTTTGGGGGGTATGATGCTGAAATAGGTGTTTCCTATGGATGTTTTATATCTATCATATTCTTGGTTAGTTTCATTATAAAATTACTCCCAATGAAGGGCCTTTTTTCTAATCTCTTCTCAAAGCATTTAGCTTATTTATAAATACAACCCTTTAAAGTATATTCTAGTTAAAAATACAACTTCAGTTCCAAGAGTCAGATGTTTTGAAAAACATTAACGCTCTTGATTAGCTGTCCTGTTATAAAATATTAGTGATACTGTTTTGAAGGTGTGATTTGAAAAATTAGTTTTTAGAAGTGAAGAAATTGAATCTAAGATGTGTGAAGAAAATTTCACTGTTACATGAAATACAGCTGGAAAACAATACGATTGAATGGAATGAATGAACGATTGATTGAATGGATTATGTAATTTGACATCAGGTATCACCAGTTGAATTAATTCCACAAAATTTACATGTGGACACACCACAATGGGTAAGCTACATATCTTCCCCTTCAACGACACTGAGCAGCCTCACCATCTATCTCACTGTATGCACACGTGTGAGAGCACATGAACTGAACCCAAAACTAAACAAAAAGCATGGATGACAAGGCTCATAGCCTTTGGCTATAAATCTCAGGGCAGATGAATGATTCACCAGGAGATTCCGACATGGATCTCACCTCACTTTGAGCAGGTTTCTGTACTGACTCTTCCCTCTTTTCCTTCCTTCTGTCATGACATTCTGTGATCCCAATCCATACTGACTCTTACTTCCAACCATTGCTAAAAGCTACCTCCCCTTTGATTGCATCCTCCTACCTCTTTGCTCATCTCTATGGGTCACCTCTTTCTAAAAGTCCGGTTCATTTCTTTCCTCCTTGTCTATCCATATTAATACCTTGGTTCTTTAACTCTTCATGCAATGATTAATGCCAATCTTGGTATTGACATTAGAAATGCCCTAGAAAGAGCTCTAGAAAGAGCCCGGGCTTGGACTTTTATATTTTTCAATTATTAAGGTAAATATTTTAATATTTCTGGGTCTCAGGTCCCTGATGTGTAAAGTGGGGAGGAGCTTGAGAGGACCTTCAAGTTCCCGACCTTGTAGGATCCTTTTCACACAAATAGCTTATCACTTTCTTCATGTTTCTTGCTCAGCAGCAATTTCACGTCTGGATGCTCCATCTCTCTAATTAGACTGTAAGATTTCCAGGAGCATACACTGGAACTTCTTTTTCTATTGTACCCTATAGCTTCTAGCAATCTAAGTATACTATAGATATTCAATAGATGTTCATTGATTAAATTACTGAAGCCCTTTTGGGCAGATTTTCATTTTATGTCATTATTACCAACAGTGTAGTGAATGTAAAAGGGGGTACGTAAAGCAATTACCCAAGAAATTAATAGAGCAAAAGAAAATAAAAACAAACAACACAACAGAAATGACTCTACCATATCCGTCACAGAATAATCACCTATCTTGGTAATAATTGATGCCAATAACTTAAGGTGCAAACAGGGGGAGGGGGTGAATACTGGGGGATAAGCTTAAAAGTTTCTTTAAAGAAGTGATTCTTAAAGAAGTGGGGGAGAAATGGAGCACTTTGAAAACCTGATGATAACTGTGGGCTTTCTTCAAGATGGTCCACAGATTTCTTACAGCTTATTATATAAACACCACATTTTCCTAAAACCCATGGGTTTTAGGGCCCCCTGTTTCATTTTTAAAGGGCTGTCTTTAAAGGGTTTTCTCTGAAAGGGTTTTCCTTAACATGGATCCCACGTTTCATTTTTAAAGGGTTTTCTTTTAAAGTATTTTCTTTAAAGGGCTCCACCCAGGGCCCTTTTGAAATGAGCAACTCTTCTTTAGCATGTCTAATTGGACCAGAGGTAGACATGTCTTAATCACCTATGTAAGACCCAGTTTAAACAAAGATATAAAGATCAGTTGGATTCCTTCCTTGGGAGTTTGAAACTGAGGCAACATTTTAAATTCAAGTCAGTTGGTAGTGTATTCTAGAATTAGAAATCCATTTGGTCTTAAGAGATGGAATGGACAATTTTGGATCATGCATAAACTAAAGAGGGAGCAACGGGAGGTGTTTGGTAGACAGACTGAAGAATAGAGAAAGGCACAGAGAAAATAATGACTGACATACACATGGAAGCAAAATCAAGGCCTGTAAGTAAAAGGATGGAGGATGACCTAGGTTCCTGGTAGCTTTCTCATGCCCATGAGACCCACGCACACTGTATTCACTGCTCTTGGATGCTGTCCAAACCCTAAGTCTCTGACAACCACATTTCATTTTCCTCATCTCCAGAACACACACACGCACAAGCACACACACACCCATACACACACACTCTCCATTTTCTTGAACTAATTTGAAATTGATCTGTTTCTCGTAGCCAAATCCTCTTCAACTACAGTAAGCAGTAATCTAAGATGTTTTCCTTGCTGTTTATACATCAGGTAGAAAAAAAGAGGATTCCTTCGCAAGGTAGAAGTGTTTCCGAAGCCGTTATTTTTCCTAAGATACTTAGAAGATGAAGGGTCTATATGACTTAAAGCTTTCGTTATCTCTAAATTTTTAATATTTAGAATAATTTGCAATTTGCAATTTCCTCTTATACAAATTAAGAAAATTACATAGTAGCTAAAATTTTATTAGTGTGGCAAATAACTGCATAAAAATAAACTCTATATGCTTCAAAATAAAATTTTTGATATAATTTGAAAAAGCCTTCTAAACAAGCCATTCTAGATGTAAAGAAGCAAAATAATTTTCTAGCAAACACATTCTACCAAATAAAACATTTATGGAGTAGGAACAATTATGTTTTCTATTTAAAGAGATACAATCTTCAATGAGAAAAGTTTTACTAGATTTAAAGGCATTCACTTGTTTATTGTTGTTCATATTTCCTGCTTGTAATATCCTTTCTTTTTAACATACTTTCAGCTCTTTGGTTGTATCTTGAAATTCTACCCTGTAAGTCTCACATAGTCTTGAAATTAATTAATTCCATGGTATGTATTCACACGGCACATAGTACATATTAATACTAATTCAGTTAACTTTTAAAGGACTTTGTACAGGATGCTCCAATATTCTATCAGGGATTACACTCAGAAATGTATTCCTTCTTCTAGAAATGTGACATACTGTACAATGCTTTTAAAATGTGGATTTATTTTTATTCAGAGAATTTCATTAAATGGAACCCAGGTAAATTCATTGTGGTTTTGCGACTGCTTTTGAGCACTTGCTGTCCATAAAGAACTATCAGAGAGCTGGCCTACGATTCCATCCTAGTTGGTGGCATCATCTTTTCTTGCCTTTTTTTTTTTTTTTTTTTTTTTTTTTGTGGGAGAGAAGATTAGATTTTCTTTCCTAGGTAATGGCACAGATATTTGTAGTTGATATAAGAAACACCACGGAACATAGGGAAAATGAAGGAGCCACATGTGGGCAATGGCTGTACAGCTCAGATATTGGTAGATTTTGCCAGCAAAAAAAAAAAAAAAAAATTGGTTTGTTATGAAGGAGACACAATAAGGATTCTCAATCTACCAATCTATGGGTTTTGTTGACTATTTCAAAATGAGGAGGATTTTATCTAACTCTTGGAAGCTTGCATTTGAAAATTTCTGGATCATGGGAAGATGAAATGATCTCATCTAGAGCTAAAAAAATGCCCAACTCTTACCTCTTTTTTAAAAAAATTATTTATTTATTTATCTGAGAGAAAGAGAGAGAGCACAAGCAGGGAAAGCAGCAGAGAGAGAGGGAGAAGCAGGAGCCGCATGTGAGACTTGATCCCAGGACCCTGGGATCATGAATTGAGCCAAAGGAAGACGCTTAACCCACTGAGCCATCCAGGCATCCCTTACTTACCTCTGATACTGGTAACTATTTTGAAGAGTTTGAATAAAAGAAACCTTATTACTTTGTTCAATTTTTTATTGTGAGAGATGTTCTTAAATGTGTGCAAGCCAAAATGGCACACCTACTTTTCAAAATATCAATACTCAATTAACATAGGCAATAGTATAATATTTAGAAAACAGAAATCCACGAGAAGTCATACTCAACCCCACCATGAACTTACTGTGCATTTTTCAGCAAGTCACTGGCCTTCATTATGCCTCTCTCTGCATTCATACTGAAAACAAGAATGATAATACCCTTCCTATTTCATAGGAGGGTTGGGATAATCACAAGAGATTACAGCTGAAGTCCAGGGAATTAAGTAACTAATTGTTTTCTCCACTGTCCATACTTAGCTTGCTCTTCCTACTTTATTAGAATACTTAAGTCACATGCATTAATTCACTACTATCTATCTCCCTGACTAATCCAGATGATCCTCAGGTACAGAGACAATATCGCATTCATGTTTGCCTTTCACACCAATTTTTCTCATTAAAACTCCTGCTCAGCATTCCGTGGAGGGGATTTCCCTGATCTAATTCCCTGTTATACCTCTTTACTCCATTCTATACTTTCTTGGTAGCACTAGCACAGCTGTAATTGTGTGTGTGTGTGCATGTGTGTGTATTTTGTGTGTGTGTGTGTATATATATATATATGCACATATATTATACACGCTTGTATAATGACTTGCTTAATGTTTTTCTCCCCAAGTGAAGTTACGTTGCAGTCTCCTCATCTGTAAAATGTGGGTAATAATAGTATCCACTTTATGGAATTATTGTGATGAACATTAATTAACAGCATAAGGAACATTTAAGAGGAGCTCAGTGAATTTTATTATTATCATTATACTGCAATTTCTATTTAATTTCCAGGCCATGTGTTTGTCATGGCAGATGATGATAGAGATTAAACATCTCTGCATATCAGACTGGACACCGCGTAATTTCCGGTTTACCAGTAAGGTCGTCCGCGGCAGCATCGGAGCGCTTTCCACGGGATTCCACGTGCGCCTTCAACGCTTCATTCTAGGAGCAGATACACTATCCAGATACCGTAACCCAAGACGTAGTAAGGACAAAACACACAGGGGCTCACAGCCATTTAGCAAGAGGGTAAATCATGTGCTTGTCCAACACTTTAAAAAAATGTCGTTGTAATTGGGTGGTATCCTGCTGAGCACATGCCTTCTAGAAGTCACTCCCTTCTCAAATGTATTTGAATTTCTACTAGATCCTGGAAATACATAGAGAATAAGATAGACGAAAGAGACTATCCTTTGAAGGGAAGACTTTACCGTAGCATCGATACAAGTTAAGCCAAAATATAGAAGATTGAACGAAATATTTCTGAGAATCCAGTCTGTCATGTGTACTAGTAAAATAGTGTAGTGAAGAATTTAAAGGCTTTGATAATCTCAAAAAAGAAAGCATGCTGTTCTTAGCATGACTTGCAAAGGGTAAGCATTTCAGAGGTGAAAGGATCTGTATCATTTTGGTTCTCGCAAAAACACTCATGAGATTGTGTGGCCTGATGCAAAATAAGCACTCCATACATTGGTAACATCTTCAGAGCTGACAAAGGATGACACGTTAAGCACCTCGCAAACGTAAAGCCAATTAAAATTTTTGAGTGTTTTGTATCATGAATGGGCCTAAATTTGAGAATTGAAACTATATTCTATACCATTCTCCTTTAAGTGAAAATATAAAAGTATTTCCTTTACCGTGTTCATTACAAAGTTAAACAGTATGTATATATAAATACAGTTGACAGATACATGTGAATTTATGGAGGGGGGCTTTGAACTGTTGAGGTGAGACTTCACGGTATAAGGTTTGATGGGGGCGGGGAGTTGTTATCATGCCGCAGAAGAATTTTGTGACTTTTTCTGGAAAGTAATTTCTGAGCAAAATGTACTCCCTGAATCATTTTACAATGGCTGTAACTCTGCTACACTTGCCAAGTACAATCAATCCAGTAAATATTGGTGAACCAAACATTTCCAGTTTTAGGAGATGCATCTGCTAAAGCTGAAGGCGCTCATAGAATAAAATCTTTTAACTAGATACTTTACTTTTCCTAGAGTGGTAAAAAAATCTATATCCTATATTTCCCTCCTGCTTATAGAGAATCGGTTCATATATTCCGGAATAAATTGTTTCTTCCTGATATTTGATCATTGTTGTACCTTCATGGTACAATGTGTACTGTTTTAAATGAAGATATTATGGCATAAATTAAAGTTAAAAGGAGAAGGGAGTTTTATTCACCTCACCCCTACGGTTGTCTAAGCAGAGAATGGAGTTGGGATAAGGTCACCTGGAAACTGGTGTCTCTCGGGAGAGGATGTGGGGCAAGCCTATCGGGTGGAAGCCAGCGACACAGGCAGAGAAAGGATTCGCCTGAGGCAGAACAAAGGCAATAGAAGTTTATCGAATACACTCCAAGTGGGGGGGGGGCAGGATAGCAAAGCAGAAAGCAGAAACTAGTCTGCAATAAGGGGGTAGGTGGGGGCTGTATTTAAAGGGGAATGTGAGGAGGTATGGGATCCTATGGAGTCTTCCTTTTTTGGTTGCTGCGCCTGGTTGTTAAGTAGCCCATTGGTTAGTTAGGGCCTGTGGATATTTTAGGGTGGGTCACCTGATAGGCCTGTCTGTATTCAGCCACGGGGTTACTGTGGTCCCTTTTGCCCCGATCAAGTTTCCGTTGCTCAAGCCTGTTGCCTCCAAGCAGCCTCTACAGAAACATTAAAATTTTCTGGGTTCAGCCATTTGACTGAATAATTATAAACATCTGTTTACTTAGCCAGTCTATGTTGTAATTTTCTTCTGTGCAGGACATTGTATCGGGTGCTGTAAGGAAACAAAGACCGAATGAGACCTATTTTTTTTTTCCTCAAGGCACTTCAAATGTCTTTGTGGAGATAAATTCACATAAATAATTTTAATAAGAGATAATATGTTATACATTATGATAGAAGTTAAAGGATGTGTAATGAAACAGATAAATCTAGGAAGGTACAAATATGAGGTAAAAACTTCATGAGAATAGTGACATTTAAGGTCTACTTTGAAAACCGAGCAGAATCGTGACATAAGCAACATGGAGGAAGGCTTGTCAGTGGAAGGAGAAGAAAGAACAATGGCGTGGAACTGAGGAAGTTCAAAGCATATTAAAGAGCTAGCAGAAAACTAACATTAATGACGTGTTGGTTTCTTCTGTGCCTAATTCTCTTCTGTACATAAGTAGCAGCTTATTGGACTAAATTGAAATAAGCTGGAGTCCAACATCCATAAGCCAAGAAACATTTACCAACACTAGTGTTATTTTGAGACAAGCACAGTTCTGTAAATACAAGGGGCTTAGCACTTCCCGAAATCAACCCTTCCATCTTTCTGCCTTTAGACTGGATGGTACCTAACGTTTACTCTGATTAAATGACAAATGAGGAAAGAACTTCCCACAACTTTCTTGTGGAGAAAGATATTAACGTATTTTGCGGACACGTAAGTAATGGAAAGTTCTTCTCCAAATGCCATTTAAGTATCCTTCAAATTCAGTATGGGATGACTAAGAGCACGATATATAGTATTATTTTTATCATAATTTGTAATATTTTACTAACATTAACATGTTGAGAAAACCATATAAGTGTGCAGTCTTTTATGAGACAGTTAAATGCCAATCATAAAATCAGATAAAGAATTATAAAAGTAGCAGAATCCATGACTCTTGCAATTTTTTTGGTAAAAGAAATGGTAGCTCAGCGTCAGTGAAACTAGAATAATGTCTTCAATAGGGAGTTCTAGACAGAGCAATCACAGGTCCATGGGTCAGGGAACCTTGACTTTGCCACCCACTGGCTATGTACTTTTGGACAAGGGTCCTAACAACCCTGTACGTCAGTTAGTATAAAATGGCGGTCTCTCAGGTCCTTTCCACTATTTTGAAATTAGAACTTTTTAAAACAATGAAATGAGCATTAAACTTTTTTTTTCCAGTTTAAAACTGCTCCATATCGTCAAGATTAAAACAAAGGAGCAAAGCCATAAATCTGAGTGAAGATTTAAAAGTGAAAGGAATGTGTCACAACAATATTGTTCTCCTAAATCCCTTTCTAGAGGTGTAAATTGCAATCTGACACAACTGCCATTCTGAGTTGCCACACGGAGTTGTTTTGTTTAACAATGGGTTTAATCAGACAAATAGCTCAGTAAAACAGGAAAACAGATGGGCCATCAACTTTCAAATGTAGAAGCCCAGTAAAATAATCTGGTAGCCTCGGGCCAGGCAACTGTGACCCAATAGCAAGAGAAAATATGGGGGAGAAATGTTGAGGAGTTTATTAGTAAGGTGTCATGAGCGCCATGCATGGAAGTAGATGTGACTATCTTCAAATATTTAGCGTCATTTAATTTGTAACAAAACCAACTATTTGGATATTGTCGATAAGTGCAGACAATTGGTAGAATTCCTTCAAATGACAATGTCCGTTTATTGACACTAACGTGAACTTCTAAAGCTGTCCCCTACTATCCATGGATGTGTGGTGATATTAGGACTCATCAATTTGTCCCTATTCTATCTCTGAAGCCCACTAACTGTGACTCGGCACTTTTTCTGTTTGGATCATTTGATTGCCTGCAACACAATTGGGTAGCAGACAAAAAATTGAGATTTCAAACATTTGTCCAGGGCAGCCTGGGTGGTTCAGTTGGTTAAGCATCTAACTCTTGATTTCATCTCAGGTCAGGATCTCAGAGTCATGAGATCCGGCCCTGCGTCAGGCTCTGCACTCAGCATGGAGTCTGCGGGGGGTTCTCTCCCTCTGCCCTCACCCCCCGCCCCCAGACTTGCGTGTGCGCGCTCTCTCTCTCTCTCTAAAGGAAATAAATCTTCAAAATTAAAAGATTTGTCCACTCTAAAGTTAACTTCTTTTGAAGTAATAATATGATTTCCAATTTAAGCAGAACTCTTCAATTCCTAATTCACACTTATTTTTTTTTACCTAAAATTAATGTTTTATTCTACCCCAGTCTCAAATTATCTGTGTGGGGAAAAAAGTTTATATTTATAATATACATGAGCATGTTACTTTGAACCACACAAATTTTCCATTTGTTAGGTAAAACGCAGTTGAATAGGGCCAATTACATAGGTAATTTTTTGTAATTAGAACACACAAACACATGAATTACTGACAATAACTTCCTTGTTGGACAGAAACTTTGTATTTTACTTTTACTTTGCATCTATTTATTTTCCCCACAGCTGAGTCTAGTGCTATTGACAGTTTCGCAAGTGTTTGATGAATACATGGTGACGAATTGTTGTCAGATTGATTAAATAGATGATGAGACTGACTTCTAAATGACTCAGCCAAACGTGAAGATACACAACGTGTTTAGCCATCACAGACACAGAATAAATAGACAAAGAGAAGCCTGGGTGAGAAGCAGACATGATTATACTGTAATCTGTATCTATGTAGTTATTACATAGTATGTGTGTGTGTGTGTGTGTGTATGTATGTATGTATATATATGTATATATATAGTGGAAATTTAAATGAAGAAGGAGAATGGCTCTGGGTTGTCTAGAATCAAGAAAGAAAAACCAAGTGCAAACTTTGTATCCAAAGCCATCTTGGAAAAGATGTGATGAAATATTTGTTGTCTTCAGGACGATCGTTGTTCTAGTGCACACCCCTAATTAGTTCTTTCTGAGCTGAAAAAGCTAATTAAAAAAATACCTGCACACTGCGTGGAGCTGATACTGATGTGTGCTCTGTGATGAATGGGCTCCACACCCAGGATTGTCATCACATCCAAACCCCTAAGGAGGAAAGATTCAAGACTCTGTGTGCTAGGTGCAATCCCAAAATGGCAAAATGGCTAAATTAATATGCACGCATATGTGCAAATCGAGATGAAGATGTCAATTTCAGGTAGCAAGAAGAATTCACCAGTGCTGACTTCTGTTAGGCAGAAGCAATCAGGGAAGAGCAAGTAGATTTTAAATTTAGACATTCATTTGGATTTTTTTTTTTTTTAAGTAGGTTTGCCAGGCTAAGTCCCATGCAAAATCAAGCCTTTTTAAGTGCATGGAATGTGAAAAGAGACAGTATTCAGACTCTCTTATCTTGGCCAGGGAATACAGAGTTTCTGATAAACTAGGAAAGAAAAATGTCTCTTTCTCCTCCAGTTCCTTCCAAGAGCTAAGTCAGAATTTTGTTTACGAATAAATTGTTCTGGCCTTGGCCAGTGTTTTCCTTTTTTGTTCTTTGCTGAATAGTAACCTCTTCATACATTTGGGGAAGATGGTTTAGAGTAGAGCCAGTGGGTATCAGGGTATCAGAGCCCAGGTCAAATGACTGCCAAGTGGAACTGAGCTATCAGAAGATAGGAGAGAAGCCATGAAGGCAAAGAGCAGCCTTCAGAGTCAGGAGGACCTGGGTCTGAATCTTGGCTTTTCTAATTTCTACCTGTGTGACCTTGGGCAACGTACTTAACTTCTCTGAGACTTAGTTTTCTCATCTGTAAAGTGGGAATAATAATCCCTACCTGTTGTGGTGATTGAGGCAATAAACATAAAGCACTTAACACTGTAACCCACACTAAATGCCCACTAAGTGGCTGTTGGAATAAGGGCTTTCAGACTGTGCTTTTGTTCCCCAACTTCAGAAAAACCAGCAGTCCACGAAGATCAGGGACTGGGGTAGATATATTCCATGCAACGAAGACTTCCGTGACAGGAAATTGAAAAGAATGCTCTCGGTGGGAGAAGGTTTGGGAGAATCATCAAGAAGATGCAAAGCTCTAAACAGACACTTAATATTTTTTCTTAGCTTCTCTTTTGGGGCCCACTGCAAACCCCCTCTGCCACATCTGGAACCAATTGTCATATTTAATTTTATAAGCAGTGGTTGCTTCTGTTTTCAACTTAGGCTTTCCCTGAAATTATCCCTTTTAAGATCTCTCCAGTCTCCTGGTCACCGAAATTGGACGATTGTTTCCTCAAGACGGGAGAGTATGCCATACCTCTACATAGTTTAGTTAGGAACTTGCCTTATATTTGCCAATATTTATGGTCTTTTCTACTTTCAATATTAGTCTTAGGTGCTCACTGAACAAAATATAATTCTACGTTTGCTACTTTCAAGATCAATCAATTAGGGGAACTCTCCTTGCATTCATTATTTGAGGAAAAGGAAATTACTTGATGAATCCTTTGTTTAGAAGTGGAAAATGAGGTGACCTTTTTCTTTAATTTTATGCTTCCTATTGGGTTATCTATCCATCCATCCATCCATCCATCTATCCATCCATCCATCTGTCCAACCATTTATTCATTTAACAAATATCTATTGATAACCAACACTGTAGCAGGAATTGTCCCAGCTCCTGAAGGTATAGTGGGGGGTCAAGCTGATACCCGGTCCTCTTTTCAAGGAAATTATAGAAGATAGACTACAAAATATCTCACTAAACATGTAGACAGAGATTTTGATCACTGCATGTCTAAGATGTAGTTTATGCTTCCTTGATTTTTCATTCCATTACTTTCCCTTATGTTATGAAAGAAGTCAAATGTGTATCAATATAGAATATATCATAACATACAAGTAAACTTAAAAAAAAACCTATTTTGCTGAACATTTTTGAGGCTCGAATTTGGTAAGCAATATCCCCATAATATAATCTATCTGGCATAAAACCTATAAAACCTCTCTTTTCACCACTTTGTAATGTATCTTTACTAGAATGTAAGTTCCTTGAGGTCAGAGACTTTGTTTAGTTTTCCCAGAACATTAACAGTGTCTGATGCATGAAAGTCAGTCCAGATATTTTGTTATGAACAAACAAATGAATGGACACATATGTTGCAAAAACAAAATAGCTGTTTTCTAAATTTTTATTCTGAATTATAGAAAATAATATATCCCATATTATATTTTCTCTTTGAAGACAGTTATCCAGAATATTGTTTCTACTGGCAATGTGCATTCACCAGACATTCTCATTTTTTTTTTCCTTCCTGACAGAGTACCTGTATTTTTAGAAAAGGAGTTTTTTGATCTACTGATTTTCTTTTTCTTTGCCAAGATGATACCAACTAACTGGTAGTCTGAGTGTGTTAAACATTATGTGCTACTCTGTCTCTCTTAAAAAGCTGTTTACAAAAGCCTAGAATCCTGCAGTTGAAATCCAACTCCTTAGAGATCAACTATCACAGTCTAATATATTAAATTTTCACTTCAACAGCATTGTTAGTATCTGATTTTCTCTTTATTTGTTCTTCCAGATGACGTAGCTTTGCATCAATACCCTGTCATTTTTCTACCAATTACAATATTAATGGTTCCTGGTAAAGGTCATTTTCATGGAGGGTCCCTTTCAGGTAATGTGAGTTCCATGCTTGAACCTGAGAAGGAATCCAAGCAGTGTAAGTGGATGGGTTTGAGAGGCCTGTGTGTAGGTGTGAGTTCCAGGTGCAGGGTTCCAGGGATCCAGGGTAGAGGACACTCTGTGGAGAAGTGGGCATGATGTTCAGGCTCCTGCCGTCTTCCTTACCATGAGTTTGACCCTCGGGCAAAGTATATTCATCTCTGCTTCACAGTCCAGGCCTTGGGGTCATGATCTGAGAGAACGTGGCTGTCCGGGAATGGGGCATTGTCGGCCGCTTCACCTCCCCTTCCCTCTTGTCCTGGGCGTTCCAGGACTGCTAGAGTCAATACACAAAAGAATGAGTGAGACCACAGGCTGCTGGTTCAGGTGTTGGGACAATCAGAGATGGGTGTCACCGGGATGTTGTCACTAATGTATCCTGGAAGCCAAAGTATCGAGGACACAGACATTTTTTTCATCATCCACTTTCCCCGTAACTTCAGTGGGGATGATCTAGTCTTCAGACCAACAATTGGACAACCTGAGTCCTCACAGGCGGAACTGAAACCAGGTATTTGGAAAGTGCTCTGGGGGTATGCCCAAGAATATAGAGTCTCTCTGTGAAAACTGCGCAAAGATATTCTGAGCGCTTTTCACTTCCTCCCGTAAAACTTGATCAAAAGCATGGAGAAAATAAAACTTACGTGGTTCAATTCCAAGTATTTTTTAAAGGCGCCTCTGAAGGTGGCCTAGGAGCCAGATCTATTAGCTCACTTCCAAGCTAATGTTCCCAAAGCGTGAGGTGATCTCACTGCGGTTTAAAAAAAAAGAAAAAAAATCTGTTTAAAGGTATAGAAAAGAAGAATAACTATTGAATAGGATATTTAGAATGAAAAACTGGACACAAACTGTGCTGTCCACTTTGAAATCATATAAAAAGCAGTAATGCGGATGGCACGGTATAGCAAAAAACTGACTGATATGCCTTCTCATTGAAGATAATGAAAATCCAACTGTGAGTGATTGTCAGGGGCCTCTTTGAAAATTCTGCTTTCCCTCGGCACGCCCTCGAGCACACGCATGTCTCATGGCCTTCTCTGACACTGTCCCAGTCTTGTAGGAAATGCTGGAGACTCACCATTTATGTGACATGACCAACTATCCTTAGCACCCGTGTATCGCTCAGCAAGGTGTAACTGGGACTTTTTCTTATTGTTGCTGTTGAAACTATAGAGGATTAAAGATTTCCCAAAGTTCAATCTAGGTAATTCCTTCTGCAGGATTAACTCACTGAATGGCTTTCTGCGTGTACTTGTTTTAGAAAGAAAAAAAGCAGATTTCAAATCCCTAAATCTGGAGGTAACATTTTATTTATTGTTCAAATAGCACCATTAATAACTTGTGTGTGTGTGCTTTTCACATGTTCACAGTTTATCCCATGAGAAATCTAAATGAAAATTTAAAAAAAACCCTAGTTTTTCACAAACTATAATTACTTTAATTACAGGATAATTATATAAATAATGCATTTGAATGTAGGTTTCAGTTTTCTTTGTTTTCTAAATATTATCATCTTTCAGTGTTTTCAGACGTGTAAACAGGAAACATTTAAGTTTAGATGAAGAGCAGGTGAACTGTCTATGATACAAGAGGAGACAATCAAAAGATGATTAGGCTATTGAAAACTGCCTAACTAGGTGCTAATTTTTAAGTGAGCAGGTGTACTTAGTCATTATAACTTTAAAATGAAAATATATTTGAATTAAACCAACCCCCCCACCATTAAAATAACATTAGAGGTCTGGCTTATACTGACTAAATCCAGCAAAGGCAAAAGAGGTGGAAATTCAACAATAAGGCAGCCAGCCTCTTCAAAACGAGGAGGCATTAAAGAGGAAACTATAGGCTTCTAAGGAAATGTTGAAACAGTTCCACAACATTTTATTGACTTTCTTAAAATATGGCCCAAACATCATTAACGTGTTACAAAGACTAATATTTTGGTTATTGTTAAAGGATGATTAACTTGGCACGGGAATTGCACAAAGTAAGAAAGATCATGTAATTACCAAGGGCGGAAATCAATCGTTGTTTTATTTTCCCCCAATTCAGTTGTTTTTCTTGTAGCCACTGAAACGCATCATCACGCTCTTAACCGGTCACGTGGGACACACAAAGACCTGGTTCTGAGACAAAAGGAGATGGTAAACTTGTGACTAAAGCATGGACATTAAATTTCAAGGTGGTGTGACGTACGTAATACTCATTTAATTCACATACAGCTGCACCTGAAATTGAAAGCCCAGTTTCATCAAAAGTTAATGCAACTAAATAAACTAAACTCATATAGCATTTGGTATGGGGCTATTTTAGATCCATTAAACACTGGGGAAGAACGTAAACTGTTTCTAAGTATCCAGGTGATGTTCAGAACATTTAGCAGTTTAATAAATTTGGTTTCAGTGTGCAAAGTGAAAGCTCAAGTGATCTGTAAGCGGTGAGAGGGAAAACCCACCGCTACGAATGCAGACATATATGAAAATATCTGAGGAACCCCCTGTAAACTATTTCAGTGAGTGTACGGGGTGAGGCAATTGACTTCCAGCTATGTCCGGTGACCCTTCAAATGTTGCTAATGGTTTCATCCTTTGACTTCTCCACCCTTCTCCATCTGTTTGCCGTCACCCACTATGTATTTTCTTCCAGCATCAGATTACTGGTTGGTGCTACTCTGCATGTACCATATTGGGCTTGGTCTACTGAGGGCTTCATTCACCACTTCGGATTTTTTTCTTTATAGTAATAGATCCAGTTTTATGGAACCTCTTGGTGCCCTATCCTCCTTTTTTGTCTTATCCCAAGAGGAGTAAAGCAGAGTTGCATTTGACTCCCTCTATGTTGCGCTGGCACAATGCCTTTGCAGAAGAGTGTTATTGGCAAATATTTCAAAAGCTTAGTGAATTGTGTCCATAAGTCTTTAATAGTTTTTCTACAGCCCTTTATTATAAGGCATCCCAAGTCTTATTATAAAAAGAAGTGTGAGGTATAAGTGAAAGAATTTATTTGTAAACCCTGATGTCAACTATTACTCTGCCCGGCATGGGATGACTCTATTTTGACCATGGTATATTAAAAACCCGGTCCTTGTTGAGTTCATATAAGGCATTCACTAATGATTAGCAGGTTCAAAGTTTTATTGGGGCTATGGGATATTTTCAAGAGGACATGCCAGAAAAATCATCCTGTGCCCTAGAGCAGATTTCTCAAAGCTTCTCACCAGCAATGACTGGGGATCGGGTGCAGTCTCTCACAGAAGGGATTCTCCTACCCACCATAAAAGGATAATATTACTATTGTCAATCAAATAAGGAAACCAATACCTATATTTTAGGAGCACTCTTTCGTGGTCATGATCTATTAAGAAAATTACGCTATCTCTCATGTTTTGGTTCACGAGCACCACTTCTGAAACATAATAAGGATGTATGTTTATATGCTTTTTTCAAGTAATTAACATGTAGCGTTCTTATTTATCATGCAGAAAATGGGTCCTTTCTTGAAATATTTTTCTACCCACGCCCAAAACGAAGAAAGTAGAAGTCCGAGTTGGTTGCATAATGGTTTCCCATTTGAAAACATTTTGGACAACACGTGGCTTTACGGAGTAGTTAATAAGATGAGAACATGGTGCTTTTAGGGCTCTTTCAGGTGCCAGCAACTTTCCAGAAACCAATGACCGTGGAAAGCTTCATGCTTTCTAACTTCAGCCTCAGACACCAGGAGACACCAACATTGGCCAACACAGTACTTGTGAGACATTTCATGTGGGCTTGGATTTTTTCCTGCTCAGGTCCATCGTGCCATAAGGGTTGTACACACAGACTGACCTGAAACATAAAACAAGCTAAAAAATCAGCAACAACACAAGGCAACAATTTTTTTTAATTGCTTACTTCCAATCACCCTACAGAGCAAAGTCGTCAAGTCAAAAATCAGTCCAATTCTAGTACCATGGGAGAGTTACTTTGCAATCACGTTCCTAGAGAAGAAAAACGGGAGCTCTTTCCTTTACCAGTGAAGCCTTGCCACAAGGCAGCTGACTTTATTTGAATTTCATTTTCCATCTTGCAAGTTGCACAACTGTCAAGTCTGTTGCTATGCGTGATGACTGTGTTCCTCCCCAAGGAAAAAAAATGGGCAGTTGGTACTTTTTGTTGTAGGAAAAAACCCTAAAGCTCTAGCAGTTCCTTCTTAGTAGGTTTCACAAATATGCCAGCAAGTCCCTACACTTTTAGGTGTTTGTGCTCATAATTCGCATTCATTAATATCTTTTCAAGTACACTATCAACATCTAAGCTCTTTTTCATAGCCAAGCTTCTCTAAAGGATTTTCTACCCGATTTCTCCACTTTCTCACCCCCTAATCATGATTTCACCTGCTCTCTGTCACCATTTTTGAACTACATATCACTTGCTAAGATAAATGATGAAGTCCATGTGGCCAGAAATAAAGAACACATTGTCCTTGATGTCTCGGGAGCTTTCCACATGAATGGAACTTTCTCTTTGTGCGACTTCTCCTTTCATGCCTTCTTCCACACCATCCGACTTCTCTGGTTTTTCTTCTCTGACTCTCCAGACGTTCCTTTTTAATCTTCTCTGCTGTTTCCTTCTCCTCTATCTTAGATCTAAATCTCTGGTGTCCAAAATGGTGGTCAGTCATCACATGTGACTATTAGGCTTCTGAAATGTGGCTAGTTCAAATTAGGATATGATATAAGGGTAATATACACACCAGAATTTGAACACTTAGTACACTTAGTATGAAGAACTCATGTAAATGATCTCATTAATAAACAGTCAACTCTCATTATTTGCAGTAGTTATGTTCTCTAATACTCTGGGAACACAAATTAGTGAATACTGAACCATTGCTCTCAGGAGGAATACAGGGTTAAGTTCCTGTCATCCTTTGGTCATACTACTTTCATCTACCAATCAACACGTAACCTTGTGTTATGTGTGTTTCTCATTAGAGACATTTTATTTAATCTATATTGTTGATTCATAACAATGAACTCATGGCCAATAGCACTAATAACTCGTGCCTGAGCAAAGCTTAATCTAATACATGTTGTTTCCTCCATAAGACCCATCCCAGCCTTCTTGTACTTAGGAGTGCTAGACAGAACTGCAGCACTATGTTTGGGGACCATTTTAAATAGCAAAATCACACAAAAATGTGCACAAGAAATGTGGACAATGTGGCGGTGAACAGACCTTGCAAAGAGCACTTGTTTTAAAGTGTGAGAGCTGACACAGGGGGGCAGAGCATCACCTCGTTTGCCTTCAGCTGGGAGCATGCGTGCCCAGTGACGTGACTTTTCACCACTCTGGGCATATCGGTGAATGACCGTAAAAGTGCTGGGTGCATTGATTTGGGGTTATAGTAAATTTTAGCTCTTAGGCACATTTACAAATACAGAATACACAAATAATGAAGGGCAATTGTATTTTATATTAATTACATGTTGATAGCATTTTGGATGTCCTGGGTATGATAAGCAAAATACATAATAAAATGCATTTCTCTTACTACTTTTGACTTAACGTTACTACTGGAATGTTTAAGAATGCATATGTGGCTCACGTTGGCTCTCATTATATTCCTAGGGGTTATAAATGTAGGAGTTTATAAATGCTGTTTTAAGTGTAGGTGTTTCCCAGGACTGATTTCTCACCATAGGTTACCTCTGTCATTCTCATGACTTGAGATGAAATGTAGCAGCTAGAGACCTCCAGACCTGAGGGTCACCCTCCAATCTGCTGTTTCTGTTAACACCCCGCATTCACAGCAGCTTCTCTTGGCTCTAGCTTTGGTATATATACAGAAGCCCAGTAATCCCTCCTGACGCCTCTGCCTCCATGTTGATGAAGCCACCACCATGAACGGCCCCAATAATCAGAAAACCTCTCGCATCCTCTCACACCCTGAATGACCCTTTAAAACCTAAGTCAGATCAAATCATATCTGTGCTCGGAAACCTCCAATGGCTTCCCGTCTCACTCACAGAAAAATTCAGTATCTGATAAGACCTACAAGATGTTGTTCCCTCACTCCCTCTGGGTTGGATCTAGTACTCTGTCCCATTGACTATTCCATTCTGTCCACACTGGCTTCCTTGCTGCCCTTGGCTTCCTAATGCTGGCCAGAGCTTCCCAATGCAAGGCCTTTATGAGGCTGTTCCTTGCCCACAGTGGTCATTTCCCAGTTGCCTCATGGTTATTCCTTTCCATTACTTCATTGAGTTCTTGGCTCGAATGGCAGACCCTCTAAAAAAGGACTGATGACCCTCTATAAAAGGACCCCAACATCACTCTGTCTCCTTACTCTGATTCATTTTCTTCTCCTTAGCACTCATTGTTGCCTGAGCTTTATTCATTCGTTCCCCTCTCTCCCACTAAAATATAGATTCTGTAAAAAACTTGGACTTATTTATTCATAGCTATATCCCCAGTGCTAGAATAACACCTGGCATATAGTAGGTAATCCAAAGATATTATTTTAATAAAATATCTATCTACAATTCAGATTTCTATAGTTCCCAAATCCTACTTGACCAACTTGACCACATATTTCTAATAACAATGTTTAAACGATCAATATTCTTAACTGAAAATAACAATGGCTTAAGTTGGACAACCTTTGTTCGAATACTAATTTTTCTAATTATTTTCTCTATGGCCTTGAGCAAGCTATTTACTACTCTTGGTTTTTCAGTGTTAAAGTAGGACTAGGAATACTTGCCTTACAGTCTTGTTTTGAGGATTACAGCAAATATTATCTCATACATAAATTCCCTGCAAGGTGACTAGTACATAGTAGGTACTCAGCTGTCGATTAGCAATCTTTTATTAAAAGCCTACTATATGCCGAGAGCCATAGCAGACTCTGGTGATGAAAATTCTATGAGAAGTAAATGTAAAGATAAAAAACGTAGGCTAATGAGGATGAAGGGAAGTGATTGAGGGTAGGAGGAGCCAGATAGTTGCAAATAAGCTTTGAAATGTTCATGTAATAAAAGTACATGTGATTACAATAATGTCACAATACTTCTATCGTGAGCTCCGTGAAAATAGAGAGTAAAGCGGGCTCAGGACACAGTTCATAAAGGAAGTAATGCTTGAACTGAGTCTTAAAAGATGCACTGCATTTGGTAGCAGAGAAATAGTGAAGCTAATGCTTGGCGGATAAATCAGTGAGCAAAGGCCCTGAGAGGTGACTAGGAAGTGGCCTTCTGGAAATGGCAAGCAGTTTAGCATGGCTAAGCATAATATTCAAAGGATTCAGTAAAGTCCAGATTTAGATGGCCTTCTGATGCTACATGATGGAGTTTAATTATTTTCTTATAAGCTAGTATATTGAGTTGAATGGTGGCCCTTAAAAGGTTACATCCATGTCTTAATTTTCAGAACATATCGTTATTTGGAAAAAAAAGGTCTTTGCAGATATAATGAAAGGTGTGTTCATTGTTCTGCTTAGGTGCATGTGAGCAACCCCATGGCTCTATCTGTTCCCAAGGGTCCCTTGCCCGCAGCACGAGAGGGGTGCATGCAGACTGTCTCTGCATCAGCTGCAGGGGGAGAGCTGATGGCGCTGTTGGTTTCTGGAAGAGGGTCCCTGGAGCCTGAGAGGGCCCCTGGAGCACCATTTCTTCATCTTATTCACTATTCTGTAAAGTTACATGTTGTCCAACATAAAATTTCAAATGGGGACCAAATAGTTGCAGTTACACAACCAGTTCAGATACCTACTTTCTCCATTTTGAGTGTGGACAGAAAGATATTGCAAGCAGACAAATTCTGATTCTGCTGCTAAGGTCAGTAAAGACAACAACAGAAAAAAGCATTATTCTTTAGGAATTATTAGCCTCAGGAGCCAGGACTGAGGATTTGAGCTACAATTTATTGAGCCAGATGCAGTATGTATGAATTTTGCATATATGTATCTACGTATGTGTGTATGCGTCCTACTTAGTCTAATAGAAGCCTGTGAACTTGGTAACATAATCCGCCTTATATAGGAACACACTGAGATTCCGAGTTTGAGTCAATATGCAAAGCCAGCCTGCTCCTTAATAATAGAATAAGATTTGGACCAACATTCACACTCTCAAGCCTTCATCTTTCACACACAAAGGCCTTGGGGACCTCAGCTGTAATCAATCAAAGATCTTTCATATGAAAATGGATGGTCACCACACTTCCCTTGAATTTATCTGTATTTGGATTGTGCCACTGACATGTGCAGACCCCTTGTGCTATAACAGATGATGGCAAAGAAGTCATTTGAAGGCCGTGAAGATAACTGGGGTATGAACAAAGACGGTACGCTGAGACTTGTAGAGTCTTTGCTTCTGTTTGTTTGTTTGTTTTGTCGTGTTTTGTTTTATTGTGGGCACCATGAGTTATGGGCACTAGAAGGAATATGACATCTTTCTGGCACAGCCTCTCTGTCCCTTTTCACACACGGCTCTTCTTAGCCTCCAAGTCACACTGTCGTTAGCAGCACCGAGTAACTCACTATCACCCTAAAACAACTCATTCATAATAAACGAAGTTGCTCCAAATCTTCCAAGTATAAAAGTAAAAGGGAAAAACCTTGGACATACCTACATGAGGCACACTGATGCATTATTGACAAATACAATTCATTTGGGACTAACATGAATCCGCTGATGAACATTATGTTTTCCACCAAGCATTTTTTTAGCTTAAGGTGCTCAGAAAGAGTCCATTTTCCCATAGTGTTAATGTTGAAAGCTGTGGCAATGACACCACAATAATGCCCATCATTGTGATGTATAATATAGATGTTATTGCACATAATAGAAAGCATTCTTCGGGAGTAATGCATTTTTGTTGCCTACACCACGCTGACACCAAGCAGATATAAATGTGCTTTAATGTGTTTCCTTTTAAAGGGCTAGTGTAGACACACCCTCGAGTGTGTGTTTTGTATGAGGTTTGGTGAGCAGCTCGCTTTTAGTAGCTGCTTTCTATATTCACTTTAGCACTCTTAATAGCTCTAATTATAAACTGCACAGTGCTCTATTCCTTCCTTGCTGTTCTTTGTCATTGCACCGCTCATAGACATTTAAACAGTGGAAGCTGTTTATAGTTCATTAAACACTTTAAGCTGTTGTTCTAAAGTTTTATACTTTTTTTTTTTGTATTTTCCAAGTCATTTCCTCTGCTGTCATATGAAACCATGCAACACAATTCAGTAGAAGACATCAGTTATGCACACTTTGTGGACAACCAGCCGGGCTAACAGCCATAAATGAATCAGAGAGTTTGGAGATCTATTTCATATTGTATTTTGTATGGCATTTGGCATGGAATGTTTAGATCCTTTTTTTTTTAAGAAATTATACTCTCTAATTCTTCTTAAAGTAGTAATTTTGCTTCTTGAGTAAAAACACTAGCCAAAAGGGAGTATTAACTCATACTTTGATAGGATACAGCATAGAAAATGTGATTATTGGAAACTAAGTATTTTCCTATAATATCACAGTAGGAAGAGATGGGGTAATTATTCCAATAAATGACCCAGTAGGATGGTATTACAATTTGAAGAAAGAGAGATTTATTGGCATTAAGATTACCATGGAATGTGCAGGAGACCATGGTGGTATCAGAAGGAGGCTATCCCTGGTTTCTCTTGGACCGGTTACTCTAATTGTCACTTCTCAATATTCCAGAACAGGCCCTACATCAGCCACGGTGTTGGAAGACTACATAGACCAGGCTAATTGACATTCCTTCCCCAAAGCATTATATAATCTTTCTGTGAAAAATGAAAGTGAGAGGTTAGGGATTTATTCTTTGCTGTTCAAATCAGATGAAACATTGCTCCCCATCATATTAATTTATCGAGCAAAGCCTCATTTACATCATCACGTTGAGCAAGCTTAAGACCCATGCTTCTGTATTAGGGACAAAAGCAACTTACTGACAGCCAGATTTAAAATATTAGAGCAAAATAAGAGGAATGGTGCAGAGAAAAGGAGGCATTAGGTTAGCATTGGATTTCCTAACAGTGATTGATTTGAGACTCGGGAGGGTGCCTTCTTCTCTCAGAGGAAGCTAGCTTATTTTGTGTGAGGAGGGGCGGGCATCTAAAATGCAACTGTGCAGATGACCTGTGCCGAGCAGGCCCCTTTCAAGGTCTGCTCTTACAACCGCATGAACATTGATTCGATTTCCTCCCCATTTGCCACTTACGCGATATTCTTCCTCCTTGTGTTTTTTTCCCCCACATTTTCCCTCATTATTATGAGTTCAAAATTATCACAGACTCAATCAATAAATAAGCTAAGATGGAAAATTTTACATACGTATAAAACAAAATCTCAAATCTCATTTACTAAATTGGACTTTGTGAACCCAAAGATTTTTGATCCGATATAAATAGCTGGGGACAAGTAATAAACTCCTTGTGAGTACTGCTTCCCTTGATTTTAATTCATGTTAATATGCATTTAACTACACAATTTGCTGGCATCATGGCTCAAAGCCAAAAAATTCATTATATTAGAAATCAACGGAAACTATAAAATGCTACGTAAGTGTATGTTGCTATGGGTCTTAAAACTAGTAAACGTATTTTAACATTGTGTTAGAAACTGAATATCAAGGATACTTATGAAAAAATGAATTGAAAAGCAACAGCGGTAAGAAACACGAAAGACCTGTTTTGAGGGTTAAGCAAGAATCGTTGGTGACAGATTTGACAGAGGCCATCCAGCTAACTGTGAATCTGGCTCTCCAAGTTAGTCCCGTACCCGCCCCTGCCTCTCAGCTCTCCACCCTCATCCCAGGCGTGTTCCTGGCACTGCCCACGGCATGTCTCACCTTTCAGCGTATCCTACCATTTACTGTCATTTTATTTTTATGGTTTACTTTCTTCTCTCTTCTTCTGCTGGAATGTAATCTCCCTGTAGGCGGGCATATTGTCTATTTCACTTACTGATACATTTATTACAAGAGCCTAACAGAGCATCCAATGGATATGAGGTGCTCCGTAAATATCCGTTGGAGACACAAATGAATGGTACAATATTCACCAGGTTTTAAAAGGGTAAAAGTTGTCCACGGAAAGGCATGCTGGAAGTGTTTAAGAAAAGCTCTGAAGGACACAAAACAAGGTGACTCTGTGGAACACTTTCTCTGAGAGGAAGACACCAAAAGTAGAGAGGAGCAGAAAGGAGAGATCTCTGGCCTGGAAGTCCAGCCGGCTATGGTCTTGGATGTCCCATAAAGGAGTTCATTCAAGGAGTGTCTGTGGGCCATGTTGTTGAGCCCTAGGCTTGCTGATACTCAAAATAGAAAGATTATTAGATTGTGACCCTAGTTTTCTAGAGGCTCACAACTAATCTTCACCAGCCCTTCCAGATGTTATTACTCCATTTCTGATACATCATAAAGCTTTCAACCTAAATTATTGCAGTGGCCTCCTAATCGGTGGCCGGGCCTCCATTCTTGCCCTGGGCACTCCCCACCTCAACCCCCGTGTTCTATTTGCAAAACCACAGCCAGCAATGTCAATGAATTTTACTCCCTGGCTCAGAATCTTCTCATGTCTTCCAATCTCCCTTAGAATAAAAGGGAAAGGCCTTCCAGGAGCCCACATGCTCAGAGTCACCCTGAGGTCTCCCTGACCTCTTTTCCTGCTTCTTCCTCCCAATCATTTCGTTCCAACCATATGGAATTTTTGCACTTCCTGAAATGTACCAGTCCTGCTTGAGCCTCAAGGTTTTCACCCTTGCTTTCCCCTCCAATTGGAGTTCTCTTTCTCTAAATTGTCACATAGCACCTACCCTCCTTATTCAGTTTTCTGCTCAACTGTTGCTTTATCAGGGAAATCTTCTCTATCACTCACCATAAAATAACAGAGCCGACTACACTTTTTGTCTTTGCCCTTTGTTAGTTTTGGTCACTGCTATGCTAACACAAAGAACATAGCTGCTCAATAGATATTTGTTGAAAGAATGAAGGTGCTAATAACAAAATGCCATAGTTGAAAATTATACAGATAGATTAAAAGAAGAATATGGCCTAGAAACAGACTCAGTTATTTAACAGAATGGTTTGAGTGAGAAAGGACAAAGATAAGGATTATTCAACAGATGGTGTTGTGAAAGCTAAAAAGTAATTTGGAGAAATAATATGGAAATCCTCCCTATACCGTGTATCATTTAAGGCTCTTGGCATCAAGTAATGGAAATCATTCTGGATTTTACTGGAAGGATATTGGTCATGATAATCAATAGGAGGCAGTGGTATCAAATGGAGATTGGGAGGTGGTCAAGCTTTTTAAATCCCATAAAGGGGGATGCTGGGAAACATAAGATCTCACTGGGCATGTGACACCTGGTCAGAAACTGTTCACTCCAATCCTTTATTCTTGACCTTGAATATTTGATAATAATATATAAAGTGTGATCATTTCACAAGGAGAAAATACTATAAATGAATTTACATTAAAAGGAGAAATGTGACTATTTGGGGGTATTGAGATTTATGGGGAATTTTTATTTAGATTTTTTCTATTTAGTTTTTAAGTGTTCTACAATAAATATATGTCATTTTTTATAATGCAATATAACTATTATAAGGAAATCCTTCCCCTTTGAAGCAAACTGCTATGCTTATTATTGATATGTTGTAAGATATGGTTCATTATTTTACCATTTTGTCTTTGAGGAGTCCTGGAAGAAAATGCAGCCTGACTTGAGTACCCCACAACAATTTACAGTTGTTTGAGCTGTTGGTCAGTGTTTATCTCAAAGATAGTGTTACTCAGCTATTGAGAGTCTTGGGTTTTAATAGAACAGTAAAAATCAGGAAACAGCATAAATATTCAAAAACAGAAGACTGATTAAACCCACCATGTGCCCATATGATAACACATCTATGTATGTTTGTATATACATAACAAGAAGCCCTGAGGCTATAACACTGCTATGAGTGTCTCTCCGTGCAGCTTATGGGCAGTGATGACAGAGGGAAATTTTTATTAGTTGAATATTTTACAGTAAGCATGCATTTTATTTTAATTACATATGTTAGATATGGAAATAAAATCAGATACCATACACAAAAATATGAAGAAATGCAAAGATATTCACAGTGTTTTAAATTTAAAAGTTTCAAGACAGCATATATTGTAAAACATCATTTACAAACATTAAATAAAGCCTACATGAAAATAGCTCCAATTGGGAACAACAGTTATCTCTGACTGGCATGATTCTAAAGGAGTTCTATTTTATTTCCTTTCCTTCCATGCGTTTAAAAACATATTTCAATGACCACGTCTTTCTTAAATACTAAAATCACCTTTTCTAAATGAAAGAAGTTACAAAAAATATAATTTTGTGTCAAAAATATAATAAAAATAAAAATGCATAAAACTGGGAAATTTGATTGTATAAAGAGTCCATAAAATAGGAAAAGTACCCAATGATCTCAATAGAAAAATAGTCAAAGACCACAAAAAGACAATCTCTTTTGAGGACAAGTAGCTAGGGATAACATACGGAAATAAATATTCATCATTAATCAACAAAATGCAAATTAAAATGAAGTAATTCTTTATAGATTAAATTAGCTAAAAATGTAAATTCTCATACCCAGTACTGCTGAAGGAACAGTAAAACTGCACCCCTCATGCATTTCTAGCTGCACTCATTCCTTGGATGGTTGTTTGTGCAGAGCCCAAGTTCTGGAGACAGGATGTTCTGGCGCAAATCACAGCCCACCACTTTGTTGTTGTGTACCTTGGGCATATGGTTTAATCTCTCCTCCGCTGTAAAATGGGGATAATAATAGTACCTCCTGATTTGTCCTCCTAAGAGGATTTAATGGTTCAATACCCATAAATCTCTTAGAATAGTAAACATTTAATAAGCTATTCATTATTGACTGTATTTATCAACCAGGATTTCAACAGGAAACAGATACATACAAATTATCATAACTCAAGGAGGATCAATTTTCAGAAGGACTATTCACAGAAATGTGTGTAGAGTATGGGGAAAACCTGAGGGATAGCTGAGAAACCTTGGGCTGACAGTAGTGGGCTTGTTATTACCCCTAGTCCTGAGGAATGGTGCATGGCAGGAATTGCTGAAACACTGAGTAATTAGATACAAAGGAGGGGCCCCTGGGTGGCTCAGTCAGTTAAGCATCTGCCTTTGGCTCAAGTCATGATCCCAGAGTCCCGGGATCGAGTCCCACATCGGGCTCTCTCCTCAGTGGGGAGCCTGCTTCTCCCTCTCCCTCTGCCTGCCACTCTCCCTGCTTGTGCTCTCTCTTGCTCTCTCTCTCTCTCTGTAAAATAAATAAATAAAATCTTGAAAAAGATTATGTACAAATTAGTACTGGAGAGTGGTGACCTTCCATCAAGACACACCATCAGTCTGAGGCAACCTCTTAAGTAGATAGCCAAGGAAATAGGTGCCTTGACTTCATTTTTCCTCTCCTTCTCTGCCAAGATACCCCGTTTGCTGCATCCAGCTGTTAGCCTGTGTGGGGCCAGCTGATGCAGTCCATGAGGTCCAGCCTCCTGGCATTGAGGATAGGGTGCAAAAGAAAGAAGAGCAGATATGGCCTGTATCTGGTATGGCCTATGTCCTAGGTCCTCTTTGAGAAAGAGGCTAAAAGCAAAGTATGCATTGCTGTCATTCCCCACCAGATCTTTCTGCTTCCTCAAAGACTCTTTGGGGAAGCAAGTACATTATTTCCTCTTCCTCATAGAGTCCCTCCACTAGTTTCCTTCAATCCTAGGGGCAAGTGGAGCATAGGTTTGGGAGATCCAGTCTCTGTGAAGCATCATCAAGGTATCCAAATAGTGTCCTTTTATGGGCTAGTTTTCCACTGAATAATGCTGCAGGTTACTCATCACTAGGCTGGGACTGGCATGTTTTTTAGCAAGTAGATGAGGGCAGTTCACAGAGAATCAAAAGAAAATTTGATGCTGTTCTAAACCCCACATAAGATAGAAATGACTAGGGGTGCCTGGATGGCTCAGTTGGTTAAGCTTCTGCCTTTGGCTAGGTTATGATCCTGGGGTCCTGGGATCAAGCACAGAGTCAGGCTCCCTGCTCTGCTGGGTGGGGTGGGGGGGCTGCTTCTTCCTCTCCCTCGGCCTGCTGCTCACCCTGCTTGTGCTCTCTCTCTCTCTGTCAAATAAATATATAAAATCTTAAAATATATATATATAGAAATGACTATCACAGGGGCCAAGACCTCATTATCAAGGACAAATCAATCCACGGCTCATCCACAGCTGTTGACCAATGATCAGTCATGAATACCAGCCAATGGTAACTTCTACCAGCTTGAAATATACTTTTGTCAGAAACGTTTTCTAAAATTTCAGGCCTCAGGGTGCCTGGGTGTCTCAGTTGGCTAAGTGCCAACTCTTGGTTTCAGCTCAGGTCAGGATCTCAGGGTCTTGAGATCAAGCCCCACATCAGGCTCAGTGCTCAGCATGGAGTCTGCTTGAGATTCTCTCTCTCTCTCTCTCTCTCCCTCTCTCTCAAATAAATAAATAAATAAAATCTTTTTAAAAAATAAAATAAAATAAAATTCCAGGCCTCAAAAGTACAAACAAGAGGTACAGAAAGCTAAAAAAACAAGCAAAAAAAGTAAATTAGTGAATATTCAATAAAATTATATGTATTTAGAAAAAAGATGAATGCATATATATATAGCTATCCCATGACTAGAATAACTAAAAAAAATTGAAAAATAATTAGAATTCACCATTGAACTTACAGAGAGCTTTTTTTGTTTGCTTTGGTTTTTTTTGCTATGAATTTTTTAGTGCTCAGGAATAAATGGATTTAAAATTCCAATGAGAAAACAGGTACACTNTCTCTCTCTCTCTCTCTCTCCCTCTCTCTCAAATAAATAAATAAATAAAATCTTTTTAAAAAATAAAATAAAATAAAATTCCAGGCCTCAAAAGTACAAACAAGAGGTACAGAAAGCTAAAAAAACAAGCAAAAAAAGTAAATTAGTGAATATTCAATAAAATTATATGTATTTAGAAAAAAGATGAATGCATATATATATAGCTATCCCATGACTAGAATAACTAAAAAAAATTGAAAAATAATTAGAATTCACCATTGAACTTACAGAGAGCTTTTTTTGTTTGCTTTGGTTTTTTTTGCTATGAATTTTTTAGTGCTCAGGAATAAATGGATTTAAAATTCCAATGAGAAAACAGGTACACTAAACTAAAGATGAATTTTCTCTAAACCATTATGGGAAAGCACACACACTTCCCCCACAAAAGCTCTAGGATTCAAAATATAACAGAAAATGATAACAATGAAAATTACAAATCTTCAAGGTCTTTTCATTTTCATCCCAGAGTGCTTCTGGTGACCGCTCTTCCCATCTCACTTCCTTTCTCCCACTGTCTGTTTTGGGAAGCTCCTCTGTCTCCTCTTCTTTCTGGGTCTTCATTCAGGTTGGCTGCAGGAAAGGGAAGGAAAGGAGTGGTCTTCTCGTATGTAGCCCTCATCCCTGCACCATTTCACGTTCTTTCTCACTGGGAAACTGTGATACAGAAAGAGCACAGGAGACTTGCCAACATAGTGATGATTGGAATGCTTTTCTCTGTGAAGTAAAAGGAGAGGAAATATACATCACTTGATAGTACCCATCACAATTTCAAGGATAAGGAACATGCCGTAATCACCCTGAATCCGTGTTCTTTTCTCTGGACGTCCCCAGAAATCTTTTTTTTTTTCTTTTCTTAATTCCAAATTACCAACAATCTAGTAAAAAGAGACCAAAAACAAGAACTTTTATCTTACCAATATGTGGGAAAATATTACTAGTCCCAACTTTATAAATAATGCCTTTATTTAGATTTACTGTTGCTACTTATATTTCTAAATAATCATCATTATGTGGTTATATTTATTGAAGTAGATTATCAAAATGCATAACACAGTTTTTCCATTAACTCTTTCACATTAATGAGTTGCTATTTAGTAAATTACTATTTCCCAGCACTAAAAGGAAGAAAGCCAGTGGCCTGAATGATTTTCCAAAGTGCCTATTAATAAACACCCAAGGCATATATTAAAATACTAGAACACGAAGGTCTTTGGGAAGTACATAAACATGTGAACTGGGGTTTTTAAAAATGTACATTAACGCTTTCATGACTATAGCGTAGGGCTCAATAATTTCCTCTTCTAGTTTTGCTTATCACTCTAATTTTCACTGTATTTTAATTTGCGGCAATTTTGCAATGATTTTGACTGAATCAACGCTTTCTAGTTTCTTTGCTTTGTTAGGAAATACTAAATGATCATTTGCAGTTTTATATCAATTCTTTTTGAATTATGTTATCCCAGGGTTCATTTCAGTCTATTAGAAGCACTCAAAGACAGAAAGGTTCTATAACAAGCGTAGGTGGTAAGGTTTTACTTTTTAAAATTCTTGAGATATTAATAAACCTAATTGTTCAAATGTACAATCTATTTTTTTATTTTTTTTTATTTCTTTACTTGAGAAAGAGAGACAGACAGAGAGAGAGTGCGCGAACAGAGGGAGGAGCAGAGGGAGAGGGAAAAGCAGATGCCGCGCTGAGTGCAGAGCCCAACCTGGGACTCTATCCCAGGACTCTGAGATCATGACCTGAGCTGAAATCAAGAGTTGGAAACTTAACTGACTGAGCCACCCGGGTGCCCAAAAAGTATAATCTATTTAATGCAGTAACTATGATTTCCTCTTTGATATTGGCAATTCTAAAATTTAATATTTTTAGTTGTTTAAACATTTTATGCAGAGGTAATTGAGGATTTACTGGCAGCTGTAAGGAACAATACCCACCATGACCCTGTTGCTCCCGATGATAACATTTTGCAACACTGTTGCAGAATATCACACCCAGAATATTTACATTGACACAATCTAGATACAGAACGTTCCCATCACTAGGATTGCTCACCTTGTACTTCTATAGGCACATTCTCTTCCCTCCAGCCCTTACCTCTTTCTTAACTTCAGCCAACAATGTTTTTCATTTATAGCATTTTGTCTTTTAAGAATATTACATAATTAAGGGGCATCTGGATGGCTCAGTTGGTTAAACATCCAACTGTTGATTTCGGCTCAGGTCATGATCTCAGGGTTGTGGGATCGAGTTAGGCTCTGAGCCCCACATGGGGCTCTGGCTCAGTGGTGCATCTGCTTGAAATTCTCCCCCTCTCCTTCTCCCTCTATACTACCCTCTCAAATAAATAAATCCTTTTAAAAAAAAGAATGTTATAAAATTCAAATCATATAGTATTTAATAATTTGATATTGGATTTTTTTTCACTTAGGATAATTCTGTGAAGATTCATCTAGGTTGGGGTGCCTGGGTGGCTCAGTTGGTTAGGCGTCTGCCTTCAGCTCCGGTCATGATCCCCAGGTCCTGGGATGGAGCCCTGGATTGGGATCCCTGCTCAGTGGAAGTCTGCTTCTCCCTCTCGCTCTGTATGTGTTTGCTTTCTCTCTCTCAAATAAATAAATCTTAAAAAAAAAAAAAAGATTGATCTAGGTTGATGCATGTATCAATACTTCATTCATTTTTATAGCTTAGTAGTGTTACTTGGTGTAGGTGTACCAAGCTTTAACCATTTACCTGTTGAAGGACGTCTGGGTTGTTTCTAGTTTGGAGCTTTACGATAAAGCCACTATGACATTTGTGTACAGGTATTTATGTGTACGAGTCATCAATTCTCTGGTATAAAAGTCCAGGAGAATAATTTCTGTGTTATATATTAGCTGCATGTTTAGTTTTTAAAAAACTTGCCAAACTATTTTCTGGAGTAACCATAACATTTTACATTCCCACCACTATAATACGAGTAATCTGTTTTCTCTGCATCCTCACCAGAATCTGCTGGTGTCACTGTTTTTTATTTTAGCTATTCTGATAGATGTGTAGTGGTATCTATTTGCACTTTTAATTTGCATCTTCCTAATGGCTAATGATGTGAATACCTTTTCATGTACTTATCCCCATCCATATATCTTCCTCAGCAAATTATCTTTTTATAATTTCTGTCCATGTTTTAATAGGAGCGTTTGATTTTTTTTTCTTATTGTAGCAATTGAGAGTTCTTTATATATTCTAGATTCTAATCCTTTATCATATATGTGATTGGTGATTTGTAGCTTGTCCCTTAATCCTCTCAACAGGGTATTTTGAATGTTGATGAAATCCATTTTATCATTTTTTTTTCTTTTTTTCAAGCATCATAGTTTTGGTGTCAAGACTAAGAATTTTTTGCCTAGGACTGGATCCAACAAATTTTCTGTTAGTTTTTTCTAAAAGTTTATTGCTTTATGTTTTATATGGAAGTCCGTAATTCATAATGAGGGAATTTTCACCTAAGATGTGCGAGTTAGGCTGAGGTTCATTTTTCTCTACTGATGCCCAGTCACTCCAGTGTCCTATGTTGAAAAGACTATCTTTCCTCCATTGACTTGCCTTACCCAACTCGGTTGGGTACATTTGGTGGGTATATTTCCGTGTTTTTCTCTTCTGTTCTACTGATTGATACATATTTCTCTCCACAAAAACCACAGTCTTGATTGCCCTAGTCTTGAAATCAGATAGACTGATTCCTCTCATTTTCTTCTTCCATTCCTGTGGGTTACTTATATATTTATTAGAATTTCATTTTGATATATCTATCCTCTTTTTGAGTTTATTTCTGTACATTTATTTTTAGTGTTCTCTAGGTATTACTTGTGTCATAACTTTATCAGTTCAAGCGAAATATAGAAACTTTACCTCCCTTTCCCTGCTCTGTCTACAATATAATTGTCTTCAACATTTCCTGTACATACATTTAGAACCATATCAGACAACATTATAACTGTTGCTTTAACTATCAAACATAATTTTTAAAACTCAAAAGAAAGAAAGCAAGTTGAGTTTGCTCATATTTTTGCTTGTCATGTTCTTTCTTCCCTCTTGATGTCCTAAGGTTTGCTTTTTTTTTTTTTCCTTTCTTTTTTGTCATTTCTATTCTACTTAAAGAACTTCCTTTAAGCACACTTTTAGAATAGATCTTCCGGCAACAAATTTTCTTGGTTTTCCTTTATCTGAGAATGTCTTGATTTCCCTTTAATTGCCAGAGAACATCTTCACTGGGTATATGGTTCTAGTTTTACAGTTCTTTTTTTTTTTTTTTAGCACTTGAATGAAATACATTTTGCCATCTTTTTATGGTCTCCGTGGTTTCTGATGAATGATACTGTTATTCAAACCTGATATGTGTCCTTTTCTCTAGCTGCTTTCAATTTTTTTTCCTTCATTTTAGTTCTCAGAAGAATAAAAGTGATGTGTCCTGTCATGAACATTTTGGGGTTAATCCTGTTTAAGATTTGTTCAGCTTCTTAAATATGCAGATTTATGTCACTTGCTAACTTCACAAATTTGTGAAATAATTTCAGCCATTATTCCTTTGAGTATTTTTCTGTCCCACTGGTATTCTTCTTCCTTTATGAGACTCTGATGATATGAATAGTATACCTATTGTTGTAATCCACGTGTTTCTGGGGCTCTGTTTATTTTTATTTTTAGCCTATTTTCTCACTGGGGCTTAGATTGGATTATATGTATTATTCCATCTTCCATTTCATTGATTCTTTCCTCTGTCCTACATTCTGCTTTTGGCCCATCTATTGTACTTTTTATCTTGGTTATTATATTTTTGAGTTCTGAAATATTGATTTGGTTTTTCTTTATATCTTCTATTCTTTGCTGAAGTTTTCTGTGTCTGTGCTGAGTTTTTCTACTTTTTTATTTGTTTCAAGAGTATTTTCAATTCCTCACTGAAACCTTGTTATCATGGCTGCTTTAAAATTTTGAGGAGATCACTGTACGATGTCGGCCTCTCAGTATTGGTCTCTATTCATTATCTTTTTGCATGCATTTTTAGAACTTTGTAGTTGCTGGTTTGGCAAGTAAGTTTCTATTGAAACTTTTTTTATATTACATTTTATATTACAATATGAGACTTTGGATCTTATTTCGATTTTCTGTCTTAGCAGGAGAGGGGGGATGCCACCCCAGTACTGCCACTTGGCTTCTGTTGACACCCAAGGGAGGGGGGCTGATTGCTTTTGGGCATTGGTAGGATTTCCACCTCTTTGCCTGGTTTCTGTTGATACCACAGTGGGATGACCTCATTATTCCTTAGTGATGATAAAGGCGAAATTTTACTGGGCTTCCTCTGACACCACCCCAGTGGTGAGGGATTTGGCATTTCTCATTAATGCTGGATGAGGGTGGAAATTCAGGATTCCCATTTTGTCCCCAGTGACACTGGAGGGGATAAAGGAGGTACAATTACCAGATAAATGAAAGTCCTGGCTTCCTACTCAGCCTTTTTTAATACCCTTCTGGCAGAGATTTAGGGCTCGTCATAACCTCATGAGCATGGAATCCCCACTTAGCCTTCACTGGTATGGATGGGGGTAGGGTCACTTTTTGTTCTTCCTAAAGTGTTTGGTTGAAGTTGAGTAGTTACTATTTAAAAAGTACCTATTGGCCTTTCTGGGTTGCCAGATTCTTCAGTTCCTCCTCTGTGGCAAGAAGAAAATCCAGAGAACCTGCTGCCATGTCATCCCTCAGGTCCTGAGCTCCCTGGTTGGTCTGCCATCTTACTGCCTCCTTTCACGGTCCTCTTTGGGTTGTATCATATATTCCCACGGTTTTTAGTCATACTTTGTAAAAGGAATAGAGAAAATTGTGTTCACATCATCTTCTCAGAAGAATAAGCCTCCAGATTTTGTTTTTTAAAGATTCCTCTTCTGGTAGGTTTCATTTTTTCCCCTGAAGGAAATCTTATACAAAAGACAAGCTTAGCCTGAGGATAAAACTGGAATTATTTGAAGAAAAAAAATACTTTGAGCTCCGTAAATTGGGAGAATCATTTGAATTATTTGGAGAAAAGTTGCTTTGAGATCCATTAGTTGGGCTCCTTAATACTCTTGCAATGAAACAAGGGTAAAAGTTGCTAGATTTAGGCACAGTGTGGTCTTGAGTAGTGCTTTTTTTCTATAGCTAATACAAGGGCAAGAATAAGAACTCTAACAAGTTTCTCTAATCCTCCCAAAATGAGGTACCAGCTACTATCATTCTCCTTTCCTTGTCTCTAGCAGGATACATTCCCCTTGACAGTGAACTATGAAGCGACTTCTCAGTACTCGATAAGTGAAACTGTCCAGGCTGACAATGACAGTCTCTCCAATGAAGATTGCATTCACCATCCATTGAAGAAATATATTGGGTGCCTACCAAGTGCCTGGCACATGAGGCACTAGCCAGGCTGGTTACAGAATTTGTGGGTACAAGTGAAAAATGAAACTGGAACTTCTTATTCAAAATGCAGGAACACTATCATTAGAGGTACTAACATACAACGCTTTATTTTCTTTCACTTTCATTCTAGTCCTGTCTTGGTATATGTTATTTGCTATCCAATGCTGCGATCCCTCAGGCAATGGAATACTCCACTCCCTGGGCATCTTCCCTTCCCACAGACTCATGCTAGGGCCCACGATGGACAGGCTACTCCAAGGGATTACAGTTTCTGTACCAGCGCACTCTTGGTACTTCTTCAGGTATGGATGAGAGGTTTGGTAGTCACCCGTGAATGTGTCATGGTGCTTCTAGTCTTGGACAGGCCCAGACACAGGAGGCCATACAGCTAATCCCCTCACACAAGTGCCCACCAGGTGTGGAAGGCAGTAAATATCACTGGGCAGGGGCATCAAGGGATAGGTTAAATAGCACCCAGTGTTCCAGGGATGTGAGACTGAGCAGTTGAAAACCCATGCTAGGGAGGCAGGCATGAGGCAGGATCACGTAGTTCCAAATCTGTGGTTCACGTTCCATTGTCCTACAGGAATTCACTTACAAAACACAAATAAATTCAAAGACCAAATTCTTCAGAACTTTAATATGACAACCACATAGCATTAAACTTTAAGCATAGGACCCTTTTTAGCACATCGCCCTGTGTGACTTCACTGGTCTCGGCCTGGGAAGCTGGCCGTGGCACTAAGAAGGCAATGGTGGATGGTGCAACGCCTGAAAATTCTTTTTAAGACTTCAAAGAAACTGGTTTAAAATTTAAAACTTTAGTTCTTTAAACATATACTTCCTGTGTTTTGTTAACACACGCTCAAGGAATTTGACTCTTTTTTAACTAAATTGTCGTGTTGTTTTGACATTTGGAAGACATTAACACTTTCAAGTGGCTTTGATGAGATGGGTCTGTTGAATTACTTTGCTTCATCATATCTTGGTATTATAGTAAAGACACTTATTCTACTCTCATAAATTTCTCAGTGATCCCATTATTATTCTGTAATTATTCCTTCAAGACAGAAACTAAGTTCCATTACTCAATAGGGACTATTTTATTTCATCTAGAACAAAGAAGCTGCAACATATTTACTGTCAGTGGTGAACTGAAAATCCTCAAATGGCTCTTATCAACATCCTTATTCTTTTTTTCTGTTTTCTTTAAATAGTTCTTTTCTTTCTTTCTTCTTTCTTTCTTTCTCTCTTTCTTTCTTTCTTTCTTTTTTTTTTTACTGTTAGTGATACTCAGCATTAATTCTGTGTGCTGGATAGTATGTCCATCTACATGGATGTCTAACAGAATTAGATTAATTATATCGGGTTCAAATTTTTCTTATTTTCTTCTAAAAGTTTTTTTTTTAATGATCAGATAAAATACTAACAATCACAATGCAAAAATCAAAATCAAGATTTTATAAATGACTTTGAGATTTGGAAGTGAATTCTTATAATAGCGTAGATGATATCAATGGTAATATATTAATTTTTATTAAATGTTATTTCTGTATCAGAAAATATGTTACCAGATTTATGTATCCTTACCACATCTAATGTTAATATTTAAATGCCTTTCAATTTTGCAAAGTAGGTATTATTGTTTGCATTTTACAGGTAAAGAAATTGAGGCATAGTAGTTAAATAATTTCCCCTAAGAAAGTAAAAAATATGCAACAGTCAACACTCAAGTTCTTTCCACCCTGCTATGTAGTCTTCAAAAAATGTCTTCTCTTGCAAAGACAGAAATATTCTTATTGCCATAAATTTGTTAAAAAATACTGGTTTAAAGATGGATCATTCTCATGGGTGAGTGAATAATTGAAAGTTCATTATTTGTGGTAGTGTTGTTTATAACCATTTCAATATACATAGTAGATATAGTCATATAAATATGTTATATATAGACACATACAATACATGATTTATAATGCACACACATATACTATATAAACACATATACACTTGGTATATATATAGTGTACATATATATATATACCTCTAATCAAGAATAAAGTTAATTTAAAGAAATATTTGGGAGAATTGGTTAAAGATATTCACCCATTTGTGTTATCTTTGTTTTAGAAACAATACAATTTGACCATAACTGCTGAGTCTATTACTCTCAGGCACACTTGTCCATCTTGGAACTCATGTATGGAGATTTCAATACTGAGGACAGAGGGTTCTGTGATAACTAGATTCTCTAATAATGTCCTTTGGCACAGACCTGGAAGACAGTATAGCACCAAAGCTACAGGGTAGGTTGTTTTTGACATTTACATCACAAGTTAGTTTGGGACTTGCTTGTTAGTCTCTGTCTTTGTTCCAGTGCTTCTAGCAACTCTAACCAACTCCACAACTTTCACAAGGCAATTACCTGCAATGTTAGTGTGAATCTCTAGAAATAGTAGGCCTGGCATCTCCACATAGCATCATTTTTTCTAAGTGATTAGAATGTATTTAAGATATTCACTTATCCATTTATTTGGGACCATCTAATTTCACAATTTTTCAATATTTGAGAACCTTGAACCAAATATGATATGTTTGAAGGAATTTACCTATGTTGTTGCCCTGTCTTACAAAGATGGTATTTATATGGTCTGAAAAAAGAGGGAACAAATAATAAATTCAGATAATTTTCAGAATTACCTTTATTTTCTATATTGAGAGGCAACTTAGCCTATGGTTAAGAGTGCAGACTCTGAAATCAGCTTGCCGTATTTTGAATCCCAGTTCCGTCCTAGTAGCTCTGAAGCCTTGAGAAAGTCACTTGTTGAATCCTCTTAGTCTCAGTTTTCCAGTGTTGCCACATGCAAAGAGTTAACAACAGTGTCTGGTAAACTTTATTCGGCATTAACTATTATCACTGTTTGATTTCATATCATTGTCAAAGGTCAGAGCAACTTTCCAGAGCCTCTAGTCTTACAACTAACTCTCAACAGAGAGACAGGAAAACTAAGGTTCCAAGGATCTTCACGACCGAAGTCAGAGCCTATCAAGAGATACATTAGAACTAAAATATAATCCCCTAATTTTCAGGCAAGATCTTTTTCTTTTACTCAACATTTTCCCACTTATCTGAGTATCAGGTTCTTAATAATTTGGGGGCCCTTCTGGAGTAGCCTATACTTTCCCATGTACTTCCTTAAATCCTTCTATGTAAAGCATTCTTCCTCTCAAAATTGTTCTGTCTGCCTCATATTCATCCTTCAAGATTCAGCTTGTTCTATGACTCCTTATTTGAAAAAAACTATCTTGAGCAAACTCTCAACTCCCAGCTCTTCCAAGATTGGGTTATACCTCTTCTTAATTGCTTCCTCGGAACCCTGTATTTAACTAAATTATCCTACTGGATGTATTTGCTGAGCTCTTACATTTCTCCCTAAGTAGATTAGCTCCGTGGGCGGGGTCTGGATCTTCTACAGATGAGCACCTGTCTTTTACAGCAGATACTGCTGATGAGACTCGGAGTGGAGAGCTAGTAACCTTTCTACCTCCGACCCTACTTCTCTTTCTCCTTTTCAGTCTTTACCTTCTCTCCTTACTCACAAAGACTGGTAGGGTCACTGCACACATAGGCAGAAGAAAAATTTTTTTTCTTAATTTTCCTATATTTGAGATAGATCCTTGACTTACAGCAGAGTAAATTCCAGACCACAGGTTGGTATATAATTTATCTACTGTTCTGTCGCTGATGATCGGAGTGTCTCCACATTATAATTTTCCAAACTTTTTTCCATGAATGATTACGAGGCATTTTGTGAAACAAAAACAATACCAAAGAATACTGACAATCCTGTGTTTAGATACGGTCAGGAGATGCTGCATTGTCCCTTCTTGGATATCACGATGAGCCATGGTGTATTAGGGGACACGAGATGATCTGTGTTTAACAACAAACAAAATTTGTTTACATTATAGGTTTAATCTAGATTTGTCTCAAATTATTGGACCAACAATTCTTAGTTGCAGTGTCTTGTGGCTGTTGTGGTCTTTGGTCCACACTTGAAAAATCACGTTCTTCTCTAAAGCCGCTGAAATCTAGCAACTGCGCATCTCTACACAGAAGACAATCCATACTGATCCTCTAGTGAGTAGGGTTTGAAGTTGTTTTTGGATTTTCCTTTGTTAATTCTCCCTTTAGTGACTTGAGACATCATCCTTCCGATAGATTCATAATAAGATTTTTTATTAATTTATTTATTTATTTGACAGAGACAGCCAGCGAGAGAGGGAACACAAGCAGGGGGAGTGGGAGAGGAAGAAGCAGGCTCCCAGCTGGAGGAGCCCGATGTGGGGCTCGATCCCCGAACTCCAGGATCACGCCCTGAGCCTAGGGCAGCCACCTAATGACTGTGCTACTCAGGTGCCCCCATAATAAGATTTTTAAAATACTTTTTATAAAAGAGACGCTAACGCAATGTATAATATTATAAAGCATAATGATTATGAAGAATATTTTTGAAAAGACTATCATGGCTTATTTTTCTGAGTCTTGGCATACCTTCCCGTGAGCTTATTTATTTACTGTCTTAAATGAACGAGTTAATCATATTTTATTTTGATATTGTGGAGCTTATAGTCAATTTTTATTATTCATTATTATGTATTTAATAATTAAGATGTTTTTCATACACAGCCAGAACAACTTGGGATACATGCTCCAGCTTATGCAGCCCTTGGACATTTGAATTTGGTTAGTCGAGGAACAGTGTACCTGTCATTCAATATGTTTGTAGGGCATGATACTTTAAATTTAATGTATTTGTAATTTTTTCTTTGTATTTTTATTAAATCCTCTACTTGTTTTCCCATTTTTCTCTGACCGACAGATGGGCTGATTTCTCCTGTACATGTTTCCTTTGCTAATATATGTAATTCAGTTGTCAGAGAAACTAGAAATTGGTACCACATTTTCAAAGGAAAATGTTTTCTTCAAGCTGCATTTTATTTCTGAATTGAAAGAAAACATAATACTTTCTAGGTGATTATTTACAAGGGGAAACATAAGAACCCAAGTTTCAAAGATAATAATGTTGGTGGTATTTTCCTGATAATCGTAGGAGCCTAGATCAACACCAGGTCATTCCCAGATCCCTCTCTGTGATTGTGGTCATGAGTCCTACCACTCAAACATGGGTCAATTCACTCAAATAGAGAGTTTGTCCACTTGTATTTCTCTTCCTCGGCTTGTTGCTGATTTGACAGAAGCTTATGTTTTATGAAGATGTAGAATAACATTTTGAAATTAAAATTTGGGAGAATTAAGTTATACAATGTAATATTAAAATCTTCAGGGAAAAGTATCTTCCTATGCAATTTCCAGTCCAACAATCCTCCCACTCCAGATAGGCGACCTTGAATCCAGGACCTATCTTGCCCTGAACACCGCTGATTAATCTCACCAAGTCAGAGCTTCATCCTTCTATAACCGACATGTTCTCTGTATGTGTTTACCAGAGTTCCATACGTTGCTGCTGGCTGGCACCTTCCTGGTTGGAAGGAACTCTTTCCTTATTGACTAGGCATGAACCTGATTGAATGCCTCAGGTCTGGGGGTTCACCCAGGGAGTGCTGTAATTTCTGACCTTTATTCTTAGGGAGACACAGTATTCTCCTGAGACTTGAGGAAGGAAGTCAGATGAATCAAAGTTGTCTACATATCCAGGTCATAGCAGGGAGGCACAGGGAAGTTAAAAGCCTCATTTAATCTACACAACAGCTACTGGTGGTAAGAACAGAACATTCTACTGGTTTATCCTCCATTCTGGGCCAGATATGTAAAACTCAATCTCACGAATGAACTCTCTTTATTGCTTGGTTCTGCTGCTTCCCACCACCAGTGATGTAAAAAAAAAAAAAAAAAAAAAAAAAACCTTGGANTGGATATTCAAAATACAGTTTTCTTGTTTCTGCCTGTGCATTCGAATACTCCTTTTTTTCTCACCAGGGATAACCTTTTTTTCTTGTAATTCACATTTTTCCTCTTCTTTAACTGCAATCCCAAATTTCCTTTTCAATATCTTATTGTTGGTTTCCTCCTCAAGTGGATTTTTATCCATTGATTTGTGTATGCTACAATTTCATTGAGAATTTTACATTTTCATTTCCCATCCAACCTCTGCCTCACTGTCAGATTGTAAAATTTCTTTCATTTTTCTTGAAATTCTTGTAGGTGCTTAGTGGGGCAGAGCCTCAGCTTTTCTTCTCTTTCTTTGTTACACTAAAAGGATGGAATGCAAATATTTTCCCTCCAGGGAGGCTTTGGGAAGGAGAATGAGTTTTTCAGCGCTAATGATTTGTACTCTGGGTTTAATGGTCCATTGAAGTCTATTAAGTAATAAGGAGAAGAAAAGAGGGTTCTAAAGGAAGGTAAAAGGGGATCAACCAGAATAAGAAAAGGATTTCCCTGGGACTACAGGGAAGGCTAGGGCAGTAGGCCAGGGAATAATGAAGTTTAGTGAAAAGAAGCCTGGGAGATTAGGGACAGGTGGGAGGGAGGGTGCCCAAGAAGGGAAAGGTCGGGCACAGTTGAGAGGCTGGGCATGGTCAAGGACCTCAGGAGAGGTCTTGTTCTAGGGCCCAGAAGGCTCCAGAACTGAATCAGAGCTCACAGGCCACTCTACATCCCAGCCTTCACTGGAGCTGGCTTCTCTTCTTTCCTTTGCTCAGGAACTTGGACCTGGCACTTCTGGTGCCTACAGAGTTCACCTTGCAATATTCAGCACCTCACCAACTCTCCTGTCATCTGTGCCTGCCACTGAGTTTGCCCACTGACATCCGAATGTATAAGACAGGGTTTCAGCATATGGCATCACTATGTTATCTGAATTTTTTATCTTCAGCACAGATTTCTCTTCTGATTTCAACTTCTTGTTTCCACATCTACTCAAGTGTTATGGACATCAGAAACGTAATACATCCCAAAGTCAGCTTCTGGTCTTCCCCATTTTAGGAAATGGCATCTGTATCTATCCAGTTGCCTACGCAAAAAACCGGAAGTCATTCTAGCCATACTCAAATTACTTTCTTAAAGAGGGTCTTAATGAAGAACTCTTTAGAAAGGTGAGGGTGGCCTGTTGATGAAATCTTAGAGCTTGAACTTCTCAGGACACAGGGCAGAGTGGAGAATGGTGAGGAGTGAATCAGGACGGACAGAGAGAAGAAACAGAGCACAATCACTAGCATTTTCTTGACTCTCATCTGATTACTTCATGTCAATAACCTACTAAAAGTGCTTCAGCAAGTCCTTGAACTAAAAACAAATGAACAGGGGCTCCTGGGTGGCTCACTTGGATAAAGCGTCCAACTCTTGATTTTGGCTCAGGTCATGATCTCAGGGTCATGAGAGCAGCTCTGTGCTAGAGCCTGCTTAAGATTCCCTCTGTCCCTCTCCTTCTGCCTCTCCCCTCTCTCTCTCTTAAAACAAACAAACAAACAAACAAACAAACAAACATACAATCAAACAAACGTGGAGGATGGAGCACTAGACATAGTGGAACCTGGGGAAGAGACTCCTGGGCTGGGACAATGATTAATGGTTTTCCCACTGCCTTTGTCCAGTGCCTGTACATGGTGGGGGAGAGAGGTGGGTGGAGGCAGTATGTGTTGACTGTCTCCAACTCTCAACCACTCAGAAGCTGACTTTCTTTCTGGCTTGTTCAGTTCAGTGAGAGCATGAAGCACCTCTTGAAGATTGGTTCTGTTGTACTCACTCACACACTGACATATAATCAAATGTTTTACTTTGGTTCCATTATCTTTTCATCAGAATACTTTGAAAACAATATGATTGACACCCCCAAGTTGATTCAGTTGAGGACAAACAATCTTCAAAGCAGAGTTGTCTCTCCCTGATCTGGCTCAATAGCTTGCAATATTAAATTCATAAATTGAATTACTTCTGCCTCTGACTGACTTTTCTTGAAAGCAAATGTTACTCTCTTTCTTTTTACATAATCAATCATGGATTAAAGTAGGTAACACAGGTCGTTTGCTACGAATCAATTTCTCTATAAAACCACAAAAGAGAAGGTCAGAAAGAAGAGTGTGAAGACTCTAGATTGCCAAAATAAAAGACTTGCAAAGGAAATCTTAACCACGTCTTCCTTTGGCTCCCCCAAACCCGCCTCCTCTTCTTATTCTAAGTTACTGTGTGGGTTGTAAACCTTATCTTGACTTCTTTGACATTCATCTCTTCCACAGATGAAATCTAAATCCCCTCTATTTGAATCTGGGCTGGACTTAGTGACTCACCAAGAACTTTAGAGCAAGGCAGACATGACACTACCAATGTGACTTCCAAGTCCAGTCATAAAAGGCTGACTTTCTCTTTCTTGGGACACATACTTTTGGAGCCCTGAGCTGCCATGTGAGAAGTCTGGCTCTGTTGAAGTTGCCATGCTGGGGAAGACCTTCTAGAGAGCAATAAGCCAGCAGAGTGGAGCTGTTTCAGCTCCCAGCTCTGTTGTCATAGAGACAAGTCTCATTTGTTCATTCACCAATGAACACAAAGAATTTAGTAGTTTTCAGAGCATAGTAGGTGCTCACTACTTTGTTAAATAAATAAAATTTGTCCTTTGGGTTAGTCTTTCTGAGATATTTCACACTTTTTGAGAAAACTACTCTACCTTGTGAATATGTGATCATGTAAGCAGACATCTCAGAGGGAGAAATCTCCACTAGAAGACAAGATATAAGAAAGAGTTCAACAATTTCATGCAAAAGAAAGCCAAAGTCTTAGGCCAGTCTTCAGAAAAGTCATAGGACCTTAGAGTACCTCCACTTGAGCAATCTCTAAATTGGCTTCTCTACTTTTCCATTATTCCTACACAGCACATTTCTTATGATTTCTAAATTTCCCACTCTACAGAGTCTATTGGAACAAAGGTCAACCAGAACGACCTCCCACCTAAAAACAAAATTGCTTCATCACTAGTAGGGATGTTTTCCCTCAATTTTACTGAGGAGCAAAAAATTATATCCTAAGAGTAGAAACTGAATCCTAATCCTACTATTCCAAATATTTTTACCCCTGGTTTTAAAACCACCAAGAGTAACAAAGTAAAAATGAAATAAAAATCATTTCATAACTTAGTGTATTATTACCTTTTTGGATATCTCCTCAGCCAGATGATCAAGAATTCTGAGAGCTTAACAAAAAAAAAATTAAGGAAATAAAAATTTTAAATAGAAAAACACTGTCAAAAAAACCTTCAAAGTCGAAGCAACACAAAATGACCATTCCTTGTCTATAAAATATAATCACAAGTCTGGGCTTCTGATTTGCTGCAATCACAACCCTAACAAAAATTCTACAGTGGGATGTGGGTAAGAAATCACGTTCATGATTACACATGGTGCAGAAAAAATCCTTTGGTGAATACCTGTCACATGCATGAAGCTCTCCACCACTGCTGCTGCCTCCATAACAATTCAGAATAAAATAGGTCAGATAAACATCACTCAATCACATTTTCCTTTCCTCCTGGGATCATCAACATCCCAGTTTTCTCCTGCTGCCCTGAGCCTGATATCAGCATCTTTTTTTTTTAACCTGCACGATTGTGATTAAATATTTTTCCCCTCTGTCAATACTTTTAGTAAAGAATGAACTAAATAAATTAAATCAACAGATAAAAGAGCATACGGATGAATTAGGCATTGCTCCCTCTCATCACTGTCCCTTCTGTAAATGACAGATTACCTGCTCATCTAAAATCTCTCAAGCAAATGCTTGGAAAATCCAGATAAATTAAAAGAATTATAAGACAGTCTTATTAAGCAGCAGTCGATGACAGCATCATGTCCTGTAGCTGCATTTATTGAACTAAAGCCTGGGGGCAACAATCGTGGAATTTTGAGATGAGTGTTTTTCAAAATTATTGGGTTTTTAAAAAAGATGTATTTATTCATTGTAATAGGCTCTTTCAGTCCTACTCACTAATAATGCTTTTTCTTTCCAAAATATTTGATGGAAAAAAAATCCATGATTTATATTTGTATTTCCATACAGCCTCTCCAAAAATGATATTGCAAGATCTAATATGTTTTATGTTTCAAAAACCTCATACGCACTTCTTGCAGAAACTCTGGGCTAGGAAAATTTCCATGGGCACAAGGCAGCCCAAAAGTCACTCAGACACTCATCTTTTCCTCCTCTCAGCCTCAGAGTTTAGATTTGTCAAATAGAGCAGAGTTAGCCATTTGTTAAAGGTGGCAAGACAGATTTTGTTTAGACTACTGCAGCGGGAGAGACTCTGGTGTAAATGTAGTCCAACTCTGATCTGTATGGAGAAGAGGGGATGTTTCAAAGAGAGAATGGGGGAGTAGGGAGGAGGAATGCACAGGGGATGGAGCAGTCAGGGAAGTGGACATTTCTAAAAACCAGGTAGGGGTGCTATATTCCAAGAACTGTCATGCAGGGCAGATGTTGGATCTGTGTATATCTCGACAGTAAATTCTTTTGGCAGTCTAGAGCTTTCCCAGGGAGGAACTTAAAAGGGGAGGCTGGATACATCCAGGGATGTTAGAAACTATGAGCTGCTAGCAATTACACTACTCACAGCTCTCAGTGTGTGTGGTAGGGGTTGGGAGTGAGGGGGCGATGGTGCACCCGGTAGTGTGGGGGTGATATCACTTGTGCTGAGCCTTTGCAGTTTACACACCACGGTTACATTCTAGTCAAGAAGAAGGGTCAGAGGAACCTGACTACAATTTGGCCGAGGAGAGAGTCTGTCAGACTTGTACTTCTGTGGAATGCGGCAGTCTGAACAACAAAGTGAGGCCCTGCCTCCGTGACAGTAGCCACACCACATTCCAGGACGGCTCTAGGTTTGCTGCGGAACTGAGACTGAGGAAGATAAATGGGAGAGACAGAGCAGAACAGAAAGGTTTCTGACAGTGCTGACCAAGACCCCACACTAGACTGCAGGAACTGTGATAACATTCCTTGGGCCTCCGAACAACAGGACCATGAATCAATCCTTGAAACTTCCAGTTGGTTCTTTTCTTGTTTCTTTTTAGTGGTGTAGGCAAGGTAAGGATTTGGCTTTTTGTTCATACTGATGATCTGAAATTTTAGAGGAAAAAAGGAATGAAAAGAAAAATCATAGTTTGTTATAATTCTCTGAAAGTTGTTGAAAAATGGGGGCGTGCTCTCACTTTGTTCACTGGCTGAGGAGAATGATTTTTCCTTAATCTATAAATATTGATATCTATTGTGTATAAGACATTGTTCTAGAAATTGGAGGATGTAGGTCCAGATAAATGAGAGGAATGGAAGAGACAGGTTTCCTCTAAGGAGCTTCCAGTCAAGGAGAGGAGAAAGAGCCTTTACAGAATTTTTTTTTTTTTAAGATTTTATTTACTTATTCATGAGAGACAGAGAGAGAGGCAGAGGGAGAAGCAGGCCCCCAGCGAAGCAGGGAGCCCAACACCAGACTCAATCCCAGGACCCTGGAATCGTGACCTGAGCTGAAGGCAGACGCTTAACTGACTGAGCCACCCAGACGCCTGAGCCTTTACAGAATTAACTATAGTATAGTTCAGAAAATAGAAATGTTTTCACAAAAGAAAATGCACTAAAAGTTGCCAGGCTTCGATATTGCCTTTGATAGGAAGAATTTATAACTCCTGCGTATCCTAGTTCATTTAATCTTCAGAACAACTCTATAGAGAGTATTTTCAGGAGCTTATCGGGAGTGCTCAGGAAGAGACATTGAGTGTTGGGAAGAAGTAAGGGCAATTTTAAATAGGGTGGTCAGGGCAGCTTCAATAAACAGGAGATATGTGAGTAAAAACCCGAAGAAAGTGGGTGAGCAAGACCTGGGGAAATCTGTGTGAATTGCACTCCAGACAAGGGAGAAGGCAAGTGCCAAGGCTCTGCGGATGGTACAGAGTTGGCTTCTTAGAGGCTGGTGGTGAGCAAGGGAGAAGAAGAGCATAGAAGCCAGGAAGCTAACAGCCCGGGGCCTCGCAGGTTACCACAAGAACTTTGACTTGCTGTCTGCTAGTGAGAAGGCTCTGAGTGGAGGAGAGACCTTGTCTGACTTAGGAGCTATATACCAGAGGGAGGAGAAAGGCAAAAGCAACGAGGAGGCTGTTAGAATAAACCTTCCAAATAACAAAACTCCAGGACCGGACGGTTTTCCTGGGGAATTCTACCAAACATTCAAAGAAGAAATAATACCTATTCTCCTAAAGCTATTTCAAAAAACAGAAACAGAAGGAAAGCTACCAAACTCATTCTATGAGGCCAATATTACCTTGATCCCCAAACCAGGCAAAGACCCCCTCAAAAAGGAGAATTACAGACCGATTTCTCTAATGAATATGGATGCCAAAATCCTCAACAAGATCCTTGCTAATAGAATCCAACAGTACATTAAAAGGATTATCCATCATGACCAAGTGGGATTCATACCTGGGATGCAAGCATGGTTCAACACTCGCAAATCAATCAATGTGATACATCATATCAACAAGAAAAGACTCAAGAACCATATGATCCTCTCAATTGATGCAGAAAAAGCATTTGACAAAATACAGCATCCTTTCCTGATTAAAACCCTTCAGAGTGTAGGAATAGAGGGTACATTTCTCAATCTCATAAAAGCCATCTATGAAAAGCCTACTGCAAGCATTATTCTCAATGGGGAAAAGCTGGAAGCCTTTCCCTTAAGATCAGGAACACGACAAGGATGCCCACTCTCGCCACTATTATTCAACATAGTACTAGAAGTCCTTGCAACAGCAATCAGAAGACAAAAAGGGATCAAAGGTATCCAAATCGGCAAAGAAGAAGTCAAACTGTCTCTCTTTGCAGATGACATGATACTCTATATGGAAAACCCAAAGGAATCCACTCCCAAACTATTAGAAGTTATAGAACAATTCAGTAAGGTGGCAGGATACAAAATCAATGCCCAGAAATCAGTTGCATTTCTATACACGAATAACGAGACTGAAGAAAGAGAAATTAGGGAATCCATCCCATTTACAATAACACCAAAAACCATACGTTACCTTGGAATTAACTTAACCAGAGACGTAAAGGACCTATATCCTAGAAACTATAGATCACTTTTGAAAGATATTGAGGAAGACATAAAAAGATGGAAAAATATTCCATGCTCATGGATTGGAAGAATTAACATAGTTAAAATGTCCATACTACCCAGAGCAATCTACACTTTCAATGCTATCCCGATCAAAATACCGAGGACATTTTTCAAAGAACTGGAACAAATAGTCCTTAAATTTGTATGGAA
>NC_048226.1:37637515-37737305 GCF_002007445.2 Ailuropoda melanoleuca
GGAAAAAAAAAAAAAAAAAAAAAAAAAAAAGAATAAACCAGACTAGTTCTGAAGACGGCCAGACCAGGGTAGGAGATCAAGCCAGGACCTTGGCTTCACTGACATCATGCTCTGAGCTCCTTTCCTGCGATGCAACCAATAAAGAAGGCCAGATACAAAGCAAACCCTCCTCAAAAAAGCACACGTCATGATTCATAAACAAGGAGCAAGTTTGTGGTAGAGTCTGTCTGTGGTGTGTGTTGGGGAATGTGTAAATGGAAATTCCAGGAGAGAGGGCAGGGCGAATCATTACCTCCTCTCTACTTTTTATTTGAGCTTTATCTCCAACTGTTGGGTATGGAATGATGCAAGCAGGACCTGGGAGGAGAAAGCACTGCCGTGCGGGGAGGTGTCAGGACTGAGCACAGGCGGGAAGGGAATATCAGTAGGCAGAGGGGAGAGCACTACATAATTGCTTCCACTGAGCTCACAGACTAGGTGGAGAATTTGAGGGAAACAAAGAATATACATTATTACTGGGGACAGAGGCAACCAAGAGTGTTAATGATGAGGTGAGACCCCTATACTGATATGTATGTGAAATTCAACATAAGTCAAATAAATCGAATGCAGTTGATGGATCCCTTCTTTCTGCCAGAGTCTGGGCTACAGGTGTACAAAGTTGAATCAGCAACTTTGTTTCTTAACTTCATGGTGATTCCAGCCTAAGGGAAAAGCAAAACAATTAAATGTGCATTTATACAACCACATGCCAAGTGTTTGCAGTGGGGAAAGGTGCATGCAAAGGATATCCAAGAAAGGAGTAAAAGGGAGGACAGCTGATATGGAGGAAAATCACCTGGAGACCTAAATCACACTAGTACAAGTAAGTAACTGGCTCTGCACTCCTAGCTATTCACCTGATCTCTTTACACTTCACTCTTTTACAAAATAAGAGGGTGGGACTCCTGGCTTCAAGGCTCCTTAGCAATTCTAAGTGCCTAAGCTATTTGTCCTGTTACCCTCGCCAGGGCAAAAGTTCAAAGCATCCAGGCAGCCAAGAGAATTCGCAGCTGATGGGCTTCTTCAATGTTGCTTTCGAGTCCCATTTATTTTTTTTTTTTTTTTTTTAAAGATTTTTTATTTATTTATAAGACAGAGATAGAGACAGCCAGCGAGAGAGGGAACACAAGCAGGGGGAGTGGGAGAGGAAGAAGCAGGCTCATAGCAGAGGAGCCTGACGTGGGGCTCGATCCCATAACGCCGGGATCACGCCCTGAGCCGAAGGCAGACGCTTAACCGCTCTGCCACCCAGGCGCCCCGCGAGTCCCATTTATTTTATCATGAAACTTACATGAAAACAAATATGGTATTTGTTTGAAACAAAGGACATTACTCAGCAGCACTTCAGGGGTGTCTGACTCAGTCTGTAGAGCATGTGACTCTTGATCTCGGGGTTGGGAGTTTGAGCCCCACACTGGGTATAGAGATTACTGAAAAATAAAATCTTAAAAAAAAAAAAAAAAAAGGAAAGAGAAAGCAGCGCTTCAGCTGTGTTGCAATGAAAAGACTTTGAAAAGCTCAGAAAGCGTAGTTTTCTCCAACATTGTTTTTCCTCTTCTCTACAAAAACCTTTTGTGCAGGTGTGATTGCAAGATTAGATACTAATTTGATTCTCTACATTATGGAACAGTCTTTAACACAGCACTGAGATACGGGCTTATCTAGAGGGACAGTTTTTGAAAGAAACGCTGCTTTGTTTTCCTAAATTATCCAGAACAGAAGTGGTGGGCTGATTTGTTGATATGCAGATAAATACCGGGTATTGCTTACCCAGCACCAACCTGCCTGAATATCTTTCCGCCACTCTGGGAATATTGAACCTTAAAAAAAAAAAAAAGAGGAACTTTGTCCCCTAAAGAATAAATATCAGATATTTGATAGTACCCTTAGGAAATAAGAAAATTAGATAAGCTCCATTTTCTTACACAAAAGGAAATGCACCCTCTTCAAATACTAAGAGAAAGTTCTCTCTGGGTGGATCTGTCAGGGTTTGAACGTGGGTCAACTGAGGAAGAAATAAAAAAGACTCAATGGAATATTCAAATTTAAATGAAAACGCCAGTCAGATATATGTGGTTCGGTTTTGGACTCTCTTTTCCTCTGACATCATTTTGGTTTCCCAGTTTCAAGGCCGGCGTGTTCACAGTCTTCGGTGCCCCACACTGTCCGTGGAACACTGGTTCGGTCTGTTAACTCGAGCCGCCAGTTGCTCCGTGGCCCTTTCTGGGCCACTCCCCTTACCTTCCACTCTTTCTTGCACTTCCATCTACTTTGTTCACGTCAGTGCCAGCCCGAAAGGGAGGCCTCCCCCTTTATAATTCTGTTCCCAAAGAAACAATTCTTCTTAATCTTTCCTTCATGGTGAATCCTGTCGCTAATACTGGCTAAGAAAACATTCTCCTTTGAATATTTTATGTTAGAGAGGGTAAGACCCTGTCCACAGCAGCCTTTAGAGAAAGGGCAAAGCATCTCCAGAGGTTGCTGATCAGAGAACATTGTGGCTCTCACTGCCTCCCGCCCCTGCTTGCCCTACATTCCTCTGCATAAAAAGCAAGACTTTCTTACCTGTGGCAAGGGCAGTTGCTTCCTTTGCCCATCAGCATGTCCCTGTGGTGTGTTCCTATTGGCACGGCCAATTTCTAGGCACCGAGGGGAAGTGGCCTGCAGCATCTGCCAGAGAGCTGGCGACAAGGGCCTAGGCTTGGCAATATGTCGGCCTGTACATCCTGCACCCGCAAGTCCTTATGGGCATGGGAAGAGACCCTCCGGAAGAGCAAGACTCATTTCATACCTACCTAACCCACATCAATGCCCTTCTCAAATCCCCCTACTATACTGAGAAACAGAGCAGAGGCGCAGAATGAGAATATTTTCAATTACATGGCTTTGCTGGAGGGAGGATTCCAGGTGGTGAGGGGAGATCTGAGCACCAAATAGACACAACCTTGCAGGTGGTCAGAGCAGGTGCACACCATGTGGTTAATCGTAGGAGTCCTGGAAACATCCATAAATCTAAAGGCACTCTACATGAAATGTTTGAAATGTCATCTATAGAGATCCAACCTTTTGCAGGTCTTCTGCTACCTGATAAAACGCAAATACTCCCAGGAAGGGATATATCTTAAAATATTAAATGAATGAATGCCAAAGGATTTACATTTCCCCTCGTGAAATTCGGCAGGTTTAATTCGCAGTAGGTCAAAAGAGATTTTTCACCCAACAAAAGAAGAGAAAGAATGGAGAAGAGAACATAGATAAAGGAGAGTCAGGCCATCAGAGAAACTTTAACTGATAGACAGTCTAGCATCAGGATGATTCCATGCAAGCCGTGACCTGATTAACAGTGTGTTCTTCGAGTTCTGGAATCTTGGTCCTGTTCTTACGGTACTTCAGTTGCCTTAGGGACAGCCATGGGTAAGGAATTTGCCTACTCTATTTTCCAGAGAATGCCATATTGTTGTAAATCCAAATAAAACACCATAATGCACTAAATTTCATTCCCATATTGAAAAACTACATTTTCATTATTGTTTGAGGTTTTAAGTAAATTTCTTAAGACTCTGCATAATTATTTCTCAGAGCTCTCTATGCTGCTAATTATGCAGAGTAATATGATTTATTTTTGAAAAATGCAAACTCTAAGCACATGTCTTCAACAATTAGCATTTACATAAGTTATGGTTTTAAATTATAATTAGAAATTAATGAGTCAAACATAAAGCATGCAACACAAAATAGGAAAAATAGAGAAAAAAAAGAAAAAATACTAGAATCAAGGAAAGATAGCATTCTTTTATATCGTTTCTTCTTCTCACCTTAGTCTAATTCTCTATATTATGAGAACGTCTCCTTCTCAACATTTTTGTTATTGTTTTATAATCAGATTCCTGATATTTATATTGCAGAAATAAAATTCAGTGATTTTTTTAAAATCATAAATTAATAATCTCACTGAATTTAACAATCTATTTCTCATTTCTCAAAATAACTGGATTCTATTAGAGCTAGAAAGTCTTCTAAGGCCATCTTTGCTCTCAGATTCTTCTGTACCAACCCTCGTGGTATGGTTTCTTGCTGGATTTTCTCTGTCTTAGTGTGTATATAGCTCACCATACATTTTGCCATACATTAGTCTCGCATGAGCAATTTGTAAACAAGAAGCAAATTAACTTTAAAAAAAATTCAGATTTAGTACATCGGGTCTTCTATTTTTTTCCTGGTTGCAATGGGCAAACTCTAGGTCTTTTTCAGGTCAAAAATTCTAGACTAAAAAGTAGATGGTTAATTCCAGGTACAACAGATCAGACTGGGAGTCTGAAATACCCTGTACTGCTATTTAACAGAGAGCTTCAAAACAGTAAGTGGAAAGTAGACAAAAGTTAATTTTATGGCATAAAAAAGTTAAATTATTAATTTTCTTAATAATAGATTAAAGTTTTTTGAAATAGGAGAACGAGGCCATCTGAATTTCTGAAGAAATTCATATATACGTTACCTTTTCTACTATAAAATAATTAACTAAATAGATAAGGAAAACCTTATTTTATATTTGAAATAACAGCTATTTTCTCTTAACATGCAATTTTAGGCATTTTATTTATGTACTTACTTTTAGTTTCAGCTCTTCATTAATTTCATTGAAGTATTATTTACAAGTAAAAAATCAATGATTTTAAGTCCACAATTCGATGACTTTTAATTGAGATAAAATTTGCATAACTATAACTTTATAAATGTACTCATTTTAATGTTTGAAAATCAGTGTTTTTTAAATTAGATTCACAATATTATACAACCATCACCTTTATCTAATTCCAGAACTTTTTTAGCACCGAAAAATAAACTATACTGATTAAACAGTTGGTCCCCATTTACCTTTCCTCCAGTCCCTGGCAACTGCCAATCTACATCCTGTTCTGTATGAATTTACCTATTCTGGGCATTTCATATAAATGGAATCATGACACCTAGGTGATTCAGTCGGTTAAGCATCTGCTTTTGGCTCAGGTCATGATCCCAGGGTCCTGGGATGGAGCCCCGCATTGGGCTCTCTGCTCAGCAGGAAGGTGGGAAGCCTGCTTCTCCCTCTTCTTCTGCCTGCCGCTCCCCCTTCTTGTGCTCTCTCTCTCTGACAAATAAATAAGTAAAATCTTTAAAATCAAATCAAATCAAATCAAAAACTGTTTCTTAACCCCAAATTATGAGGATTTTCACCTACATTTTCTTCTAAGAGTTTTATAATTATAGCTCTTACGCTAATGTCTTTGATACATTGAATTAACTTTTTATATATGGTGTAAGGTAGGTGTCCAAATTTATTTTTTTGAATGTGATATACACTTATCTCAGGACCATTTGCTAAAATGACTTTTTTTTTTTTTCCTCAGTGAATAGCTTTGGCACCTTTATCAAAAATCAACTGACTGAAGATACATGGATTTCTTTTGTGGACCCTGAATTCAATTCCATTGATCTACATTTCCATCCCTACATCAATACCACACTGTTTTGACTATGGTAACTTTGCTGTTAAGTTTTGAAGTCAGGATGTGTGAGTTCTCCTATTTTGTTCCAATTTTTCATTTTTAAAAATTTGTTATTTAGGATACCTTGTAATTTACAGTATGAACTTTAGAATCACCTTGTCCATTTCTGCAAAATGGCTGTTGGAATTTTGATAGATTGCATTGAATCCATAGATCAATTTTGAAGGTATTACCATCTTAACAGTATTAAGCCTTTCATTCATGAACATAGGATGTTTTCCTACTTATTTAGGTCTTCTTTAATTTCTTTCCAAAATATTTTGTAGTTTTCAATGCACATGCTTTGCGCTTCTTTGATTAAATTTATTCCTAGGTATTTTTTTTAATGCACTATAAATAGAATTTAATCATGATGTATAATCCTTTCAGTGTGCTGCTGGCCTCAGTTTGTTAATATTTTATTAGGGATTTTTGCATCTATATTCATAAGGGATAGTGTCCTACAGTTTTCTTTTCTTGTAATGTCTTCAACTTCAGGGCAATACTGACCTAATTGATTGAGTTGGTAAGTTTTACCTTCCTTTATTTTGAGGAAAAGTTTGAGAAGATTGGTTTTAATTTTTTAAATGTTTGATAGAATTCACCAGTGACGCCATCTGGTCCTAAACTTTTTTTGTTTTTGGAGGTTTTCATATATTGATTAGATCTATTTACTTTTTATAGGTCCATTCAGATTTTTTGTCTTTTTTCTTGGCAAGTCTCACTAAATGTTTGTCAATTCTGTTGATCCTTTCAAAGAATCAACCTTTGGTTTCATCAATTTGTCTCAATTGCTTTTCTATTTCAATTTAATTTACCTATGCTCTAATCTTTATTATTTACTTCTGTTGGCTTCTTTGGGTTTAGCTTGTCCTTCTTCCATGTCCTTAAGGTGGAAGTTTAAGTTATTGACTTGAGATCTCTCTTCTTTTCTAATATAGACATTTATAGGTATAAGTTTCTCTCTGACCCCTGCTATCATTGTGTCCCATAAGTTTTGGATTCATTTAGCTCTTTAAGTATATTTAAGACAGTTGAATTAATATCTTTGTCTATTAAGTCCAATCTCTGGGCTCCCTCAAGGACCGTTTCTGTTAATGTCTTCATTTCCTGTGAGTTGATCATACTTTCTTGTTTCTTTGTATAACTCATATTTTTGGTGTTGTTGAAAACTGTACACTTTGAATGTTCTAATGTGGCAACTCTGAAAGTCAGATTTTCCCCTTGCAAGGATTTCTTGTTTCTGTTTGTTACCTTTGTTGTTGTATATTTGTTTAAGGATCATCCCTGTCTAATTTTGTAAAGTCTATGTTCCTTGTTATATGCGGTCACTGAAGTCTGTATTTTATTAGCTTAGTGGTCAGCTAGTAATTGGATATAGATTTTTAACACCTGCGTAAAAAAAGCAAAAGGAAAGCGATTCAGTCTTTGCAGATGAGCTTTGTGTATGGGCTGGGGCACACCTTCAATACTCAGGTAGGCAGTTTACAACTGCACTGTAGCCTTTCTTTCTGCTTTCACTGAACTCGAAGGTCAGCCAGACATGAAAGTTAAGGCCTTCGCACATCTTTTCTGGGCATGCACATGACCTTCTAGGTTTTTAGGAATATGTCAGAGTTTTTCACATCCCTTTTTCTCTAAGCTTCTCATCATCCAAACTTTCTTCCTAGGCACCTGGCTACTCTCATTGCTCATCTCTACTCACATCCATTGTCCAAGGCAGGAGAAACTAATACATTTTTCTTTGAAGGTTTTTGACAAATGCCACACCTCAGCACTGGGAGACTTCAGAGTTAGCTGAGATAAAGCAAACCCTTTGAGCCAGTCTGCCAGAGAACCACCATAGGTCACAACAAACTCTCAGAGTTCTGTGAGAATATAGCTCATTCTTCTATTCTCTGGCATGAGCACCAGTGCTGGCTGTGGTCTGTTGTTCAAGGCCACTGCCAAGTAATGGGGCAAGGGATGTGACCAGGGTAAGTTAAAATGCCAGAAAGCTGTCTACCAAGATTCAACTTCCTTGTTGAAAGGGTTTCCCTGGTTGCTTCAAGCTTTTGGTTAATTTCCAGAGTTCCAAAAAAGTTGATTCTGATAGTTTTTGCTAGTTTATTCATTGCATTTGCAGAGGGATGGAATTTTTTGAATTCCGTCCTCTGCCATTTTTGCTGACATCCCTCAATTCAATCATTTTTGACAAGTGTATAAATTAGTGTACCCACCACCGTAGGACAGATGTGATGTAAAGGAGTTAGAGTCAGGTCTCATTCCAACTCATTCCATAATAATCCTAACATGCTCATAAAATGTGAGTAATGAGAAGTGCATAAGTGATAAGTATTAAAGAGAGAAAAAAAGAGCAAACATCATAGTTTGGAAAATAGTGCCCAGGAGAATTATGTAAAGGTCATAGAATATGAATAAATATTAATGCACTTATCATGCAACATTGGAAAAAACGTGCTGTTACAACTGAAATATTATTCAAAGACAAGCATTGTAATTAAGAGTTTCCTTTTCCCACGGCAGTGGTAGAAAAATGCAGGTTTATTCTTAGCCTTTATCCAGTTCATAATCATTTTAAAAATTCAAATGTAATTCTTGTTCCAATAATGCTTAAAGACTGAATGAATAGCTGCTTAATTTCTTGAAAGCATGGCATTCGATCTGCTAAACACTCATATTTCTGCCTAGCATGTTCAGGAATGCTGTAGTATCAATTAACTGTTTCAACCCTCAGAAATTCACAGCTAACTGAAAACATTGTCAGTTCATCTCCTCTCAGGGAAATTAGACATTTTTGGATGATCTATCTGTAACTAGCATCTACATTTGAGTTAAAATGTTCTTCTTTTTCCCCTTCAGACCTCCATCGCATTATTCTAATTCATGAGAATACTTTTTGGGGACTATCTTCCATTTGGAGACCTGGGATCAACATGGACCCAATATAGTTACTCTATTCACTAATACTTGCTCCAAACCATTATGATAGGTAAATGTTGGCAGACACTTAGAGAGGCAGCTTGGTTCTGATCCACATGTCAGACAGGTGATTGTCTCTCCTCCTAAATTAAGACTGGATTCAGAAATCAGATAGATCCTGGGATGCCTGGGTAGCTCAGCTGGTTAAGCATCTGCCTTTCGGCTCAGGTCATGATCCCAGGGTCCTGGGATCCCTGCTCAGCGGGAGTCTGCTTCTCCCTCTGCCTGCTGCTCCCTCTGCTTGTGCTCACTGGTGCTCTCTCTCTCTGACAAATATAAATAAAATCTTTAAAAAAAAAAAAAGAAATCAGATAGATCCTAACTCTAACATGTGTTTTCTCTAGTTTACTTTGCATTTTAAGTCTTGCTTGTGGCAAAAGTAGATATTAAAAGAAATTTATTTGGGTTCTAAGGAAAAACATAAGAGAACAAATCTATGATTTTATATTTTTTCTATACCAAACAACAAAAGCTTTTAAGGATGGTGTAGTTAAGTTTGATTTTCCTTCATGACTGAAAAAGTTAAGAATAAATGGGAGACATTCAGAAAGATCATTAGCTGATTGGGTTAAAGTTAAAGAATTGCTTTGATTTCCATAGATAAATAAGCAGAATAAACATTAAAATAATGCATGTGAAGCTTTTTCAAATTTTGCAAGTTTGTTAAGTAAAATGCCAAAGCAAATTAGGTCATGGATAAAAGAGCATTAAGAAATGCACATTAATATTTATATCAAAAAATATCTTGCCATGTGGAAAGTCAACAGTAAGCGCTATAAATATACAAGGAGTATTTGTACGAATTATTTCTTTACCAATAAAAATGATATGATAAACAGTGTGAGGAGATGAATTGTGTCTTTGCCAGTGACAACAGGAGCGTTTCCTCTTCCTAATACTTACTCCAAGTATAAACGTTTTAATCTTTTAAGGATATAAAATCTTGCTCTCCACAAAATCATCCACAAATTTTGCGCATTGTCAGACAAATAACGGCTTTTCAGTAAAGGCTAATTGAAATAAACTGAATTCAGATTAAAGTCACATGACTATTAGTATTATTATTTATTTTATTTTATTTAGTTAGCTTTTGGTCAGTAAGGATGGGAACAAAGTTGCTGTATGAAATCTCTATGCAGTGAAGATCTTAAATTTAAACCGGAGGTGGGGGGGGAAGAAGGTTTTAGAGATGCTACTATGTTATACTATTTCTAAGGCAAACATCTGGGATTTTCAAATTGGTACAGCCGCAGACATAAAACTGGTATTTAATCCTCTATATAATGTTTCTTGCTTCTGTGCCTTTCCTCATAGACTTATTTTGACAGATAAGTGTTTCCCTCAGTTCTTTGCCCGGTTAACTGTTATTTCTTATTCAGGACTCAGGTTCAACAGTTCAACTCTCACCTCCTCTAGGAGGTCTTGCTTTATTGTTCAGGCTGAGTTAAGTGGTCCTCTTCAGTACAGTTGAATGAGCTTTTGTCTCCCTTTCCAATAACTTGTAAGAGTTTCAAGAAAACTAATAATTTTTGTTTTTCTTGTGTCTCTTCTAGTCTTCGGAACATAGCAGACATTTTATTACTATTGTTGAATGAATTGAATTATGCTTAATAAAGAAATTGCAATTAATTCTATTTTGTAAATAGTTATTCCCATATTTAAACCTGATAATATATTTTAGTAATGAAGAGAATATTGTCTCTTCGACACAATGGTATTATTTATCCATCAATAAGAAAACATGTTGTTGTTTTGAGTTTTGTGTCATTTCACAAAATGTCCTAAACTGCCAATCAGTAAAAAGGCGTTGCGTGGGGTGGAGTAAATTTAGCATTGATCTCTCCTCGGGGAAAATACTCAAAAGTTTCAAAGAAAACATGAGGCAGAAATGCAAGTATGATCTCCAATAAAACTAGGATACGCCTAATATTTAGACTATAAAATCAGAATAAGGACTCCCAAAGCAGTGAAAATCACATAAGGGTTGAAGAGCATCCAGAAGGAAGGTAACCACTACAGAAGGTCACAGAAAATCTGGCACAGCATACTTCCCCAGGATGATGTTCAAAACCAAAAATCTCCTTGTGATAAGAAAAATGGCCTGCAGGAGCTGATAAGCATATCTAAATTTGGTTGGGTCTTGAGGAGAAGTTCAACATTGCCAGAACGGTCATATTCGCAAAAAACTCTCAGCCAAGGAGTCTGGGCTGCAGAACTTCCACACTGTGACCAGCCTAATCATGCCAAATTTGGGGCTACCATCATGTAAAGACTGAAAGAAAAATTATTTACATCATCATTCTGTGTCATGAGAAGAATCTCTGTGAGGTTGAAATATGACCTCCCCTTCTCTGACACAAATCTCAAAATGGCTCATCAGGAAGAAATTCTATCCCTCCATAATTAGCAATATTGTAAAAAATAATAGAATTTATAGAAAGATACACACAATAGAATATGTAGGAAGATATAAATAGAATTTATAGAAAGCAATATTATAAAAAAATAATAGAATTTATAGAAAGCAAGAGAGGCAAGAAAGAAAACACAAGTTACGCATATTTAACAGAAAAAAATCTTGCCATAAAACATAAGAAAATTGTGATCAAACATTTTCCTAGGAATAAAAAACTTATTCATTAGTACAGATCAGGAAAGAAGTAAAAGAAAAATTAATACCAAAATCAATAGTCTTCATACTCCAAAGAGGCCGTTTTGAAGATGTGATGGAAGTCCATAATTTCAGTGGTAACAACACGTATGAAATATTTAGGACAAAATGTAAAAAGAAATATTCATGATCTGTAAAAAAATAATATTAATAATCCATAAAATGTTACTATAAGACCCAAAAGGCAACCTAAAAAATGGAAAGTCCTGTTTTTTTTGAAATATACTCTCATACTCATCGACATATAGATGTCAATTCTGCCTAAGTTTATATATAAAGTTAATGTGACTCCCTCCCCCAAAATTTAATGAGACGATCTAATTCTTAAAGTCATATAGGAAACATAAACTAGGCTAGGAACCGAAATACTCTGAAGAGTCATGAGAAGTGACTTGCCTGACCAGATATCAAAATGCAATATCAAGTGATAACAATTAAAATAGTTTTGTACTGGCACATGAATATACCAGTCAACAAAACAGAATAAAAAATACATCAAACTACACAAATATATAAAAAATGGATGCTATCATTTTTTCGGTATAGGAAGGCAATATTATTTTAAAGATATCTGTAAGGTAACAAATAGAACAGGACAGTTGTTTGAGAAAACAACCAAAAATGCTTGATCTTAAAACTTTACTTTTTATTCTAGATGAATAAAGTCAAAGATATAAGTGCAAAAATAAAAATGTGATCATAATTATTAGAAAAAAAGGACTTTTTTTACTCCAGGAAAGCTATGTCTTTTCTAAGAAAATAAATCTTCGAAGTCATTAAAAAGAAATAATTGATTAAATCAACTGCATAAAAATAATTCCTTCATGATTCAAAATAAACAATGTCAGAAGACAAATGCTAATCTGAGAAAGAATAATTACAATTTATAGACTTTCAAAGGGCCAGATTTTAACATGAAAAAGTTTCCTACAAACCCATAAGTAGAAGTCTGGCAATACAATAGAAAAATGTGCAAAAAGATAAGAAAAAACACTTCATGGGAAAGGAAAAATAAATAAAAATTCAGACTGAAACTACAATGAAACACAGTTTTTGCCTCTTAGATTGGCAAATACTCAAATATGTTGGCAAATTCTGATGATGTACTGTGTTGGTGAGGGTATGGAGGAAGCAGACATTCTCACAGGTTGCTGGTGGGAATGTAAATTAAGGCAACCCTTTATAATGGGCAATTTGATGGTAACAATTAAAATGACAGGTATTTTACGGGGCACCTGGGTGGCACAATCAGTTAGGCATCCAACCCTTGGTTTCCGCCCAGGTCATGATCTTGATCCTGCCTCTAGGGCTTTACACTCAGTGCAGAGTCTCTTGAATTCTCTCTCTCTGCCCCTCCCCCTCTCAAAAATAAATAAATATTTTAAAAAAATGTTTTTTTAAATGACAGATATTTTTGAATTCAGGTATTCCATTTCTAAAAACTTACCCAATTGAAAACTCATAGATTTGCAACCTGACGTGTAAGATGTTCTTCATGGCAAATGACTTGCAATCCCCTAACTGTACAACTTAAAGGATCGGTCAAATAAATTTAATACATCTACATATTAGAAAAACGTTCAGCCATTTAGAAACAATGAAGCAGTATTTATAAACTGATATTTAAAAAGCTGCAAAATTAAGTGGAAAAAACCCTCAGTATTAAATGATATATTTAGTAAACTGAAATTTGCATTTAAACAAGGAAAAAATGTATATATGCTGCATTTACTCATATTTGCACAGAGTATTTCTGAAAGAACACTCAAGGATAGGACAGCGGTGGTCACTTCTGGAGAAACACGAAGGCTGGAAGGTAGAGTTATGGAAGAACTCCCTTTCACATGGTATTTTGTACATTTTGAGGTTTAGACCATGGGTTTCTCTGTTTGTTTGTGTGTTTGTTTAAAGAAGGTGAGGAATAGCAGTAGGAGTAGCACAGCGGAAGAGAGATAATATGAAGTGGAAATTAGGAGCCAGACCACCTAGAGCCAGTCCAAATTGCCACTTCCTGGTTGGGTGACTTTGGACAAAGTACTTAAACTCCATGTGACCTATTTTTCCTCATCTTTAAAACATGTATAATAATCCCATGTACCCCTCTAAATCTGTTATGAGGACTAAACTAATACACATATGACAATTAGAGTAGACATAGAAAAGTGCTTTATTGGGGCGCCGGGGTGGCTCAGTCAGTTAAATGTCTGTCTTTGGCTCAGGTCATGGTCCCGGGGTCCTGGGGTGGAGTCCTGAGTAGGGCTCCCTGCTCAGTGGGGAGTCTGCTTCTTCCTTCACCTCTCCCCCCTGGCTTGTGTTCTCTCTCTTGCTCACTCTCTTTCTCTCAAATAAACAAGTAAATTAAGGAAAAAAAAAAAAAGGAAAGTGCTTTATTATTGTTTTCTCATTAAAATAATAAGAGTAAAACACACACAGACATGGACATGTCAGGTATCTGTAATAAAGCAGAGCCAACAGGACTCAGAATAGTGGGACATTCTAGAAAAAGAGATCACAGCCAAGTTGGATTCAAGACCAGAATTTAGTGTCTGGGGCAGCCACTGAACTTTTGAGAAAGAGAATTCAGGTATTTATCAGCTTAGTTTTCGCCAACTTGGTCTTATAGTTGCTGTTGCAAAGGGAGCCAGACACACACACGCACACACACACACCACCCCCACCAATATTACAAGGTGTGAATATAATGCGGGGTTTAGGGAGAAAAATATATTGGCTGAGAAACAGAAAAAAACAAAAGTTCATGTAGCTCTGATAATCTCAGAATGCAAAAGCCAGACAGAGAGAGAGCAGGACAGAACCCATTATGGCCGGGTTCCAGAAGAGGGACCCAGCTTCCAGAGGGGCAGCGAGCACAGCGGAAACATCCTGATCTAAGAAATAGCCTTAGAAACGGAAGCTTCGGGAGATTAGCCCCTAGGGTCAGCAGTTTTTCACTGAGCTAAGTCACGTCCCCTGAGCCAGCTTTTGGCTGAGCTGCTGAGAAAGAGGAAGTGGGCCTCAAGGGTTATAAGTTCATATTCTTCACGTGTCCTCCCTGAAGAAAATACTGAGTTAGGTGATAGAGAGGGTAGGAAGTTCTCTAAGTACAATCTGCTGTCACTTCCTTAATGTATTTGTCTAATTGGCAAGTGGCCATGGTGAGATCACGTGGAGAAATTTAGTCAGTTGAGGATTCATCTTGGTATTTCTAGAATCTGGATTCTATACCTACAAAGGTATATGTACGGCTCTTCCCATCCCTTGTAATGTTGAATTCAATAGGATCCATTGCTTTGTGTAATTATGCAATTCAAACTGAAGGCAGGTCTCCATCCTTAGGCAAGAATTAAAGAACAAACAACAAAAACTTCATAATCCCTCATGTGTATACAGATTCAAGATCTGTTGGATAACTACTACAGAAAGATACTGGACAAAAGTCTTTTCTTACCCTACGCTCCCTTACTGAAACAAGAGAGCAGAGGGTAGGACATAAATTCAACTCAGTGGTCTTGCTTTGGATTGAGGGTTAGGCTGCTCCCAAAATTCTTCTCTCTGGCTTTCCCTGCTATTCATCAGAAGGACGGACTCCTAACATTTCATTACTTTAAATTCCACCACTTCTAATCCCTGACACATTTTCACACTGAAATACAATGGTTGTTTCTTTGTTTGTTGGCACCTGGACTTGTCTCCTAACAGTTTTTATTCTGTTTCTTCAAAATAGAAAAAAAATATATAATTTTGCTTAGGTCTCATTTCTATGCTAGCCTCTCTGGTTTCTTTGTTCTAAATTAAAGTTGTCCATCACCTATTGCCTCAAATAATCTCCTTTTATTAACGTAGGCAGAGGCAAATAGACATCTGTGACTGAGGGGGAAAGAGAATTGCTCATAAGAATGAAAAGAGCCATTCAGATGTTCCTAGCATAGAGTAGTAAGAAAATAAGATTTCATCTTTAACCTTCCAGTCAACTCTATGCTCTGCGTCACTCACCTCCCCTAAAATACAATCTAGTTTGACTATTCAGTAAATCTGATGTAGCAAATTAAAGCTCTCAGTTTTTAATCAATGTTTTGTTTTTGTTTTTGGTGTTTTGGGTTTGTTTATGTGTGAGAGAGAGAGAGAAAGAGAGAGATTTTGGCGATTGGTAAAGAGTTCTATAGGATTAATGTAGAAATTGCTGTTTGAAGCTTTCTTAATCTGGAAAAAAGTGGTTATGAATAAGGATGTACAAGTCACTATCAATTTTCTTCAAGCTGGTCTATGCCTGTTTATCCTTTTGTCGTATGTGATGACACGCATTGCAGTCTATGTGAAAATGTCTCATCCGCCAGTAGGAAAAGCTTAATAATTTATTTGCAGTCCATCTTCCTCTAGACAAATGCATGCCATGTATTTGCTGAGTTGTGTAACCAGCTCTCAGAGCTGGCACATGGTCGGCTGCAAATTGTTCTTCCTGACATCTTTCCATTTTTCATGGTATTGATATTTAGCCCCTGAATGCCTGTTCTGCATTTTCAAAACAAAACAGAAGTGAGGAATCAATTGTGCGTTGTTGGGAGGAAATGTCATGACCTTGATTATAACTGTCGTTTTTGAAGGGGAAATTATAGATGTGAAATTCTTCAGGGTCACATCCAACACATAGTACATCTAATTCAGAAGGGCATTCTCTGTTCTGTGGGTAAGTTCTTAGAGTTCTTAGCCTAAATTGAGAGGGAACTCTGAAGTCATTCTTTGTGCTGTGGTCAAAACTCTTTGCTCCTATGCTAAGATCGTATACTGGGAGATCCCGCATCAGATAAGGGAAAGATACATTTTTAAAAAGATCTCAATTAATCTGACCTTGAAAAAAGTTAAGAAAATTATTGAACTTGCTTTAGTTTTCTTCCTTCCTTCCTTTCTTTTTTTTCCTTTCTTTTCTTTCTTTTTTCCTTTTCTTTCTTTCTTTTTTTCCTTTCTTTTAATTCTTTTTTTTCTTTCTTTCTTTCTTTCTTTCTTTCTTTCTTTCTTTCTTTCTTTCTTTCTTTCCTTCCTTCCTTCCTTCCTTCTTTCTTTCTTTCTTTTTCTTTCTCCCTTTTTTTCTCTCTTTCTCTTTCCTTCCTTCCTTCTTCTTTATTTATTTTTAATTTTTTACTGACTCTACTTCCATTTTCAAACATTTGGAACTTATTAATGTGATGATCTTTTGCTTTAGAATGGAATGCAAAATAATCAAATGAAAACCTACCCATTGGACATCAGTTCAGCAACTCTCCAAATAACCTTATATAGGGCCTCTTTAGTCTTAGGATATATACACTCTAAGAATAATATTATAGAGAGGCCCCGACGTGCTTTTATATCCTCCTATAGTCATCTTCACCTTCCTTTTGTCTTCTTGAATCATTAAGCTCCAAAAGGTTAAGCGCATACAACGCTTGTCTGTGAAAAATCCAACAGAGCCTCCAGAAAGTAAAACCAGGAGAAAGCCAAAAAAATTGCCAAAGCATATAAAATTTCTCCATAGAATGTTCTGATTAGTACCACCCCAGTTTTATTCAGACATATGACTGTGCTTATTTTCATGGCTCAAAAAATTATTTGGCAGAATACAATTGCATTCTCTCTCCCACCTATTTTCTGCAGAAATTTCACCCATTGACTAAATGTAATAGGCCACACTGAGAAGCATGATTTCTGAAACTCCTCTGTGGTGTCTGTGAAGGAAGCTAAGAGACTAAAGGGCCAGTGTTTTTCTGAGCTGAAACTTAGTTCTTGTACTTTTATAGTCACTCTAGAAAATCTGAAAATATACGTATTTTTTTGTACACAGAATTACATGTCGATTACCTTGGGAAGACATCTTAATGTTCTTTAAAGATCAAAATCCTTTTCGTGTGGGTCTTGTGGTTAGTTGTGCAACCCATGCAGAGATTTTCCATCATAAGCGACTTTTCTTCTAATATCTGATGCCATGTATTTATACGTTACACAATATTTAGGTGTCCTTGGTCATTATATTAAAAGGAAATAAATTAGCCCTAGCATTCGGAGAGACACATGGCCCATCTATGGCAATGCACTACCTGTTTGAACAGTTATAATCCCGCCCGAAGATAGAGGTTTTTCTTCCTGTCTTTGCCACTTGGGTTTTGATGGGGGCCCTGCAGAGCATGTTCAGAGAGCATGGAGCCAGCTTATATCTATTCATGAGGGAAATTATTCTAATCCAATTGAGTTCCTTACAATTGGTGTTGTGAGAGCACAGGCAGAATGCACATTGTAAAAGCACATGTTGGTCTAGTGCTGCTGTCAGCAAAGACCTTAATGAGCTTTAAGAGTAATATGGATGGTACAGAAAATGCTATCAATCAGATGTGGAAACTGCAAAGTACAGAAGAGAGAGATTGAAAAGGTGGAAGAGAAAAAGAATGGAGACAAATTCAAAATACTAAGATAATATAAGTAAACTGTTTCAGTAAGAAAGTGAAAAATTATACTTGCATAAGCCATAAAAAAAAAAAAATTCTACAGCAAAGTGTCAAGACTGCGGAGGGTCAGAAATGTTATCCTATCTGTACCTAACAAGTTAGCCTGCCATTTTCGCAAAATCTGGGACTTTATTAATGCATTAATCTCTTCCTGATTTAGTTGATATTTTAGCTAATCACTTGGCTTCTTTTAGTCTCACTGTATAACGTCTTGTTCCCTGGAGTAGGGAAATACATGGTAGACTTCTCATTTCAAAGAAATTGTCTCACTAAGCATGTAATATACATCTATATATAAGCATGTTCACTAATATATCACTTGGATTATTACAAAAAATACATTTTCTCCTGGACAATATGTTAATTTCATAATCATGGTAGAAAATTGTTTTTAAAGTACCCAATGACACATCTATGTTTATTTGTCTCATAAGAAAGACAAATGTCATTCTTTTTTTGAATTTTACATTTGAATAATTGTACAATTGAATCAATTCTATGTTTAATGAAATTGAATCCCTGAATGGTGGTGACATCTTGAGGTACCCCATAGGGAGTAAACAAAGGGAGCAAGATAGATGAAACACTGTTGCTCCATCTTTATTTTGTAGCACACTCCATTAGCAACAAGAGGATTATGAACTGGTTTGACAATTAGACCCAGTAGTTGCATCAATAGAAAGTGTTTAATAACTACTCCATGGTGAGCAATGCTCTTTGAAACCAGATACTGGCAGTGGGAGTTAGAGGTTAGTTTTCTACCTCACATAAATAAATGTGGTATGTCAGTTGGACAGAAAAAAAAATGACAAAAAATAATTTCTCAGCATGAGCTCTGAAAGTAACACCATCATGATCATTGCTCATGAAAAACTATTTAGAGTTTCCTTCAAAACAAACCTCATTGAAAAACTAAATATAATCGATACATTCCTTGACTAATAAAAAAAACTCGATACCTTAGGGCCATTAGGTCTGAAATTTCCTTCATCATTAACACTGATTCGTTTTGCTTTTACATTTAGTGCTGAAAAAATGTGGGGTTAATTATTAGATTATTCTCATTTACATCAAAGATGTTTCATTGCTCCTAGGGCTCTAAAATTTAAGATATTCATTTGAGAGGAATAGGTAATATGATTTAAAATTAATAAAATGATGTTTTCAAACAACTTCTTTATATAGTTCGCTAGCTTAAAAATGTATTCTTTGAGTTGAATTGATATATTGAAAATGAGAAAGAGGAAATGGATATAAAATAGAGCTATCAAATATTATAGGAAATGCTATAGGTTGAAGAAAAATCCTCCCTTCAAAGATTGTCCAATGGTTTTCAATACCAAAAAATATAATTAGGGTTATTAAAATGTGTAATCTGAAAAAGTGAAAGGTTTACAGGTTTAGGGTTTTAAACATTGAAATGTTTAAAACTCTTTGTCATTATTCTCACATAAAACTCTAAATATTGATAATCCTCACTCACCAATCCAGCAAATCGTTATACATATCGGTGGGTCAAAAAAATATAGCTCGTGTGCTTTCTAGCATATGATAAAATGAATTTGACTGTTTTTGTCATTCTAAAAAGATTTTGAAAATCTATCATATGAAAACACCACAAGAGCAGAGACTGTGTTTATTTTCTTCCTTTTTGTTTTCGCAGTGGTTGACGTGTAATAGAAACAAATTTTGTTGAAGAAGTACCGTCGTGGCCATTTTGTGGCAACGGAATTCTCCTGAGGTGCAGGTACATTTTATTTATTTATTTATTTTTTAAAATTTTTTTAAAAGATTTTATTTATTTATTTATTTGAGAGAGAGAGAGAGTGAGCACAAGCCAGGGGGAAAAGCAGAGGGAGAAGCAGACTCCCTGCTGAGCAGGGAGCCCAACTCAGGGCTCCATCCTAGGACGCTGGGATCATGACCTGAGCTGAAGTCAGACAAGCTTAGCCAACTGAGCCACCCAGGCACCCCATGCAGCTACTTTTAAAGGCATCTTTTTTCACCTCAAACTTAAAACTAGTTATCCAAGTAATCCAAACCGTTCCATATTTCTTTTCTATTGGTTGTTTCTCAAAATGTATACCACTATGGTTTGAACAGTCTTATTCTTTGTAGTGTATTTCAGTGCGAACACTGTGAATGGATTATCACTAATAAGTTGTCTCCTTTGGGAGATTGCAGATCATCTCATCTATACTTTTTAGAAATGCTAGTGTTGTCGTTCTCTTCTGATAAATTAATTTGTTTATGTTAGATAAAAAAGAATCTGATATATTGCACTGAAACTTAACTTGAAATAATAATTTAATTATATAGACACTGTAAGGTAACATTTAGTTAAATTTGGCAATGAGTTATTATAATTACAAAAAGTGAAGCTTATTTAAGGATGATACAAAATTAATTGGACTGAATTCATCTACATAGGTTTACAAATTCCTGTGCAACCAGGGTGTCAGTATATTTGAATCTGATAGCCACTGAGATAAGCCAAAGGGCTACAGTAATCCTAGGTATTGTATAAGCAGAAGAGTGAATTAAGTGCTTTAAACACTATCTGCCTTGTGTGTTCTTGCATTTCTGTATTAATAAGTCCATGAAATCCCAGGACACATCTTTTTCCCTTTCTAGGCAACTTGATGTCAAGCATAAATCATGTGTATGAATAACATGGACCACGTGTTCCAATCTCCCTGAATTATCTTCATAAAATTGAAAAAGGGCAGGAAAAAATAGATTTCCTTCCTTATTTGAATTACTTGGCAAAACAGAAGATACCTATGCATATTGTCGATGTTTATTTCCTTTATTCATTAAAATTTCTAAGATTAGTTATGTTTAAATATTTTTTAACTTTGAGATGGAGTTGTTTCTAGCCATAAAAATCTTAAATTAAAATACAACAATCAGATAATCTTGTGCATATGGAAGTTACCCATTAACTAAAATATTTATTCTCAAAGAAATAACAGTATACTGCTTTCCAATGTCATTAAATCCTGCTTGAAAGGACATATTTATAAAGATTAATTATACATCCAGATTCATGAGGGCCACAGCATCCCAAATAGGTTGAACCGCAATAGGGTTACACCAAAACACATTATAATTAAACTGTCAACAAAGACAAAGGAAGAATTTTAAGAACAGCAGAAGAAAAGAGAGAAGTTACATAAGAGGGATTCCCCCCTCCCCAACCAGCACACACCTGTAAGGCTATCAGCAGATTTTCAACAGAAACTTTTCAGGCTAGGATAAAATGGCATTACATATTCAAAATATTGAAAGAATATAACTGTTAAACAAGAATTCTATACCCAGCAAAGTTGTTCATCAGAGCCCAAGGAGAGATAAAATGGTCCCAAACAAACAAAAGCTGAGGGAGTTCGTTACCACTTTTAAAAGGAGTGCTAAAAGGGAGTTCGTTCAGTGGAAGTGAATACTAATTAAAACTACAAAAACATAAAAAGGTGAAGTTGTACATATTTCATTTACAACTCACTTAAAAATGTAAAAAAAAAAAAGAACCTAGTAAAAATACCATAGCTACAATAATCTATGATTAGTTTCACAATATAAAAAACTGAGTTGAAATAGCAGTAGCCTATCATATAAGGTGGAGAAGTAAAAGCATGACGTTTATAAATTCTATTGAAGTTATCAGTTTAAAATAGAGTGTTATAAGCTTAAGATATTTTATATAAGCCTCATAGTAACCACCAGGGAAAATCCTGTAGTAATTACAAAAGATAATGCAATAAAGAAGTCAAAGCATACTAATACTAAAAGACATCAAAACCAAAAAAGACAGTAGAATAAGAAACAAGAACAGATCTACAAAGCAACCAGTAATAGTTTACAGAATGCAATATTTAAGTTCTTACTTTAATAATTACTTTAAACATAAATGAATTACGCTCCTACCTCCTCCTCATCTGACAGATAGCCACACTTCTTGTGCATTGCCAACCAGGTCCCTGAGACACAATGGTGAAGGTCAGGGTAAATGTATTTGGCCATATTGGGTACCTGGCTGCCAGGGCTCTTTCAACTCTGGCAAAGGGGACATTGTTGCCATCAATGATCCTTCATGGGCCTTGACTACGTGGTCTACATAGTCCAGTATGATTTCACCCATGGCAAATTCAATGGTATAGTCAAGGGTAAAAATGGGAAACCTGTCATCAATGGAAAGCAAGATCCCACCAACATCAAACGGGGCAATGCTGGTGCTGAATATGTTGTGGACTCCCCTGGTGTCTTCATTACCATGGAGAAAGTTGAGACCCACTTGAAAGGCGGAGCTGAAGTGGGTCATCATCTCTGCCCCTTTCTGCTGATGCTTCTGTGTTTGCAACATGCATAAGTCATGAGAAGTATGACAACTCTCTCAAGATTGGATATTCACATGTAAAAGAATGAAACTGGACCGATATCTTACACCATTCAGAAAAAATAACTCAAAATTGATTAAAAATTCAAATATAGGGGAGCCTGGGTAGCGCAGTCGTTAAGCGTCTGCCTTCAGCTCAGGGCATGATCCCGGCGTTGTGGGATCAAGTCCCACATCGGGCTCCTCTGCTGGGAGCCTGCTTCTTCCTCTCCCACTCCCCCTGCTTGTATTCCCTCTCTCACTGGCTGTCTCTATCTCTGTCAAATAAATCAATAAAATCTTTAAAAAAAAAATTCAAATGTAAAACCTGAAACCATGAAATACCTTAAAGAAAGCATAGGAACAAAGCTACTTGACATGGGTCTTGGTAATAATTTTTTGTATATGATTCCTGAAGCATAAGCAACACAATAAAAAATAAACAAGTGGGACTATATCAAACTAAAAAGCTTTTGCACAGCAAAGGAAATCATCAACAAAGTGAAAAGACAACCTACGGAATGGAAAAAAATTTGTAACCATACATCTGACATGGGGTTAATATCCAAAATATATAAAGAACTTACACAACTCAATATCAAAAACAAACAAACAACAACTCAAAAAATGGGAAAGGGATCTGAATACACACTTCTCCAAAGAAGATACAGGAAAGGCCAACAGGTCCCCAAATGATGAGAAACATCACTAGTCATTAGGGGGATACAAACTAAAACCTCCTTGAGATATCTCCTCGTACCTTCTAGAATGTTCATCATCAAAAAGTTAAAAGATAACAAATGCTGGCATAGATGTTGAGAGAAAGGAACCCTTGTGCACTGCTGGTGGGAATGTAAATCGGTGCAAAGAGGTTGTGGTATATTTATACAACAGAGTAATTCAACCATAAAAAAAGGAAGAAATCTTTCCATTTTCAACAACATGATGGAACATGAAGGCATTACGCTAAGTGAAATAAGCCAGACAGAGAAAGACCATACAGTATGATCCCACTTATATGTGGAATCTTAAAAACAAAACCCAAACTCATGGAAGAAGAGACCAGACTTGTGGTTATCCAAGGTGGAATGCGGGGGTGGGGGAGGGGGGACAGGAGGAAGGTGGTCAAAAGGTGCAAACTTCCAGTTAGAAGATAAGTAAGCTCTAGGGGTAATGTGCCACATGACGACTCCAGCTTACGCTACTGTAGGATATGTAGAAAAATTGTTAAGAGAGTAAATCCTAGGAGTTCTCATTACGAGGAAACTTTTTTCCTTTTTTTTAATCGTAGCTATATGAGAATATGGATGTTAGCAGAACCTTTTGTAATCATTTCACGATATATGTAAATCAAACCATCATACTGTATTCCTTAACCTTATACAGTCATGTATGTCAGTCATTCCTCCAACTAGAAAAAAAGACTGATCATACAGAACTGCAAATATTTATTTTAAAATACTAGAAGAAAAAAGAAACTGAAATTTCCTTCATTATGATCACAATTATGTAAAAGTAGAGAAAAAAGACTGAAAGGAAACCATGATTATTTAGATTAGCAAAATAGAAGTATTTTTTCTTTCATACTATTATTTCTTATCAAATTTTTCTACAATTGGAAGTATTATTTGATAGAGATATATACGGAAAATTTTTTATTTAAATAATCTAGGTTTAGTTCTTTAGTTGCCTTTTTTTTTTTCACTTTAAAATTCCTTCTCAATGTCACATTTTTTCCTCTGTTTTGGATCCTTTTGCTTTTGTGAGTGATGGTTTTTTCCTTCCTTCCTTCCTTCCTTCCTTCCTTCCTTCCTTCCTTCCCTTCATTTGCTTCTCAGAATTTTTTCTGGACCTTCACTTGCTTCTCCACCACTGGTAGCTTTTGCCAGGGTCTGATTCTTTGTTTCAACTTTGCACTTGATGGCTTAGCCAGTTTGCACCCATAATCAACTTGCTATCTCTTTTTCCTGACCCTTCAGACTCCTCTATTTCTAAAGATAGAATGTTAAATTAATAGCAAACAAATAGCTTATTAATGATGTGATTTATCATCTTCTAATCTGCTCTCTCAAAGATGCCTTGCCACAATAGAAATTCTGTTGACTCTGTAGCCCCTGTGGGATTGCCTTCCTTGCACATACCCCAGAGGGTACTGGCCAGCTTGTTTTGTCTCTAGAGAGTTTTAAAGTTAATATACATTATTTTCCTTTTCCTCCTTTCTCCTACTTTCTATTTTGCTTCCTCTTTCTCCTTCACTCTCTTACATACTGCCGTCAGCCCCATCATCTTACCCTTCTTGGGGTGACGAGTTGTCCCAAAGTTTGAAAAATGTGATAAGCAGCTGAGCACGATGGTTAGGGAACCCTTTGACTGAAGAGCCAAGTCATGAACGCTGTGTTTGGAATGCAGTCTTTAAAGCAGATACGCCTGGTCCTAATTCCCAGCCATGTGACTTTGGTGGACAACCAAACTTCTCTCCACCGTCATCATTGCTTATTGTCACATCGGGACAATCGTGTTCTCATGAGCTGCCGTGGGCGTCAAGGGAAGGTAAGCGCTCTGCAAGCTCTGCTCCCTAGGCTTGCCTTCTGCCACGAGATTCATACCTACCCGTTCTTTCTTCAACACACTGCGCACTCTCTTCGCTGCCACTCCCTGTGTTCTAGCTGCTGTGCTTTAAGAGTATGTAAGTACCTGAAACGCCATGCGCCCTCTGGTGCTGTGCTTGTCTGGAATATCATCAACCCTCTTTCAACCCGGCAAAGTTTTCCTCATCCTTCCCATTTCAACGGAAGTGTTGGCAGCTCTAAAATCCTTCCTCTCCTTCTCTCCCAATCTCACGCTACCACAGCGGGGTTAGAGGCTCCCTCTAGGGCTCCCTCCTGCCCTCTGTATCTTCTCTATAATTCTTCTCCCATGATTCTTTACCTGTTCCATCAGTTCGCTGAGCTCTGAGCTCTTTGAAGGCAGAGTCTTTGTCTCTTATCTCGATACCCCAGTGTCTAATTAAGTATCCGATGTGCCGTAAACATTCTATAAACACTGGATGAGTGAAAAAATGAATGGATGTCAGTAAAATTATTTGCAGCAAAAGATTATTTAATCTTATCTTGGAACTGCATTAAATTGAAATACAGGAAGATAAATAAACACATACATAGATCCTCCGCACGGGTGTTGCACATTTGCAATCAAGCGGCTGATTCTGTGGTCAACATAAAGAGCATCATACTCTGTATCGGTCTTCCCTGTCCTGAAAAACTATCCCACTGGTGCCCTGGAAGGAAAGACCATGGATTTCAGAGATGCCATTGAGTTTGGTGACACAGGAGNAAGGGGGAAAAAAAAAAAAAAAAAAAAAAAAAAAAAAAAGATAAATGTTAAATAATTAATATGAAATGTATGTAATTCTGAAATAGACTATGCAATTTGACCAGAAAAGAGTAAACCTGCAGAAAGGAAGCCTAAATAATTATTGCTCACTTCCAGACAGTTCCTTGAATTGGATTCATATTGAGCTAAGGCTATCTGAATTAGAGGCAGCTGTATAATCCAAGTGTCGTGCGGCATACAGAATCAGATTGAGTGCTTGAGTGTCTGCACCCTAGGAAATTGATTTGACGACTATGTCAATTACTTCTGGCACCAAGCTTTCTGTGGGTTGCATTACAACTGCTCTTTTGGTCAGCTGTGACTGCTTCCCCATCCACGGCTATTGTTTTAGATTTATTTACTGCACCGGCAATCATAAATCATGGACTTTTTTCTATACCATCTGGAAACTCTGGTGTCATTGTTTGGGTCACTTTTGATTACTCGCTCTTATTCTCAGCTACCGTTAAAGCTGATGTATCTTGAATTATGAAAGACTTCCGCCACAAGCTGACCTATTTGTGAGCAACCTTTCAGCATCTACATATGTTTATTTTATCCAACACATAACCGGGTAGAAGAAAAAGTGTATTCTCTAACCCTCTAGGGAATTATTCCTTTGCCTGTGATACTGAATTTTTAAAGCTCACAATTTGCCTATTTGCTTGTTAACCCACTGTACATTTCCATCATTCTCACAAGGTTAGATTGAACAGATTGACCATGACTTCCCCTTGGTGCTGAGAGTGTGATTTCCCCAATATTGTCATCCAATCTCAGTCTCAACAGAACATTTCATTTTGAGCCTCAAATTAGAGTGAAGGCTGTTGGTTTTGTTTTGTTTTGTTGCAAATAGTCCTTGAACAGTGAGACAAACACACTTCTTTTAGTCTCTACCCTGGTATATCCCACTATTCTAAAAACTGAGCTCCGCTGTTATCACACTTTCCTGACAAGCTCACCAGAAAACATCTTAGCAGTGTTCTTTTTCCAACCAAATGATGCTGATGCCTACCTGTACTGACAGTGTCAGCAGATTACTTTCATTTTACGCAGATGGTTCACTGGCAACCCAGATCACATCTGAAACTGTGCTATCAAGCAATTTTTATCCAGAGAAGCAATTTAAATATTGGAATTTTGTTGAATTTCCCAGGCCACAGCTGCTTGCATCTGACATCTGCTTCAATTTTTTGAGCAGCCAGTTTTTTTTTTTTTTAATTTCCTGGCAATCTCAAGGTTGAATTTTGTAAGGCTGTGTTCCTATCTACTTAGTCCTCATCAAGTATCCCTCTCTAAGTAGTGTAATAATCCACATCACACCATGTGCTATAAAATCCCCCTTTCTAACATCAAATGCCGCTTTAAGTGTGATTAGGAGAATAACCATTTTCCTGCAACTTTTCTCCATACAAGAAACTGCACGAACTATCATTTGCTGGAGTCACTATCAAATTAAGAGGGAGACAAATGAAGAAGTATTGTTAAAATTTTCTTAAATGAATAAATCGTCACCCATGAGTCTTCAGTAGTTATAGGAATACTACATGACGTTCGCATTATTCCAGTATCCTAGTGAGGCTCTAGATATAAGAGTGGTTTGTTTTCTTCCAAGACAAAGCCCCACTGAATGTGGTCTAATTAACTTTACATCGTGATATACCCGAACTGCCATTTCGCATTCTTGACAATAGTGCCTACCTGCATAATGTCATGTCACATCATATCTGATCACTTTCTGCTATGTTAGATATGCGATGCTCCAATAAGACTTGATATGATCAAGGCAGCATGGTCGATAGTTGAACAATTTGTATCCTGTTTGTTGCTTTACCACCACCCTTTCAAAATGCAGAATGACACAACCAGTGTGTCAAGCGGTAGATTGGAGGTTTGAAATGGTGGGATGTTTCAGCCATTGCTTGTTTCTAAATGATTTTTAATCTACCTAGAAGGCCCAAAGATGCAGAGTGTTAGCCGTTAACATACTGTCATATTTCCAGATCATCTAAGTAAAAGACCTTGCAAGAAAGCAGAGCATAATATTGCAAGAGCATCTGTGTTTTGCTATCTAAAAGAAGTTATAAAAAGCACACCATTTTCTCTTTGTTGTTAAAAGGGTGAATATTAGTGTGTTGTGCTTTTGCTTTTAAAGAAAAATATAATAAAGAATGCTGTTGGCAAGGCGTGATATTACTTTAGAGCGTGCCTGCTATGTTCTCATCTCCTTTTTACTTCCTGCTTATTTACACAGCTAAGGAGAAGGATGATGAAAACTTCAACTGACTGGTGTTGTTTTTGGTCAAGAAGCTCCAGGAAGAGGGAATTCCTTGATCTGTTCCTATGCACATTTGCAATTCTTTCGGTGGGGTTTTTCAGGGCAAGGTAATCAGAGTATCTGCCTTTAAGAATTCCATATTTAACAGGTCTTTAAATAGATCAAGGTGCAAAGAAGAAAATGCAATACAAGGCTGCTCTTCCAGTAATGACTGTATTTTAGATTTTTCACAACAAAAAAAAAAAAAGTGTGGAAAACCAAGAAAGTGAAATGGTAGTCTAAAATGAAGGTGAAAATTAGATGTTGAAGTCAGAATGTATGCAGTAATTTCTCTAGTCTATTAACAATAACAGTTGCTGTTGAGCAGAAACCGATGCCAAGCAAAAGAAAAATTATTTTTCTGAAACGGAGAAGACTCCGAAACCAAAACTTTTCTTGTTTGTCTTATTTTGTTTCAAGCTCACCAAAAAAAGGTGGGGGGGGGGAAGTTTTGATTATGGATGGTCCTCAAAGAAACAACAGTGAATGAAAAAGTGAAGTCAGTGAGTCAGAGAGACATCAAAGAAACACATATTATAATGCTGTTTAACCTTTTATTAAGATTGCTATTGTATGGCAATGCATAAAACAGTGGATATTGGGCTCATTACATCAATACTATCCTGGCACTTTTTGAGGTCACACAAGTCATCTTTTATTCATGTTGTCACTGGGAATGGAAGTTATGCTAATAGAGCCGGGTCAGGCACACCGAGGCATAAGGAGAGGTTGAACATAAATCCCAGGCAGCAGGCTCATCAACAGTCAGGACTGCGGCAATGACGCTGCACCGACCAAGGGCAGAAGGGCCCACTTTGAAATCTTTGTCCTCTGTCCCTCAGATGACCAAATGGCAGGCAAATCCCGTGTGACCTATTCATTCACCCTCCCATTCATTCATTCATTGAAGTCCACTAACAAAACAAAAATGGCAAAGTGGAAGCGAGCGTTCTCATGTCAACTCTTTCCAAAATAAGGTACGGCTATTCCATTTATACAGTTTTACAGGCCTTACTTGTGCCAGATTTGTGTTCAGGGAAATGTGAAAAACATGAAACATTATCATATAGCTTAAAAAAAAAACAAAAACACTTGAATAGTTATTCGTATTAAAATTTTCCATTATTTTGTTCTCTTTCCAGTTCCTCCTTTCAGTTCAGCGATTTCTAACATCTCCTAACACAAAGCTTGACTCATTTTGTCTATGACCCATTTTTCATTATCTTGTGTTGTGATAAATGACTGAGATATCATTCAAAAAGGAGATATTTCAATGGGTTTGCAAGGGTATTATTTTCTCTCAGGTTACATGCTATGCTTAAAAGAACATATTATCTATAATAAGTGAATATTTTTAAAGAATTTTTTAAATGAGTCTTTAAATACTTTAAAAAATAAAAAAATTATCCTCTAAACAAAGGATTACCATAAATAGATAATCTTCAAATGTATACAAACCATACAAACCGTGATTTGATATGCCTCACCAAACATAGACAACAACATAGTATCTCCACACGTTCTTATTACACGTGATTATATTTAACTGATAGGGAAAAATGTGTCCTTTCCATTGACAGAGTTTTATACATTCAAAAACAATCAAGTCCTTTTTTTCCCCCTAATTTGCAAAGTAAAGATTTAGTAATTTAATTTTAAAAGACACTTTAAACAGAATAACTGGTCCTTTAAAATATTCTGCACACCATTATATATCAATAATATGTGACATGAATTAATGTTAGAGTTGATGACAAACTTCAATGTATATATTGCTCTTATCATTTATAGTTTCAAGAGGTATGGAATGTATATGGGAGCAAAAGCTGATAAGAACAAAACCAAGCTTGTCAACAACAGCGTTAAAACCAATGTGCTTAATTAAAAAAAGTGAAGTCAATTAAAATTAAAATAACAGTGCAGCATGTACAAATGCTGGAATAATCATTAGGCCTTGCTGAATAATGGAAGAGTATAGAATTTTTTTAATGGAACAGCAGGGGTGATACATTACACAAAGCAACAATCTACAACAATATGACAATCGAATTACTTCAGCCCCATTAGGCAGGTGCAGAGGAATAATTAACATGAATTTTTCCAATGAAAAGGAAAAAAAAACTTATTTTCCTCTAGTAACACTAAAGTTTACACCCCTACTCACCCTGCACTAAAAATGATAACCCATGACAGCAAAAACCTATGATTTTTAAAAATTAGGGTTTCATAGGGTGATTTCTGTTTATCCCCCATATAAATTGAGTAGTATAAGAAAACATATCTATGTAGCCCTTGTGGTATAATGCTAACTTTTTAAATGTACTTTGCCTGCATGCATTGCTTTTGGTTTTTAGAGCTTAAAAACAAAATAATAAAGGATTTGCAATAGTTTCTGACTGTCTAATCTAATTCAGAGATAAAAGGCATCCCATAAAGCCCTAGGCAATATTTGTTATCTTATTTCCAGCTCAAATTCAAAACAAATTGTGACCTCCAGTTTAGAATGAAGAGAGAGTCTGCTCAGTAAAATGCCAATAGAAATGAAAGCAACTTCACATTTCTTCATGAAGGGCAAGGAGTCTAAGATCTCTTTGCTACTTTCCCTGACAAAAATATCATCCTGTTTTAAAACAGTTGTGATAAAAATCTTACTCTTTCATTTACTTCCAATGGGAACCATTTAATTTATACTGAGATAAATGGCTATGTACTTAAAGGACTTAAACTTTTCATTTCTTTCTTTACCATCAAGAAATTAAAAAAGGAAAACCCTTCATCTTCAGATGACCTTTTTAATTTAGATAGATCTGAATCAACTGATAAATGTGGAGGCTTTCATATGATGGGTGGCTCAGTTTGGGAAGATAATTATTTGCCCTCAGAGGAGATCTTTTATCTTTAGGCTTGAAGTACTTTACTACTGAGGTCTCATTAATCCCTACTTAGCTTCTAAAGAAGTTCTACCTTCCTCATTTCGAAAAAAAAAGAGGCACCAAATTGCTCAAGACTCAGTTGGTACAAATGTTCTTCTGAAAGTCATCTGTAGAATCAGTGGAAGAAACAGAGCAGAATCACCGATGCCTCTATTGCAAAATTGTGTCAGTTGGAGGGTAGAGATGTCACTTACATCAGTGGAAGGGTGGGCATGGCTGATAACGTGAAGTGGAAATCACTGCTTTGTGGTAACCATCACTTTGCAAGTCCAAAACAATCTTTATGTATTTTCTACCATAGACCTCTACGAGAAGTAGAATTGTGGAAGTAGAAAAGGCAAAACTTAGTGAATTTTAGTTTGCGCCTCCCCCCACTTCTTTTTTCTAGGAGAAATAAAGAATCTCACAGGAAATCTTCAATTCCCAGTTATTATCAATTCCTCAATTATCCAAAACCAGAGGCTTGAATTGGTATAACATCAAGGGATTTTATACATAACAAAGTTTTAGCCTTAATGTGAGAAATGCAATCAAATATTTTCCCATGTGGTCTGGAACTGAAAGTACGGAGTATGGAGTTTCTAGTTAGGCTTTTGGTCAAAATATTTCTTTCTTCATCTCCTAGCATACAACTCAGCAAATGTCAGAATAAAAGTGTTCAGGCAGCTTAAAATGATAATCGACTATCTCGATTTATGAGAAGTCCATTGCATAAGTGAAAGAGTATTGTTTTTTAAAGAGATCATCTTTGTTGGTAACAGATCAAGAAGAATGCAGTGGGTTTGACATACAGACAAATACCATATTTTAGATGCAAAGTATTAACATCCAAAATTAAATTCATTTTTTAAAACATAAGTATAAAAGCAGATAGAAGCATAGATGGGTGTTTATAAGAACTCAAATAAACTGAGGGATTCGGAGTAACTCAGGTCTAAGTACAACTAGTAGCTCCTGGTGGCTTGTGCTTTGACCTGGTGGAGTAAGAAGAGACACATAGAATCCAATTGCTTAAAATCATAAAATTGAATGTTTGAGAGGTATGTGGGAAGACAGGTTAATAAGAAATAGCCTCACCGTGGTCTTTGCTGTGGATATGTTGATGGATTGAAGAACTGGAATTCAAATCCATATGTATGTCCTAAAGAAATCTGGCCGTTTCTCTATAATCCTTGATGGCTTTTGAGAAGGTAATGCTAGTTGCACTACATTATATTATTCAAAAAGCATCAAGTAGATATAAACGGAGATGCTACTATGACCAACCAACTTCTTTACAATGTTTCAGAGTCAAACTCAAACCAGAAACTAATAGATCTCTTCTCAGAGATTCAACTATTGCCCACTTTTGAGGGCAACCTCAGTTTTTATTAAAACTTTGATGCTCAGTGTAAATTTTGAAATATGGTACTTAGGACAACTAATCTTCAACAAAGCAGGAAAGAATATCCCACGCAAAAAAAGGCAGTCTCTTTGTTTCGGGATTTCTTTTCCTTTAGAGCCTATGGTTCTTGCTCACACCGCTTTGAAAAATGAAGAGGTAGACCAGATGAAGAGTGGAGCCGTAAAGTAAATTTTATTGAGGCGGGGACCTGAGAGGGTTGCCATTGGAGTTTCTAAGTATAAGGCTTTTTATAAGAATGTTGGCGGGCTGTTTTAATCTGATTAACCCTCCATGCACCTGTCACCCAGCCAGGTTTTTGTCCATGTGATCATCTTGTTCATGCGGTAAAGGGTGGAGGGCTCCTTCCAGGGTGGTGTAGAATCTTTTGCCTTTTAAGTGTAGTTTCCTCTTAGGATGGGGGGCCCCTTGCCCCTGCCTGTCTTTCTACTGACTATCCTCCATTATCTTCAACAAATGGTGTTGGGAAAACTGGACAGCCACATGCAGAACAATGAAACTGGACCACTATCTTACACCACACACAAAAATAAATTCAAAATGGATGAAAGGCCTAAATGTGAGACAGGAAACCATCAAAATCCTGGAAGAGAACACAGGCAGCAACCCCTTTGACTTCGGCCTCAGCAACCTCTTGCTAGGCAGGAGAAACAAAGACAAAAAAGAACTATTGGGACTTCATCAAGTAAAAAGCTTCTGCATGGAGAAGGAAGCAATCAACAAAACTAAAAGCCAGCCTATGGAAAGGGGGAAGATATTTGCAAATGATATATCTAATAAAGTGTTAGTATCCAAAATCTATAAAGAATTTATCAAACTCAACACCCCCAAAAAACAAATAATCTAATTACAAAATAGGTAGAAGACATGAATAGACACTTTTCTGAAGAAGACATCCAGATGGCTACCAAACACATGAAAAGATGCTCGACATCACTCATCATCAAATCAAAACCATGATGAGATGCTACCTCACACCTGTCATGATGGCTAAAATTACCAACACAAAATAGAACAAGTGCTGGCAAGGAGGCGGAGAAAGGGGAACCCTCTTGCACTGTTGGTGGGCATGCACACAGGTGCAGCCACTCTGGAGGACAGTATGGACGTTCTTCAAAAAGTTAAAAATAGACCTTCCCTATGACCCAGCAATTGCACTACTAGGTGCTTACCCAAAGATACAAAAATACAGATTCGAAGGGGTACATGACCTCAATGTTTATAGCAGCCCTATCAGCAATAACCAAACTATGGGAAGAGCCCAATGTCCATCGACTGATGAATGGACAAAGATGTGGCATACACACACACACGTGCACGTGCACACACACACACACACACACACACACACACAATGGAATATTACTCAGCCATGAAAAAGAATGAAATCTTACCATTTTTAATGATGTGGATGGAGCTAGAGTGTATTATGCTAAGTGAAATAAGTTAGAGAAAGACAAATACCATATGATTTCACTCATATGTAGAATTTAAGAAACAAAACAGATGAACATATGGGAAAGGGGGGAAGGAGAGAGGGAAACAAACCATAAGAGACTCTTAATGATAGAGAACAAATGGAGGGTTGTTGGAAGGAAGTGGTGGGGGAAGGTCTAGATGGGAGAGTGGTATTAAAGAGGCACTTGTTATGATGAGCACTGGGTATTATATGTAAGTGATAAATCACTGAATTCTACTCCTGAAACCAATACAACACTGTATGTTAAGTAACTAAAATTAAAAAAAAAAAAGAAATATGGTACTTACTGCCAAAAATTAAATCATGTTTGCATATGGTCAAATCGATGTATATTTGAAATATAAAAATCTCTGATTGACACTGTGATTTTTTTCATATTATCTAAAATCTTAACACATTCACTATATGTGAATATACAAGAAAGAAATGTTCATTTGATGAAGTGGAAAGTTTAAGGAAAAAGGAGTCAGAACATATTGAATATATTTGTAAAAAAGGAATCAACTCAACAGTTTATCTGTTGAAATTGGTGTACTTTTTATTTTTTCCCTCAGGAGGAAAAACATAGATATGACAATAGCAGATCCCATCACTAATTTCAGGGGCCATTCAGCTCAACAGTTCCACACAAACTGGGACAAGAATGGGAGGACCTTGATAACAAGCAGGACTTGTGTTTTTAATTTTTGCCCCAGCATCTTTTCCAACCTAAGGCATTTAATGCTCATTACAAAGCTGTAGAGAAATAACTAATATTGTTCTTATTTTATAGGTGAGAAATGAAAACTAAGTAATGTGTTAAAGGTTTATAGAATAAGTATATAATAAAGCTGGAATTTCTACCCAGTAAATGATAGAGCTGGGATTTCAACCTATCTCTAGAGATTATCTGAGTATAGAAATTCTACTGTTAATTCAGTGTATATAATGCTTCCTACAGATAGAGAAACCACTTTATTTTTCCAAAGACCCTTGTTTAAACAAACACTCTGATTTTGGCATTTATTATAATGAGGTCCCATAATGACTTCTCTCCCATAGCACCTACCATACATCTTGGTGGGCTTCATAATCCCTACCATACTCCTTGATGTTGGATTAGTATTGAAAAATACCCACATGTGTAGGATGTTTTCATAGCAAATTCTAAGGTTGACAGTAATAATTTCTATGGTGAAGCAGGAGTTTGGCGACTGATTGACAATGATACGTAGAAGTTGATTTATGAACTCTCTTTTGTGGGGACTGCCTCAATATATGTAATGAATCAGGGCTTTCTGCATCCAGAGATAGACATATATTTCCGGAGGAATGGTGAGATGATTGTGCCAACAGATTAACTGAGAAAGAACCTGGAAAAGAACTTTTCTTAATAAGATACACAACAGGGGGCACCTGGGTGGCTCAGTCGTTAAGCATCTGCGTTTGGCTCAGGGCGTGATCCTGGGGTCCTGGGATCGAGCCCCACATCAGGCTCCTCCGCTATGAGCCTGCTTCTTCCTCTCCCACTCCCCCTGCTTGTGTTCCCTCTCTCGCTGGCTGTCTCTGTCAAATAAATAAAATCTTAAAAAAAAAAAAAAAAGGATAATGAAGGCCAAATCGAGGATAGCAGCTGTAGGCTTGGAGGAGACAAGTTGGGTTAAAAACATACAGGAAGTAAAATCTACGATACTGGCTTATACATTCTACATGGAAGGTAAAGTAGAGAATGAGTCGCGTTCTTCACTTGAGTGAATAATGATACCAACAAACATGATGGGAGTAGGAGATCGTTCTCTTTTTTTTTTGTAAAGATTTAATTTTTTTATTTGACAGAGCTAGAGACAGCCAAATAAATAAATAAAATCTTTTAAAAAAAAAAATTCCTCTAACCCTTCTGAGGTAGCCAGTCTCTGAAATGGCTGCCATTAAGAAAAGAAAAGGAAAACAAACAAAAAAAAAGATACACAACAGAAAGCCTGCAACTACTACACAAATTACTAATGTGCTCCTTGTCAGAATAGACATTATTTTTGCTATTCCAATGTTAGAATCTGTATCCAAGTACTAGGGAATGAGACTCTGAAAAACAAACAGACCTTAAAGGACTGTCATACACACACACACACACACACACATACACACACACACTCTTTAGGTACTGGGGATTCAACGAAGAACTACTTTGCGTCCAATGTTCAAGAGTACAACACAAGGCTGAAGAAAGGAATTCTCTCCGCCCTGAAAGGGCATAGTGAGGAACAGAACCTCGAGGACCCTCAAACTTCATAGATGGCTGACACATCTGGGCTCTCAGCAGGGACAGCCCACCTTCCCAGGCAACTGCAGCAGCCCTTCTGCAAACATTCCCGAAGCAGGATAATTGTGTGCCTTTTGTGGGCTCCCAGTGTATTCTCACCTGTAGGAAACAATGTTAACCATTTTGGCACAATGGGAGTTTAAGCTCTGGATGGTGGACACTACCAAAGAGGCCGAGACGGAGACCATTCCCAGAGACTCCCAAGAACGTAGCCGCATAGGGTTCTTTCGTAAAGAGCTGGGCTACGAGAAGAGGGAAACCACTGACACTAAATGTCAGGCCCTGGCATGGAACCAGCTCTTGGCAAAGTTCTGACTGGTCTCTTGAAAATGAAAATTATTAAGAGAGTGAGTTTTTGTTGTTGTTTTGTTTTGTTTTTATAGAGCAAAGTCTATACATTTCAAGGTTTCCTTCAGCTTCAGGTTCTCTTTTCTATTTTTTTCCTGCGAATTAAATTTTTTTTAATTTATAAAATGTTAATGATTATAGCTAGTAAGCTATTTCACTTTTTAATACACTTTTATGGGAACATTTTTAAAGATCTTAACCATAAAATAATTGCTCTTTTCAAAAAACATACCAAATATAATTCTAGTATTTTAATAAATGTAAGATTTTGGTATTTTAATAAGCACTAAATATTAATGAGTAGGTGTTACAGATGCTTTTCTTAACATTAAGTTTCTACTTGAAATATTTTCAAAGATTTTTTACATACATATTCTGTTTATTTTTTATTTTTTAAAGATTTTATTTATCTGAAAGAGAGTGAGCAAGAGAGATAGAGAGATGGAGAGCTTGAGTGGAGGGAAGGGCAGAGGGAGAGGGAGAAGCCGACTCCCTGCTAAGCAGGCAGCCCAACACGGGGCTCAATCTATTACCCCCAAGATCATGACCTGAGCTGAAGCCAGACACTTAACTGACTGAGCCACCCACGGGGCCCTCTGTTTATTTTCAAAATATTCATCTCAACAACAGTCAATCAGAATTCTTACTGGAGTATTTCAGACCCAATTATCCAGCAATAAGTCACTTATGTATGTAATTTAGTAAGTTTTCTTTTTTCTTTTTTTTTTTAAAGATTTATTTATTCACTTGAGAGAAAGAGAAGGAGCGGGGGGGGAGGGGCAGAGGGAGAGGGAGACAAGCAGACTCCCTGCTGAGCGGGAAACCTGATGAGGAATCTGTCCCACGACCCTGAGATCATGACCTGAGCCAAAATCAAGAGTTGGATGCTCAACTGACTGAGACACCAGGCACCCTAGTAACTTTTCTTTAAAAAGGAAAACAACTACCTGTAATTCCTCTAGTATAAATTATATAAATTAGTATAGTTTAACCTTGCTAAAATATCAGCTTATACCTTAATTAAGAAATGAATATTTTTCAAGGATAAAATTTGAAAGTAGGCACCAGAATAGAAAAAGCCGTGTAATATGGTATTCTAGGATTTTTCTTTTCCCGAAGATCAACACATTCTTAAGTAGAAATAAATTCCTACCTTTAGAAAAATTACCTACGGATATGTATTAAATATAATTTTTAATATGGTTTTAAAGGCATAGTCCCCAAGAGAGATTCTTTGAAAATGAATGAAGATAATGCAACTATTTTGTCTATCTATCTGTAAGTCAATTCTTCTTCACAATATGTTTAGATTTCAACTCATTGACATTTAAAAAGTACATTTTTGGTATTACCTTTTAAACATTTTGTTTTCTTGAATGTATTCCCTTCTTCATTTATGACTCTCTAAAGCTTATTATTTTTTATTGTTGCCTACCAGTTTACCATAACTAGTCAGAATTGCATAAATTGGAAATGAAGGGTTTAGATGTGTTTATTGATTTTACCTCCTTGAATATTTTCTCTATGAACCCACATATTCTTCTATGGTTGTCATCAAAATTTCTGTATTACAACAAAGGAAACTTGAAATAATGATGAGAGACATAGGTATACAGAAACTTAATAGTTCCTTTTTAATCTTCTATTTTTGCTTTTTCTTCAACTCTTACAGGATGTGGAAGGAAAAGCAGTCTTTGTAGTGACAAAGCTGACCAATGTACCCTTGGGGAAGAGACGCGTTTTCTTCAATACTGAAAAAGGCAGATTTTGACACTTTAACTATAGGTGTAAAATTTATAATTAACCTCTAGAAATGAGCTTTAATCTCTGATCAGGGATAGTGAGATACACTGCACAATATTGACTATGGAAGAACTATATATACCAACACATTCATCCTCTTTTTAATTGATATTTAAATCAAAAGGGATTTAAGCAATATGTAAAGGCTAATTACTTAGAGCTGCCAATGTATAAGTCAATAATGACTGAGAGCAGTTTTCACTGTTAGCCTAAAACTACAAATAAATTCTTTTTGCTAATCCAGATGTTAAAAAATCCCTTTGTGTAGTTCTTCAAAACTGTAATTGAAAGTTACAAAGTTCAGGAGAAAAATATATTGTAAATTTACCATAGATTTCAGAATATTGTGGAAAGATTATTTTCATTCAGATCAGATTTATTTCAGCTCAAATTGGTGTTTGGAATTCTTATTTGCACTAAAAATAAATCCCAATGAATATATAGTTCTAATGCTTGAGAAAAATCTCCGTATAATATTGCCAACACTGAACTACCAGGTTCAGTGGATTTCAGTTGGAAATCAAAAAACTGTTGAAATATATATATACACATATATATATACATATATATTTTTATATATCTTTATAAATATACACTTATATCTCATATATCTTATATCTATATACAATATGGATATATCTTACATATATTATATATATATTATATATATATATGATGCATACATGTATCTCCAAACAAAACAAACCCAGCAATGCATTGAAAAGTTAATGTAACATTATCAAATGGAAATTCAAGGTTGGTTCAGTTTTCATTTTTCAGATTTAGCCTATTTATATCTCTAGTTCATTTTTTATAGTAGTTTGGTATTTCAAACAAGTTGGTGTGTATTCTCTGAGTATTAATATTTAAATAAATGAAATTAGATAGATATTTATCTGTTATGTCTGAACAGCTCATTCCCAAGAGAAAAAAAATCAATTTGTCTAATAAATACAAAAGAATGATAACCTTCTCTAAGAATGAAAACATGAGAATAATGCAACAATGAGAAACCACTTTTTACTCACTAGGTTAGGAAAAATTTTAAAAAGGGACAATATCAATTCCTCATAAGGATGCAAGGAAGCAGTTTTATCACGCACTGATGATCAAAATGTGAATTGCTACACCTTTCCCAAGAATTTAGACAATTCTCATTAAAATGTAAAATGCACATGTCCAAGCTAATAAAAACTTGAAAATTAAAATTTAAACAGCACTTCACAAAGGGGAAGGCTATCAAATAAACTTGTGAAAAAGTGCTGGGACTATAAATAGGAAAATCCCTTTAGAGAGCAATTTGACAATATCTAGTAAAGTTGAGTGTGCACATACAATTTCCTTTTTATGTCTATACCAGAGAAGTTTGAACCAAATCACCAAGGAGACCATGATGGTTAATTCTACATGTCAACTTGACAGGGTGCTCAGATATTTGGTCAAACATTATTGCGGGTGTGTCTGTGAGGGTGTTTTTGTATGAGATTAATATTTGAACATATTATTTTTCCTCATGTAGGTAGTCCTTATCTCATCAATTTAAGACCTGAAAAAAACAAAAAGGCTGACCTTCCCATAAGTAATGGAGGGGTAGAGGGACTCTTTTTGCCCAGTTATGATCTGTGGCATCAGTCTTTTCTTGAGTTTAGACACAAACCGAAGCATCAGCTTTTCTTGAGTTTTGAGCCTGATGGCTTTCAGATGGGAGCATGCACCATCGACTCTTCTGGTTTTCCGGCCTTGGGATGCAGAATGGAACTACATCCTTGGCTTTCCTGGGTCTCTAGCCTGCTGACAGCAGATCTTGGACCTGCTCAGCTTCCATAATTTCAGGAACCAATTCTTTACACTACATTTCTTTCTCTTTCTTCCTCTTCCCCTCCCCTAGATAGAGAGATGTATATATACATACTGTTGTGTAAATAGAAATATAAATTTTTATATAAATATAAAAATTTTATATATATATATGTATATATATAGTGCCAAAGAAAGCCAATAGTGTGTGTGTGTATACACACTATATATAGATATAGATATAGATATAGGTACCTGTGGCTCTGTTTCCCTGGAGAACTCTGACTAATGCAGTGAACATATAAGAAGTTTTGTGGTGGTACTGTTGGTAATAGCAAGAAATTGGAAACAGCTTGAATGTCCATTAACAGAAGAATGGGTATGCAAAATTGTGGAATCAACCTATAGTGGAATATTACATACCTCCGAAAATGAAAAAAAAACTACAGATATATTGTAAAACGCAACACTGAGTGAAACAAAAAAGTTGTGGAAGGCTACTTACCATAGCATTCATGTAAATTTTTATATAAATTTTAATGTATAAAATTATTATATTATTTATGGAAACATACACATAGCATAAAAGAGGGAAACATTCAAGGAAATTAAAAACATATTTAGGATAGGAGTTAGCTCTGAAAAGGAAATGGGAAAAAAATGGAATCAGAGACTATCGTCTGTATTTGTAATACATCCTAATCTTAAACTGTGTGGTCAGTCCATGAGTGCGCAATGTTATTGATTATACCACTGTTTTAAATGTTTAAAATATTCATTGTAATGAAGAAAATGGGATCTATGTTACTGGCAAGATGCTAAAATACATGTTTAGAGCAACACCTGTAGGTATAGTACACAAAAGCACTAAAGGAATAATATAATATGTTATATATTAAATTTATAGCTGAGCCGGTATAGAGGAAAGAAATTTCCTTAGAGATCAGAAACAGAAAGAAGACATGAATCCACAGGAAGGCAAAGGAGAGGTGGAGCCAGTGTTTGCCTGGGTCGTGTCTGCAGACCCACACAGGCAAGACCAGAAGCTTCGCGCAGAAGGCCGGGGACAGGCAGGAGACAGAGCTTGGGGTCTGAGCAGCATGTGAGGGTGGACTGACCATCACTGCATGAAAAGAAAATTCCTGAAGGGCAACACTCAGGGGAGAATCAAGAGAAAACTATCCAACAAAGAATGAGAGTATGCATCATTTCTTTTACCAGGTTTGGCCAATAAAGAACAGGAAAAAAAAAAAGGGAAAAAATTCCTTGAGGTTTTCTAACCACAAATCTTGACTCATGAGATTTTGTGGTATGAATTCATAATAAGTGTGTGTCCCAATGACCATAATCCAATGTTTTAAATAATGTTGCTTCCAAGCTGTTTGTATCATAATGTCCTCTCTAGAGAAATGCAATTTAAATAAAGACCTTGAATAATCCCTACAAAGAAAACTACAAGTACCATGAGCTATTATTTAGAAGTCGCTGAAACAGATGAAGAAACAAAACCCTTCCCCAACAAGGGTCAAGAAAGAGCTCCCTGGGCCTTTCAGCTGTTTTCCAGAGGGGTCAAGAGCACCTCCCCCACCCATACCCTCCAGTGATACCTGGCTTCCCTGGGGCCACATTAACAGGAGTCAAGAGGGAGGCCCCAAAACACACCCATCATTCCTGTCAGGGTGCAGAGTCATGTCACCATAGCTGCCTTAGCACCTGTCATCTCAGGCATCTCAAGAGGCCCTAGACTCTCAGGCCCCTTGGTCCCCACTGTCACCTCTATGAGGCTCTGTGCGTCCCCTGTGTTGCCCTCCCCTGCATCCTGTCTCAATTCTGTACCCTTTGCAAAGCACGATCCATCATTAACAAAATCTGCTCTGTCATCAACACTTCTTTGACCTTTCTCTCCAAAATCTTGCTCCAACAGAAATAATCTTGAGGACATTCCTTCCCCAGAGTCCTCTCAGGTGGTACTTTTTGTTTTTCTCTCTTCAATAATCTTTATACCCTAGAGGGAGTGAAGGTGCTCCCCTTACTCCTCATTACTCCTTCTGAATCAGGATTTTTATCTCCTTAAATTTCATTTTATCAGATATATACATATATATGTTGTGGTTTTTTTAATAATTTTTTATTACGTTACATTAGCCACCATACAGTATATCCTTAGTTTTTGATGTAGTGTTCCATGATTCATTATTTGCTTATAACACCAGATATATACATATATATGTTGTAATCAAAAGAGAACTCTTCCAAACGCCCACAGCCACATGCTCTCACACAACTGGACCTGCATGGAGAGCCTCTGTCCTGGGTGAACTAATCTGGCTTGTGGTTATTGTTGTTCCTACCCCCTGTTGCAGCAGAATACTAAGGCCCTTCTCTTCTTGCCTCTACAAAGACAGTGCTCCTGCAATTCTCCTCCCTCCTACCCCCACAGCTTCCTTTCCACTCTTCCCTATTTAGCATAACGAAGATGCTCTCGTTTATTCCTTCTTAAAAATAAAACAAAAATTAACTTCTCTTGACCCCATTTTTCTTGCTAGACACTGCTCCATTTCTCTGCCCCCTTTAGAGGAAAAACTCTTCTAATGAATTGCCTATTCTATTTGTTTTCCTCACTCTTCAAACACGCACACACACACACACACATCCAATTCTCTTTTATATCTGTTTCAATCAGGTTGTCTTCAGCTATTCCATGCAAAACACTCTTGTCAAGTCCCCAGTGAGCACTGCATCATAAAATCCAATGAAAAATCTTTTTCTTTCTAAATACTGCCATTGGGTAGTTTATCACTCTCTACTTTTAGATATGTTCTCTGCACTTGGGCTAGTAAAAATCTCAAAAGGAGCAGGCCTCAAACTTTACTCTGAATCATTTATCTCCCTCCCCACTATCTGTGTTCCAACCACAGTCTTCTCTCCACCTTCCTGCCATCCTTCCAGTGGCTTAGACCCAAAATCTCGGAATTATCTTTTATTCTTCTTGCTCTGTCAGAGCCTATATCTATTAGTCCACAAATACCAGAATCCAAAGACTTCTTACTACTCCCAATGTCAAGCTACTATTAATTCTTACTTGAATTATTGTAAGACTCCTAATGTGTCTTCTTAGCTCCATCCCTGTTTCTCAGTTCTTCATTAGATGACTGACTACACATCACTGCTAAGACATTTTTTTTAATAAACTTTGGGGTTTATGCTTTTTTTTTTTTTAAGAAAAAGAGAGAGTGCAAGTGTGGGAAGAGGGGCAGAGGGAGAGGAAGAGAGAGAATCTTAAGCAGGCTCCATGCACAGCATGAAACCTGACACAGGGCTTGATCTCACAACTCTGAGATTGTAACCTGAGCTAAGGTCAAGAGTTGGACTCTTAACTGACCGAGCCACCCACGTACCCCAATAAACTGTTTTTTAGAGCAGTTTTAGGTTCACAGCAATATTGAGCAGACGGAGCAGAGATTGTCCACATACCTCCTGCCTCCACACTTGCGTAGCCTCTTCTATGATCAATATTGTCCACCGGAGTGGTACCTTTGCTATATCTAATGAACCTGCCCCGACGCATCACTTTACCCAAAGTCCATCATTTACTTTAGGATTCGCTCTTGGTTTTGTACATCCTATGGGTTTGGGCAAATTTATAATGACATGTATCCATTATTATAGTGTCATGTAGAGTATTTTTACTGCCGTAAAAATCCTCCGTGCTGTACCCATTCATCCATCTCCCCACCCCTCCACAACCCCTGGCAGCCATTAATCTTTTTACCATCTCCATATTTTGCCTTTTCCAGAATGTCATATAGTTGGAATCATAGACTATGTAGCCCTTCAGATTGGCCTCTTTCAATTAGTAATATGCATTTAAGATTCTTCCATGTATTTTCATAGCTTGAATAATAATATCTTTCAATGCCCATGTCTTTTCATTAGTGCTGAATTATATATTCGATTGCCTCAATGTACCATAGTGTATTTATTTATTCACTTATGGAATGACACCCTGGTTGATTGTAATATTTGGCAACTGTGAATTGCAATTTGCTTTTCATTCTCTCGATGGTGTCTTTTATTGAGCAGAAATTTTTAATTTTAATGAAGTCCAGCTTATTTATTCTTTCTTTCATGAATTGTGTCATTGGTATTGTATCTAGAAGTCATCACCATATTCAAGTTCATCTAGATTTTCTCTTTTTTTTTTCTAGGAGTTTTATAGTTTCACTTTTTACATATAGGTGTGTGTTCCATTTTGAGTTGATTTGGGGGGAAGGTATAGTCCATGTTTAGATTCGTGCTTTTGCATGTAAATATCCAGGATTTCAGCACCATTTGTTGAAAAGACTATCTTATCATCATTGTATTGCTTTTGCTCTTTGTCAAAAGTTACTTGACTAGTGGTTGAAAGATGGCAGCAAAGTAGGAGGACCTTAGGCTCACCTTGTCCCATGAATACTACGTAACTATCAAATCATATTATATATCCCAGGAACTGACCTGAGACTGGCAGAACAAACTCCAAAAGTAAAGGTAGAGAAGAGGCCACATTGAAGAAGGTAGGAAGAGCAGAGATGCAGTATGGGAGAGAAAGGGACCATGGCCACCATGGTGGGGAGAGAGCCTTAGTCACAGAAAAGGCCAATGGATAGACTAGCACACAGGGGAACACGCAGGGAAAATGAATCCCCAAAGCAATTGGCTTGGAAAGCAAGAGAGGTTGAATTTCATGAGTTCTTGCAACCAGCAGGACTTGAAGCCTGGAATTTTAAAGGTCAGCAGCCTTGGCTCTGGGAGAGCTCAGAGGACATTATGGCTACTCTTGGAGAGAAGACAGGCAAACAACACACAGACATATAACATGGAAAGAGCAATCTGAAAGCACCTGGAGCACACAGTGGGGAGGTTAGTTGCTCATCTCAGGTATGTCACAGAAAGGCAGTATTAATGGAATAACCTCTCCTGAAAAAAAGGAACTGGCCAGCACCATTTCCCTCCCCTGCCCCTCAGCATAAGCACAGGACCACCTGTGGGGACCAGCACAGTGCTGACACTCGCTAATTAACTTACTTACCCCAACCGCTGTGCCCCCTGGCTCTGGTGGAACTACCCCTCCTAGAAACACTTGCTTTAGTTCCAGCATGGAGGGACCCCCCAGAGGACCAGACCAAACTCCTGCTCGACCTCTTCTCTCAATACCAGAGTTTTGTGAGAGATAAGCCTCCAGTTCCAGTGGCAGTGGTGACAGGTCTCATTTCACAAACAGATCAGAGCACACCAAGTTAAAATGAGTCACATTCAGTCCAGGGACAAAACACTACCCACAACATGAAAAAGAGCCTCTGCAGAGGACTGGCCTGAAGGGTAAAGTGGCCAGGACAAAATAGCAGGCACACCTCACATTTTGGAGATACTCCTGGCAGCACCAGGCCCTGGGGAAAAGGGGACACTACATGGCAGGGCACTACAGGACCTCTTCTTTATCAGACCATTACCCTCACAAACAGGCAGTGTAGCTGACTTCCCTAACACAGAGAAACAGGTGCAAAGACTTAGACAAAATGAGAAGACAGAGGAATTTATCTCAAATGAAAGAACAGGAAAAGGCCACAGCCAGAGATCTGAGTAGAACGGATATAAGAAGCATGCCTAATAGAGAATTTCAAGCAATGATCATAAGGATATTCACTGGACTAGAAAAAGAGTGGAAGACATGAGTGAGACCCTTATCACAGAGATAAGGAATAACATAGTAGAGATAAAGGGCTCATGAACAAAATGAGAAACACATCTAATGGAATGAAGATTGGAAGAAGCAGAGGAATGAGTTTGTGACCTATTGGACAGAGTAATGGAAAATAACCAAGCTGAATAGAAGAGAGAAAAAAAATTATGCAAAATGAGAATAGACTTAGGGAGCTCAGTGACTCCATCAAATGTAATAACACTCATATTATAAGAATCCCAGAAGAAGAAGAGAAAAACTGGGGCCAGAAATTTATTTGAAGAAATAGTAAATTTATCTGAAGAAGTAATAGCTAAAATAATAATTCCTAATCTGGGGAACGAAACAGATATCTATATCTAGGAGGCACGGGGAACTCCCATCAAAATCAACAAAAGCAGATCCATACCAAGACATATGTAATTAAATTGGCAAAATATAGTGATAAAGAAAAAAAATTAAAAGCAGCAAGACAAAAGAAGACAGTATTTACAAGGGAAAACCCATAAGGCTAGCAGGAGATTTTTCAGCAGAAATTTTCCAAGCTAGAAGGCAGAGGCATAACCTATTCAAAGTGATAATTGAGAAAAATCCACAGCCAAGAATACTCTATCCAGCAATGCTGTCATTCAGAATAGAAAGAGAGATAAAGAGTTTCCCAGATAAACAAAAACTAAAGGAGTACATGACCACTAAATCAGCCCAAGAAGACATATTAGAGGGGATTCTGAAAGGACGAACCAAAAGTAAGTATAAAAATAGGAAACAAAAGCAGTAAAAATGAATATTTCTGTAAAAAAATCAGTCAAGGAACTCACAAAATAAAAGGATGTAAAATACAACAATATATATCTAAAACATGGGGAAGAGAGGAGTAAAGAATAGACTCAAATTTAAATGACCATCAAGGTAATATAAACTGCTATATGCGGAAGAGGTTAAATACAAACAGAATGATAACCATGTATCAAAAACCACTAACAAATATGCAAAGAATAAAGAGAAAGAAATCCAAATACATCACTAAACAAAATCAGCAAATCATGAAAGAGAGAAAGACAAGAAAGGATCAGAGAATATCTTAAGAAACAACCATGAAACAAATAATAAAATGACAATAAATACATGTCTATGAATGATTACTTTGAATGTGAATGGACTAAATGTTCCAATCAAAAGACACAGGGTGACAGAATGGATAAAAAAACCTAGACCCATCTCTATGCTCCCTACGAGAGACTCATTTTAGATCAAAAGATACCTGAAGATTGAAAGGGAGGGGACTGAGAAACAACTATCATGCAAAATAGAAGTCAAAAGAAAGCTGGAGTAGCAATACTTACATTGGACAAACTAGACTTTGAAATAAAGACTGTAACAAGAGAAAAAGAAGGACACTATATAATAATAAAAGGGGCAATCCAACAAGAAGATATAATAATTGTAAATATTTATGGACCCAACAAGGGAGCACCCAAATACATAAAATAGTTAATAACAAACATAAAGGAAATAATCGATAGTAATACAATAATAATGGGGGAATTTAACACCCTACTTACAACAAAGGACAGATAATTTAAACAGAAAATCAACAAGGAAACAATGGCTTTGAATGGCACACTGGAAAAGATGGACTTAAATGTGAATGAGTATTCCATCTTAAACATCAAAATATACGTTCTTTTCAAGTGCACATGAAACATTCTCCAGAATAGATCACATATTAGCACACAAAACAAGCCCATCTCAACAAATTCAGAGTCATACCATGCATCTTTTCTGACTACAATGCTATGAAACCGGAAGTCAACCACAAGAAAAAGCCTGGAAAGACCACAAATACATGGAGGTTAAGTAACATGCTACTAAACAATGAGTGGTTCAACCAGGAAATAAAATAAATAAAAATTACATGGAGACAAAGGAAAATAAAAACACAATAGTTCAAGATCTTTGGCAGGAAAAATGGTTCTAAGAGGGAAGTTTATAGCAATACAAGCCGACCTTAAGAAGCAAGAGAAACTTCAAATAAACAATCTAACCTTACATCTAAAGGAGACAGAAAAAGAACAACAAACAAAACCAAAACCAGCAGAAGGAAGGAAATAATAAAGATTAGAGCAGAAATAAATGATACAGAAACTCAAAACAAACAAACAAACAAAAACAATACAACAGATCAATGAAACCAGGGGCTGATTTTTTTGAAATAAAACAATAAAATTTATAAACGTCTAGCCAGACTTATCCAAAAAAGAAAAAAGAAAAGAGAGAGAGAGAAAAAGAGCTCAAATAAATAAAATCACAAATGAGAGAGGAGAAATAACAACCAACACTACAGAAATACAAACAATTATGAGAATATAATAAAAAACGATATGCCAACAAATTGGACAACCTAGAAGAAATGGAGAAATTCCTAGAAACATACAAACTAACAAAACGAAACACGAAGAAATAGAAAATTTGAACAGACCAATAACCAGCAAAGAAATTGAATCAATAATCAAAAAACTCCCAATAAACAAAGTCCGGGACCAGATAATTTCACAGGCAACTTCTACCAAACATTTAAAGAAGAGTTAATAGAAGGGCTAATACCTATTCTTCTCAAACTATTCCAAAAAATAGAAAAGGAAGGAAAACTTCCAAATTCATTCTGAAGCCTGCATTATCCTGATACCAAAACCAGATGAAGACTCCACTAAAAAAGAGAACTAGCCAATATCCTTGATGACCATTTATGCAAAAATTCTCAATAAAATACTAGCAAACAAAATGCAACAATACATTAAAAAAAATCATTCACCATGATCAAGTGGTATTTATTCCTGGGTTGCAAGGGTGGTTCAATATTCACAAATCAATCATCATGACACACCACATTAATAAAAGAAAGAATAAGAACCATATGATCATTTCAATAAATGCAGAAAAAGCATTTGACAAAGTACAACATCCATTTATGATAAAAACCCTCAACAAAGTAGGTTTAGAGGGAACGTGCCTCAACATAATATAGTCTATACATGAAAAAACTCACAGTTGATATCATCCTCAATGTGGAAAAACTGAGTTTTACCTTTATGGTCAGGAACAAGACAGGGATATCCACTCTCACCACTGTTTTTTAATATAGTACTGGAAGTCCTAGCCACAGCCATCAGACAACAAAAAGAAATAAAAGGCATCCAAATCATCAAGGAGGAAGTAAAACTTTCATTATTTGCAGATAACATGGTACTATCTATAGAAAACCCAAAAGACTCCTCCAAAAAAAACCCTAAAACTGATCAATGAATTCAGTAGTCACAGGATACAAAACCAATGTACAGAAATCTGTTGCATATCTATACACCAAAACTGAAGCAGCTGCAAGAGAAATTAAGGAATCAATCCCATTAACAATTGCACCAAAAAGAATAAGATACCTAGGAATAAACCTAACCGAAGAGGTGACAAAACGGTACTCTGGAAACTATTAAACGGTGATGAAAGAAATTAAAGAGAACACAACAAAATGGAAAGACATTACATACTCATGGATCAGAAAAAAAAGTATTTTTAAAATGTCTCTACTACCCAAAGCAATCCACACATTTAATGCAATCCTTATCAAAACACCAACAGCATTTTTCGCAGAACTAGAACAAACAATTCTAAAATTTGTATAGAACCACAAAAGACCCTGTATATAGCCAAAGCAATCTGGAAAAAGAAAAGAAAAGCTTTTCCCAATTCTGGACTTCAAGTTATATTACAAAACTGTAGTAATCAAAACAGTATAGTACTGGCACAAAAATGGACACACAGATCTATAGAACAGAATAGAAAACCCAGAAATGAACCCACAACTATACGGTCGAGTAATCTTGGACAAAGCAGGAAAGACTATCCCATGGGAAAAACACAGTCTCTTCAATAAATGGTGTTGGGAAAATTGGACAGCCACATGCCAAAGAAAGAAACCAGACTACTTTCTTACACCATACACAAAAATAAATTTAAAATGGATCAAAGGCCCAAATGTGTGACCTGAAACCATAAAAATCCTAGAAAAGAACACAGGCAGTAATTTCTCTAACATTGGCTCTAGGAACTTTTTTCTAGATAGATCCCCCAAGGCAAGGGAAACAAAAGCAAAAATAAACTATTGGGATTACATCAAAATAAAAAGCTTCTGTACAGGAAAGAAAACAATCAACAAAACTAAAAGGCAACCTACAGACTAGGAGATGATATTTGCAAATGACATATTCAATAAAGGGCTAGTATCCAAAATATATAAAGAACTTAGACAACTCAACACCCAAAAAACAAATAATACAAGTTAAAAAATGGGCAGAAGATATGAACAGACATTTCTCCAAGGAAGACATACAGATGGACAACAGGCACGTGAAAAGACGTTCATCATCACTTACCATCAGGGAAATGCAAATCAAAACTACAATGAGATATCACCTCAGGTCTATCAGAATGGCTAAAATAAACAAGATAAGAAACAGCAGGTGTTGGTGAGGATGTGGAAGAAAAGGAATCTTCTTGCACTGTTGGTAGAAATGCAAACCGGTGCAGCCACTCTAGAAAATAGTTTCGAGGTTCCTCAAGAAGTTAAAAATAGAACTACCCTACAACTTGACCCAGTAATTGTACTACTTAGTATTTACCCAAAGAATACAAAAACACTAATTCAGGGGAGCCTGGGTGGCTCAGTCTGTTAAGTGTCTGCCTTTGGCTCAGGTCATGATCTCAGGGTCCTGGGATTGAGCCCTTTGTTGGGCTCCCTGCTCAGTGGGGAGCCTGCTTCACACTCCCCCTCTGCAGCTCCCCCTGTTTGTGCTCTCCTCTCTCTCTCAAATAAATAAATGAAAATCTTTTTTAAAAACCCACTAATTCAGGGGCGCCTGGGTGGCACAGCGGTTGGGCGTCTGCCTTCGGCTCAGGGCGTGATCCCGGCATTATGGGATCGAGCCACATCAGGCTCCTCTGCTAAGAGCCTGCTTCTTCCTCTTCCACTCCCCCCTGCTTGTGTTCCCTCTCTCGCTGGCTGTCTCTATCTCTGTCGAATAAATAAATAAAATCTTAAAAAAAAAAACCCACTAATTCAAAGGGATACATATATCCCTATGTTTATAGCAGCAGTATTTACAATAGCCAAGATACGGAAGCAGCCCAAGTGTCCGTCAATTGAGGAATAGAGAAAGAAGATGTGGAATGCAATGGAATACTATTCAGCCATACAAAAGGAATACAATCTTTCCATTTGCAATGACATGGATGGAGCTAGACAGTATATAATGCTAAGCAAAATAAATCATTCAGAGAAAGACAAATACCACATGCTTCCACTCAGGTGGCATTTAGGAAACAAAACAAATGAACAAAGGGGGAAAAGACAAATGAAGAAACAGACTCTTAATTATGGAGAACAGTTTGTTGGTTATGGGAGCAGGGAATGGATTAAATAAAGGATTAAGGAGTGCACTTGTGTTCAGCACTGGTTGATGCAGGGAATTGTTGAATTATTGTACACTTGAAACTAGTAGAGCACTGTATGTTAACTAACTGAAATTAAAATAAAACCTAAGCAGAAATCAATTGACTATATTTATGTGAATCTATTTCTGGGCTCTCTTCTGCTTCATTGATCTATTTATCTATTCTTTCACCAAAACTAAAGATATATATAGATATACATAGATAGATTGTTGTTAAAATTTTTATTTATTTATTTGAGAGAGAGAGAGAGAGCATGATAGGAGTGAGGGGCAGAGGGAGAAGCAGACTCCCTGCTGAGCAGGGAGTCCAATGTGAGACTCAATCCCAGGACCCTGAGATCATGACCTGAGCTGAAGGCAGACACTTAACTAACTGAGCCACCCAGGTGCCCTAAAGATATTTAAAAACATACATCAGATCATGCTTTTTCTGTGTTCAAAACCCTCCAGTGGCTCCCTTTTGACTCAGGACGAAAAGTGAACTCATTACGATGAATTACGAGATTCAACATGACCCGAATCCCGTTCCTCTTCTGCAGAACTTTATCTCATATTACTGTCTTCCCTTGCTTCCCACACTTCAGTCATACTGGATGACTTCTGTTTCTCAAACATGATGTAGGGCCTTTCACTGACTATTCCTTTTACCTTGAACTGTTTTTCCCCAGGTATCAACTGTGTAGTCTCCTCATCTCCTTCCAGCAAGACCTCCCTCACCACTTTACTTGAAATTACAGCCCAGCCCTGACCTAATCCACCTTACTCTGCCATTTTCTTTTCTTTCTTCCATACAACTTCTTGCTTGCTAATATACAATTATTCATTGTCTATCTCTCCTTTTTGGCTTGTAAGCTCCATGAAGATACAGGATTTTCCTTTTTTTTTTTCTTTCTTGGGGATTATATCTCTAATATGATGAAAATAACAATGAATAGAATTCTGTACTCAGTAAAGCTATCTTTTTAGAGTAAAAGCACAATATGAGATGTTTCAGACATATAGTAACTGAAATAGTTGACTATTGTATATTAGTTTCTCACCATTAGTATAAAAAAGTTCCACAGACTGGGTAGTTGAAAATAACAGACATGTAGGGGTGCCTGAGTGGCTCAGTTGGTTGGGCATCTGACTCTTGATTTCAGCTCAGGTCATGATTTCAGGGTTGTGGGATCAAGCTCGATGTTGGGCTCCATATTTGGCACGGAGCCTGCCTGGGATTCTGGCTCCCTCTTAAGATAAGATAAGATAGATTAGATAAGATAATAGACATGCATTGTCTTACACTTTTAAATACTAGAAGTCCAAAACTGGAGTGTCAACAGGACCATGCTCCCTCTGAAACCTGTAGGAGAGAAGCCCTCCTTGCCTTTTCCTGGCATCTAGTGGTTTACTGGCAATCCTCTCCATTCTCTGGCTTGTTAGCCTCAGAACTTCCATCTCTGCCTCCATCTTCTCATGGTGTTTTCCTCTGCTGTGTCTATAAGTGTCTCCTTTTCTTATGAGGACACCGTCACATTGGATTAAAGGTTTATCTTTGACCTTGTTTTAACTAATTACATCTGCAATTATGCCATTTCTAAATGAGATCACATTCCAAGGTTCCATGGTTAGGTCTTCAACATATCTCTTTGGGGAGCACAATGTAACCCATAACAACTGCCAAATTTTTTCTAAATTATGTAATATAGAATTAATAAAACAATCCAAAAGAGGCAAAGAAGGAAGGAAAAAAGAGTAAAGATAATGAGGGAAAGTAATAAAAAAAATAAAATCACCAAATTATAAAATGGAAATGCATCCAAATGTGTCAGTAACCACTATTAATAAAAGTGGTCTAAAAGGTCTAGCTGAAAGACAAAAGATTATTCAACTATAAAAATAAAGAAGTAAAAAACAGCCATATTTCATCAAAAAGAGATATACTTAAAACAAAACATTTAACTTTATGTTATAAAATTCTGAATGGTAAATTTAAAATGACCAGAAAAGAAAGTACCATTTATATTTCCCTCTTTGTGGTCATTGTAACAACCTTTGAAACAATCCCTGGAAGCCTCTGTTCAAGACTGCAGAACCATCGTGAGTAATGATATTGCCAGCACTGAATCTATGGTACCAGGAAACTACAGAGGTAAGAAGTCCTATACTGTTTCAATAAAAAACATGTTCCAAAGGACATAGCATTTCAGATAATAGCAGTGTTTCTACCTTTTACTCCATGTGAGAAATAGGAAATGAGCCAGAGGGAGTGTCTGTTTGACGGGAAAGAACATGAAAAAATGATGCCTGGGTACCCCCAAGAACCTTCGTGGGCACTGAATGGATGATAAAATACTTAGGTACCTCTTCCCTACCAATTATTCTGAATCTTCCTCCATAAACTATCATACCTCTCATGGGACCATCAATTTTGTAATGCATTTTTTTCATTCAAACTGTTTAATAGGCAGGGCCCCAGATCCTGCACGTTTTAGGATTCTTCAAAACTCTGTTGAAGGCATCCCTGGTCCTTTGAATCACATTTACTTAGCCATATCATTTGACTGGAACAGAAAAATTGTTATTTTCATATTCAAAATGTAGGAACTGAAGTTGAATATTCAGTGACTTGTCCAAAACCATGGTAGCCAATCTGGCAATGAAGTAAGTTTTGTTAATATTCTAATGTTTCTTCTATTTTCAGTTAAGGAGATGGCATTAGAGTAACCTTGTATCTTAGGCACAAGTCAGTAAATAATATGGTATATTTTAGTGAAGGGGAATAAACGCTTAGTGATATATACGTAAGATTTACACCTGGCAAGTTCAATATGTAATTGGGAGTAGATAATCCCGAGTGTAAATGAAACTGGAAGGCAAGTACGTACAGCATGGGAAGAACTGGGGGCCAAGTGTAAGCTACGGCAGAATGTTTGAAGCGGGGCTGTGCCATACTTTCTCCTTTCCTGTACTGGATAAGATGAAGAGGCACCTCTATATTCCTAAGGCCTTCCACTTCAAGCCTTGAGGAAATTTCCTGGAAAATATCAATGTTTGACAGCTTTCTTTGTGTGAACCTCTTATGACCTTTAAGATGATTCACTGAAATCAACTTATACCCTCAAGAACTCAGATAAAATAACAATGTGGCATTAAAAACAAACCAAAACCCATTGGTTTTGAAGTCATATAAATCTAGGTATGAATCCTGGCTTCAGTCACTTTTGAGATAGGAAACCTGGGAAAAGTTATTTAAATTTTCTGAGCTCCAGGTACTCAGCTATAAATGTGAAATAATGAATTGACACAAGACAGAAAATAGAGGCAAAGCGTGCAGCATCAGCAGGTGTCCAATACAAACCAGTTACTGCGATGATCTCCGTATACTGATTGTTTGCTAACGAAGCTCATTGTAATTAATAGTAATTCTTTTTAATGTCATCGAACTTAGATGGAAAAATGAATGTTTGGTGGAGAATTTGCTAAATATTTCATCACTGTTATTCCATGGTATAATAACGGCCTGAAAAAGTTCACATGCTTGCAAAGAGACTAAATTAACTGAGCGGATTGGGGAATGCAAATGAGACAGAGAAATAGATTATATGCTATCTAAGGTTGAAAAGACATCCAACCATTTCTGCATAATGTTAAAAACTATACTCGGATGCTCACAGTCAAATTTTAGTGATAAAAAGGTAGTCAAAACAGATGTTAGATTAAATTGGCTGGTAAATTTAAAGAAACTGATTAATTCATCCAAGTCACTTGAATAAGCAGGCAGCCACAAGTACACATGTGGAAAATCTTACAATATTCTCTTTTTTCCCTTCACTAACATCAATTCTCTGCATTTCAAACTTTTTTTATTTCTTTTAATCAGAAGTAACTATCGAGCTCAAATCTTATGGTAACCACGGGGTGCCTTCTTACGTTACGGAAAGAAAAACTAATAGTCACCTTCAGCCCTAATATACCTATTATCACAATGTTGACTGATGAAAGTTTATAAAAAATATTAATATTATCTGGAGAATAAGTAAATTGGACCCTGATATTATTGCACAGATTATAATTCCCAGGCCTTTATTATTCTTAACATAATGGCCTCATATATTTTTTGAAATATGAATGTCTTATCTTTTAATATTCTTATTTACTTGGAAAACATCCTGAAATCATCACTATATTAATATTGTTTCCTTCTGATGCTAGTTATCATTAAGGAATGTAAAAATTGAAGGATATCAGGTGATTTTGAATATTTGCTGTTCATTCTCCTGTATGGCATATGTTTTTATTTACGAGCCCACCTGCCTGGCTGGTGAAAAATCACAATAGGGCCTCCATTTGTGGCTGTGGCCGAGTTACTGAAAGCAGACGTGACTTCCCACTGTGGACAATTAAAAAACTGGACAAAATACCCTACACAACAGTTTTCAGACTGTGATCTCAGAGAAAAGGGAATCACAAGAGCTGAGCCCTGAGCTTTCTGCCTTTGGGCACCTTAAAGACTGTGGCACAGGGAGGGCAAACGCAAGAAAGTTAAGTTGAAGAGACAGACTGAAGTTCGAGGAGCCAGAGGTGGTGGGACACTGAGCAGTAGAGTGCTGAGAGCGTGTAGAGACATAGAAAAAGAGCTCCAGACATTGGCACAGGGGGCTCTAAGTGCATCTTTAGCTGAATGCTAAGCTGCCTGTGCATAGCATGACACTGGAAGACGTCAAGAAAAAAACCTATGGAGAAAAGAGCTTAAAAACTGTAACTATAAAACTGAGAGGTGAAAAAGCATAAGAGAAAATCTTTGCTACCTTGGGGCAGGCAGATTACTTTGGAGGACATAGAAAGCAAAAGCCACAAAAGAAAAATATGAGTATATTCATTGACTTCTTAAATTTAAAATCATCTCTTTAAAAAATCACCTTTATGGAAATAAAAAGGCACATTTCAAACAAGAAGAAACTGTTAACAACACTGATGTCTGACAAAAGACTTGTATCCAGAAAACCTGTGAGGCAGTCTTACAACTCAGTAAGAACATTATTATTATGATGATGATGTTCAGTTAGTCAACATACAGTACATCATTAGTTTTTGATGTCGAGTTCCATGAATCATTAGTTGCATATAACACCCAGTGCTCACCACAACATGTGCTCTCCTTAATACCCATCACCTGGCTACCCCGTCCCCCCACCCCCTCCCTTTTGTAACCCTCAGTTTGTTTCCTGGAGTCCAGAGTCTCTCATGGCTTGTCTCCCTCTCCGATTTCTTCCCATTCAGCTTTCCCTCCCTTTCCCTGTGGTCCTCCGTGCTATTCCTTATGTTCCACATATGAGTGAAACCATATGATAATTGTCTTTCTTTGCTTGACTTATTTCACTCAGCATAATCTCCTCCAGTTCCATCCACGTTGATGCAAATGGTGGGTATTCATCCTTTCTGATGGAACACAACAGGGATGCCCACTCTCACCATTATTGTTCAACATAGTACTAGAAGTCCTAGCATCAGCAATCAGACAACAAAAAGAAACAAAAGGCATTCAAATTGACAAAGAAGAAATTAGACTCTCTCTCTTAGCAGATGACCTGCTACTTTATGTGGAAAACCCAAAAGACTTCACTCCCAAATTACTAGAACACATACAGCAATTCAGCACCATGGCAGGATACAAAATCAATGCACAGAAATCAGTTGCATTTCTATACACTAACAATATAACTATAGAAAGAGAAATTAAGGAATCGATTCCATTGACAGTAACACCAAAAACCATAAGATACCTAGGAATAAACCTAACCAGAGAGGTAAAGGATCTATCCTCTAGAAACTACAGAACACTTATGAACGAAATTGAGGAAGACACAGAGAGATGGAAAAACATTCTGTGCTCATGGGTTGGAAGAATAAACATTGTTTAAATGTCTATGCTCCCCAGAGCAATCTACACTTACAATGGCATCCCTATTAAAATATCACTGGCATTTTTCAAACAGCTGAAACAACAATCCTAAAATTTGTATGGAACCAGAAAAGACCCCAAATTGCCAAAGGAATATTGAAAAAGAAAAAGAAAGTTGGGGGCATCACATTGCCTGACTTCAAGCTATATTACAAAGCTGTGATCACCAAGACAGCATGGTACAGGCACAAGAACAGACACATAGATCAGTGAAACAGAATAGAGACTCCAGAAATGGACCCTCAACTCTATGGTCAACTAATCTTTGACAAATCAGGAAAAAAATATCCAACGGAAAAAAGAAAGTCTCTTCAATAAATGATGCTGGGAAAATTGGACAGCTACATACAGAAGAATGAAACTGGACCATTCTCTTACACCATACACAAAGATAAACTCAAAATGGATGAAAGACCTCAATGTAAGACAGGAATCCATCAAAATCCTAGAGGAGAACATAAGCAGTAACCTCTTTGACATCAGCCACAGCAACTTAATTGGAAGAAATCAGAGAGGGAGACAAACCATGAGAGATTCTGGACTCCAGGAAACAAACTGAGGATTACAGAGGGGAGGGGCATGGAAGGATGAGGTGGCCTGGTGATGCGTATTAAGGAGGACACATATTGTGATGAGCGCTGGGTGTTATACGCAACTAATACATCATTGAATACTATTTAAAAAACTAATGATGTACTATATGTTGGCTAACTGAACATAATAATAACAAGAAAAGAAAGTTAAACACCCACTTAGCATATAACAGTAATATTACTCCTAGGTTTCTAAAAGGAATAGAGACATTTGTCGACACAGAGATGCACCCAGTTGTCCATTGGAATTTTATTTGGAATAGCCCAAATTCAGAAGAATTCAAATGGCCATCAACAATGGAATACTGCTCAGCAATATTCCAAAAAAGGGAGCAAACTAGATGCATGCAACCACATGGATGCGTCTCAAAAGCATCATGCTGAACAAAAGGAGCTCAGCAGAATACGTATTGTTGGATTCCATTTATATGAAATTCTAGATCAGGCAAACTAATGTATGCTGACACGAAGTAGAACAGTGGTTGCTTGGGGTGGGAGCAAATGTGGTTGACTACAGATTGGTGTAAGATAAATTATGGGGATAAAAAGTATTCTACTCTCAATTGTGGTGGTACTAGAGCTGTGTACATGAGCAAAACCTCTTTTATCTCTATTCTTAAATAATACTTCATTAAAGTTGTATTTAAAAGTAGCAAGAGTCGGGGCACCTGGGTGGCACAGCGGTTGAGCGTCTGCCTTCGTCTCGGGGCAAGATCCCGGTGTTATGGGATCGAGCCTCACATCAAGCTCCTTCGCTGTGAGCCTGCTTCTTCCTCTCCCACTCCCCCTGCTTGTGTTCCCTCTCTCGCTGGCTGTCTCTATCTCTGTCAAATAAATAAATAAAATCTTTAAAAAAAAAAAGTAGCAAGAAACCATACAAAAACATAAAAACTTATAATTGCATTTATAAAACACGATATTATATAAGAATATAATTTTTAAACATATCTAAACTCCTCCGTGTATCAATTCCTTTACATTCATATATATATAAATATATATACTCTATTTAATGAGAGTTTAAGTTTTTTTCATACTTTCATATTACGTAGGATGGATTTACTTTGTTGCTTGTGCTAAAACTCTTTATCCTGCACAATTGCCCCTTCCCTGTAGGGAAAACAATGTAGTTATCAACTGTACAGACTAATCATTCTGAATTAAACATTTTCTTTTGGATAATACAATTTAAACCATCTTGAATATTATACAGATTATTGGTAAAAGTAATTAAGGACTAGAAAAAAGGTAATTATAATTTCTGATGGATGAATTGATAGGGATAAAGTAAGAACTGACCTGAACCCTAATCTAAAACTAAAACTAAATTAAACAAAATCCTAAAACTTTAGTTGTGTTTTTAATTGATTTTCACACATCAGTGCACTTCCAAGTACCCTATTTTCACTGAGGACTGTAAGCAGAAGATTCCTCAAGGAAATGTACTATGCTACCTGTGACAAGGCAGAAATCTTCTAGAAATATCTTCCAAAATATATATGACATGGTTTTTTTCTAAGACTTATATTCTTAAAGGAAGTTGTTTCCAAATGAAATTTCTAAAATTGTTGTTTACATGGACTGGGGAGAAAATAAATCTTTCTAAGATACTAGTTAAATAATAATAAAGGATCAATTTCCAAATGGAACTTATTAAAACTGGTACCGGCAGTCTGATTTGCATGGCATCACGTTAATGAAAACTCATGTTTGTTGGAGCTATGTACTCGCTTTGCTTGACTCCATGGCAGCTGAATTGCTGAACAAGGACGTGATTCAGATATGCACAAGTTTCAGTTAACACAGTACTGTGTCTTTGCTATTTCCCTGTTAACACATATGCCATTAATGGCATATGGGTTTTATTAATTAGAAATGGCTATGTGGATATTGACTTTAACTTTTTTTTGGTTTTGAAAGTAATGCATATATTTTTTAAAAATATCATAAAATACTGAAGTCTTATAATAAAAAATAGCATCTTACCTCCACTTTGTTCCACTGTTGCATAATAGAGGCAATCATTTTCTACCCTCTTAGCCCTATCTTCTGGTATTTACCTCCATAATTCTAAATTGTGAATAATATCATTTATAACTTTATTTATTGATTTAATACATTTTGACCTCATCCCTGCTTGAAGTTTCTGTCCTCTTTTTTATTTGGGATTGGCTGCTTTGTCTATACAGCACACATTTTAGGAGTTCTCTTCCATTCTCTCCTGAGTGGGATCCTTTATTTCCTGGACCTGCTGTCTCCCTTGCCCTTGTTTTGCTCTCTCATGTTTTAGCTCATGCTGTAGAAGCTTCCCGAGAGTTTGTAGAAATATTTTTCTTAGACATCTACTGAAAATGTCTAATTGTTCTCCGGTCACATTTAGTAGTTTAGTTGAGTCCAGAATAACATAAAACACAGAATTTCCTTTAGAGTTGTGATGGCATCACTTGACTCTCTTCTAATTTCCAGTGTTGTAATTAAGAAATACAATGCCATTTCTTTTCTTCATTCTTTCTATGACCTCTCCCCTCTACTCCTCAAATCTGAAGGGTTTTCCTTGTTTACTTTCAATGGTACTAAAAGTTTTTGGTGCAATGCCTTGGCATGCATGTACGTATGCATATTTCATTTATTGTGTTGAACACTGGCCAAACTCTTTCAAAGAAAAGTCATGTTCTACTGTTCTGAGAACTTTTCTTGTGTCACTTCTTGATACTTTCAGCTTTGCTCTGTTCTCTCAGTAAGTCACGTGATACATACCTGGCGTAATGGTTTCATTATCTCTGTCATTTAGATGTACTTCTGGGAAACTGCTTTAACTACATCTAGCAACCTTGCAGTGTCTGTAAAATTCCTGAAAATGTAACTGTTGGTTCTCACAAACCAGCATTAGCTTTGCTAAACCGTCATTGGAAAATACAGTATACGTTTTTGTAATTTATTGAAATTTTCTTGGACATAATATATAATCAACTTACATAGCACTTAAATAGAAGGCACATTTTCTTAGCAGATTACAGAATTGGATATATGCTTATTAGATCAGCATTATTAATTACTTACTTTAGATTCCCTATCTTGTGTTTGCTATAATTTAATTAAACTGTCAATGACTGCAAAATGAGTATAAACATCTACTACTGTGATTATTTATCATTCACTTCTCCTTGCATTTCTAACAAATGCAGCTTCATTTATTTCATGTTAAATGATTTGACGCAGATAGTGTTATGAATGTTATGTTTTATCGTGAATCAGGTATTTTAAAATTTTAAGTAATCATTCAGTCCCATGCAATGACTTTAATTTATTGAACTATAGGCAGACATTGCCTTTGAGTTTGTTTTAAATTAAATTGTTTTTATGTAATTATATGTATTTGACATAAAATTACAGTTTTATACTTTCAAGCTTTTTAATTTGCTTTCTTTTAGAACTGTCTCACGTATTTTATACTGTTCCATTTCTCAACCTAACTTGTAAACTCAATCCATTTTTTAACCACGTTTTTGACCTATTCTTGATATACAACAAACTGCACATGTTTGAACGTACAATTTGATAAGTTTTCACATAGGTATACATCTGTCAAACAATAACCGAAATCAAGGAATAAGCATATCCATTGTCTCCCCAAATGGTTCTTCATGCCCTTTATGATTCCTCACTTATGCCTCTTCTTGCCCCCTGTTCTCAGGCAACCAATGATCTGCCTTCTGTTACTCTAATAAGTCTGTATTTTCTAAAATTTTGTAAAAATGAATTCATATAATTTTTCTCATTTTTGTCCGGCTTCTTTCATCTGGAACAATTATTTTGAGATTAATAGGTTTGCAGCATTCATAAATAATCCCATCTTTTTTTACTTGTATGTCTGTTCTCATGTTATTTGACATTTGGGTTGCTTTTAGGTTTTGGATAAAGCTGATAAGACCATGTATGTGCAAATCTTTGCTGGCATGTATGCTTTCATTTCTCTTGTGTAAATGCCTGGGAATGGAATGGCTAGATCATACAGTAAGTGTATGTTTAATTTTTAGAAATGGCTAAACTATTTTCCAAAGTAATTGTGCAATTTTACATTCCCATCAGCACTGTAGGAGAGCTCCAGTCACTCCATATTCTCACTAACACTCAGTATGGCTGGGCTTTTTAATGTTAGTCGGACTGATACATCTATCAGTATCTGATTGTGTTTGGTTTCCCCAGGGACTGATTATATTGAGTATTGCTCATGTATTCTTTGCCATAGATTTTCTTTTGGCGGTGTTTTTGCTTATTTTTAATTTTTTTCTTGAGTTTTGAGAGGCTTTTTTAAATAAATTTCTGATGTAATTCTTTATCAGATATGTCTGCATATATTATCCCAGTCAGCCACTTGTATATTACCTCTATGACTGTCCATCAAAGAACATAAGTTTTTAATTTTGGTCAAGTTCAATTTATCCATTTCTTATATTAAGGATTGTAATTTTGGTGTCATATCTGAGAAAATTTTGCCCAACCCAAGACCATAAAAATTTTCCTCTGTTTTCACCCACAGTTTTTATATGTTGAGGTTTTATATTTAGATCCATTTTGTATTAATTGTTGCATATAGCATGAGGTATGGATAAAGTCAGTATTTTTCTGCATATGAACATCCAATCATTCCAGCAACATTTGTTGAACAGATCCGTTCTCCATTAAATTGGCTTTGCAACTTTGTTGAAAATTATTTGTACATATATAGATGGATATATTCCTGGGCTCTCTATTTTGTTTCACTGATGTACTTGTCTATCTTTGTGCCAGGACCACACTGTGGATTTATAAGTTTGAAATCAGGTAGTGTGAGCCCTCCAACTTTTTCTTCTTTTTGATAGTTGTTTTGGCTATTTTAGGTGCCTTGCATTTCCATATGAATTTTAAAGTAAGATTTTTCTGTCTACAAAGGAACCTACAGGGATTTTGACTGGGTCTGAATTGAATTTAAAGATCCGTTGTGGAGAATTGACATCTTAACAATACTGAGTCTAATGGTCAATGATCACATAGGTGTATCTTCTGTAACTTCTCTCAGCAATGACGTCCAGTGTATGAATCTTGCACAGCTTTTGTTAGATTTATCCCCACTTGTATTTTTCAAATTATTGTAAATGTTAGTTTTTAAAATTTAGTTTCTAGTTTTTTATTACTAGTACATAAAATACAATTGATATTTACATATTGATTTTACATCCTGCAAATCTGCGGTCCTCACTTACTTGAGCTGATAACTTTTTTGTAAATACTGTTGGATTTTTTACGTAGACAGTAATGTCTGCCAATAAAGGCTGTTTTACTTCTGCTGCTGCAGTTAAGAAGCATTTATTTTCTTTTCTGACTGAACTGGCTAAAACCGTTGTACAAAGTTGAACAGAAGTGGTGAGAGTAACACCTTTACCTTGGTCTTTATCTCAAGGGGAGATCGTTCAGTCATTCACCATTAAGTGTAAGGTTAGCTGTAGGATGTTTTACCAGTTTAAGAAATTTTCCTCTATTCTTAGTTTTCTAAGGACTTTCATTAGAAACAGACAGATGTTCGATTTTTTTAAATGATTTTTCTACATATATAGGGAGGATTATATTTTTATCTTTTGTTCATTTTTAACATGGTGGATTACATTGATTGATTTGCAAACGTATATCCAAGCTTGCATTCCAAGGATAAATGCTAGTTTATTGTGATGTATGATCTTTTTGATTTATTGTTGGATTTGATTTACTAAAATTTCATTCTATCTTTTTCATACATGTTCATGAGGAATAACGGTCTTTAGTTATCTTTTCTTGTAACGTCTTTTCTGGTTTTAGAATCAGGATAATGTTGGCCTCTTCATGTGAGTTGCAAAGTATTTCCTCCTCTTCAGTTTTCTAGAAGAGATTCTGTATAATTGGTATGATTTCTTATTTATTTATTTTTAAAGATTTTATTTATTTATTTGAGAGCGAGAGAGACAGAGATAGTGACAGAGATAGCACAAGTGGGGAGGAGAGGGAGAAGCAGGCCCAAATCCGAGCTCCATCCCAGGACCTTTGGATCATGACCTGAGCCAAAGACAGATTCTTAACCAACTGAGCCACCCAGATGCCCCTATGATTTCTTATTTAAATGCAATGGAGAAACTACTAATAAAGCTCTCTCAACCTCCAGTTTTCTCCGTGCCAAGGTTTTAAACAATAAGTTTGATTTCTTTAATAGATATAGGGCTATTTGGGTTGTCTATTTCTCTTGAATGAACTGTGGTCATTTTTCATCTTTAAAAAAATAGCCATTTCATCTAAGTTATTGAATTTATAGGCAGTAAGTTGTTTATAACATTTCCTTACTAGCCTTCCTTCTGCAGAACCTCAATAATATCACCTCTATCTTTCCTGATATTGGTCATTTGTCTGTCTGTCTGTCTGTCTCTCTCTCTCTCTCTCTGTTTTCCTGACTAGTCTGGCTAAAGATTTATCAATTTTTGGGGCACCTGGGGGGCTCAGATGGTTAAGTGTTTGCCTTTGGCTCAGGGTCCTGGGATCAAGTCCCTCATCGGGCTCCCTGCTCAGTGGGGAGTCTGCTTCTCCCTCTCCCTCTGCCTGCTGCTCCCCCTGCTCTCTCTCTGTCAAATAAAAAAATAAAATCTTAAAAAAAAAGATTTATCATATTTTTTATCTTTTCAAAGAAGCAACTTTTGGTTTCATTTATTTTCTCTATTGTTTTTCTGCTTTTTAGTTCATTAAATTTTCACTCTGATCTTAATATTTCCTTTTCACTGCTTATTTTAAGAAGATTGTGTACTTTTTCTAGTTTCTTAAGGTCAGTGCTGTGGTCTTTGATTTGACAATTCTTCTTTTATAACATGGACATTTTTTACTATACATTTCTTTCTAATTACTTCTTTAGTGGAATCCCATAAATTCTGATATGGTAGGTTTTCCTTTTCATTCAGCTCAAAAAAGTTTCTAATTACCATTTTGCTTTTTTTCTTGTATTATATGTTATTTAGGAGTATGTTACTTAATTTCCACATATTTGTGAACTTCTCAAATTTCCTTCTGTCATTCATTTCTAGTATCATTTCATTGTGGAGAACACACTTTGTGTGATTTCAACTTTTTAAATTTATAGAGACTTGTTTTATGGTCCAGAAATTTTTCATCTTGATGAGTACTCTGTGTGGGCTTGAAAATAATGTATTTTCTGTTATTGTTGTGTGGGCTGTTATGTAAATGTCAATTAGGTTGAATTGGTTCATAGTGTCATTAAAATCTATCCTTACGAATTTTCTATTTACTTGTTCCATAAATTATTGAGAGAGGGGTAATTAAATATTTGGTAGTAATTGTGGATTTGTCTATTTCTTCTCTCAATTCTGTCCATTTTGGTTTCATGTATTTTTAAACTGCTCTTAGTAATATAAGTATTTAGATTTTTATGTACTTTGGTGATTTGCCCCCTTTTAAAATACTATCATAAGGCCTTCTTTATCCCTAACAATATTCTTTGCTCTGATATCTACTTTGTTTAGATACTAATAGCCACTAAAGCTTTCTTTTGAATAGCACTAACACTGTATATCTTTTTCTATCCTGTACTTTGAACCTATAAGTGTCTTTATACTTAATATTTATTTCTTCTAGGCACCAGCACATACTTGGGCCTGATAATCCAAGCTGACAATCTCTGACTTTAATTATAGATTTTAGACCATTTACATTTAAAGTGATTGCTCATATGGCTTGATCAAGTATATCAGCTTCATATTTTTTTGCTTGTCCCATTTTTTCCTTTTCTCCTGTTTTTTCAATTGTTTCTTTCTTATTACTCAATTTTATTATATTTGGTTGTCAATCACTATACATCTGTTTTTTTATAGTACTTAGCTTTAGGATCATGGTATACATTTTTACTTTATCAGAGTCTACCTTCAAGTGATATTATACCACTTTATATATAAATATTAGACCTTTGTTTTTCCCCTATTGGTCCTTATCCCAATGTTTTCATACATGTTACTTATTCACATGTTATAAATCCTACAATACATGGCTATCACTATTATTTGCAGTCAATTAATTCTACAGAATTTAAATCATCGGTAAAAAATCTTGTTATGCTTATATATGCAGGGACCATTTCTGGCATTTTTTGTTCCTTTGTCTAGATCCATATTTCCATCGGATGTCATTTTTCTTCTGCCTGAAGGATTTCCTTTAACATTTTTGGAGGGCAGGTCTAATGAAGAGAAATGATTTCGTCTGAAAACATCTTCACTTTATCTTAATTTTAAAAGTTATTTTCAATGAGTAAAGAATTTTAGGTTGAAACCCAATCAACAAAAGGAAAATATAGATAAATTGGAATTCATAAAAATTTAAAAAATTTTGTACATCAAAGGACACTATCCAACAAGTAAAAAGACAATCCACAGATGAGAGATTATATTTGTAAGTCATATATCTGATGAATGTACAGTATCAAAAATACATAAAGAACTCTTACAATTTGATATTGAAAAGGCCGACAACCCAACTTAAAAATGGGGAAAAGATTTGAATAGATATTTCTACTAATAATATACACATAGGGCCAAATAAGCATATGAAAAATGCCAAACATCATTAGTTATTAAAGAAATGTAAATCAAAACTGCAATGAGATACCACTTCACATACACAAGGATGGCTACAATCAACAAAATAGAAAACAGCAAGAATTAGCAAACTGTGAAGAAGTTAGAACCCTCATAAATTACTTGTGAAGGTATAAGATGGTGTCGCTTCTACAGAAAATAATTGGGCAGTTCCTGAAAAAGTTAAACCTAGAGTTACCCTGTGATCTAGCAGTTCCATTCTTAGATGTGCAACTAAGAGAACTGAAACTAGTATCATACAAAAATCTGTGCACAAATGTTAACAGCATTATTAATGATCATCAAAAAGTGGAAACAACATAAATGCCCATCAACTGATAAATGCATAAACAAGTGTGGTATATCCATATAATGGAAGATTATTCAGCCATAAAAAGAAATGAAGCAGCAATACATGCTACAACATAGATCAACCTCGAAAATATGCTAAGTATATAAAGCCAGACACAAAAGGCCATATAGTGTATGATTTTGTTTATATAAAATGTTCAGAATAGGCAAATCGATAGCTACAGATGGTAGATCAGTGAGAAAGGGGGAGGGAGAATTTGAAAGTTTGGGAGATCCTTTGGGGTGATAGAAAAGTTTTGAAATTAGACATTGGTGATGGGTCCATAACATTGTGAATATACTGAAACCATTAAAAGAGTTAAAATGATGAACTTTATGTGGATTTTAACTCAATAAAAATTATGTATATAAATGGGTTATATACATATATATTGTATACACATATAATATGTGTGTGTAATTTCTAGGATGACAGTTTTATTATTCTAGTACTTCAAACATTTTGCTCCACTGCCTTCTCATTTGCATTGATTCCAAAGAGAAATTTGCTATTATCTTTACTTTTGTTCCTCTGTATGTAACATTTTATCTTTGGCTGCTTTTTAGATTTTTTGTTCATTATTGGTTTTGAGTAATTTGAATATCATGTGCCTTGATATAGTTTTCTTTACACTTCCTGTGCTTCCGGCTCATTGAGTTCCTTGGTTTATGGCTTTGATCAAATTTGGAAGATTTTTAGCCATTTATCCTTCAAATATTTTTTCTGTCCTTTCTTCTCTTCTTCAGTGACCCAACCCCTATATCTATTCATCTCTTTGAAATTATCCCACAGCTCACTGGTGTTCTGGTGTCTTATTAAAAAATTATTTTGTCACTTGGTGTTTCTTTTGGAGATTTTCTTACTGCTATGCTTTCAAGTTCACTAATCATTCCTTCTGCAAAGTCTACTCTGCAGTTAACTCTTCCCAGTGTTGATTGCATCTTAAACATACTCACTTTCTTTAAAATATTTCTTATAGATCCATGTTGCTACATAACTTTTTGAACATATGGAATGCAGTTATAATAACTCTTTTAATGTAACTCCCTGGTAATTTGAACATCTGTGTCAGTTCTGGGGTAGTTTTGATTCATTGATCCTTCTCCTTATTATTGGTTCTCTTTTCCTACTTTTAACATGCCTGATAATCTTTAATTGGATACCAGACATTGTGAATTTTACATTGTTAAGTGTTGGGATTTTTGCATATCTTATAAATTTTCTTGAGTTTTTTTTTTTCTGGGTTATAGTTACATTACTTGAAAACAGTTTTATCCTTTCGGTTTTGCTTTTCTGATGGAGGAGGCACATCCAGAGCAATATGCGGTATAAGGTAATTATTCCCAAACACTTAGACATAATCCTTCTAGTCCTCTACCAAATTCTCTCATGAATTAAGAGTTTCTCCAGTCTTACTGGTGTGAATGGACACTATTCACAGCCTTCTTTGAGTGTTGAGTACTGTTCGGATGATTCTTTCCCTGGCCTTGAGTAATAGTTTCTTTGCACATAATATAGTTTGTTTCTATATGCTTTGGGCATCATAGAATTGATAATATATTACATATATCTTTTTTCTGACTGTCTTCCTTCACTTGATATTATGTTTGTGAGATTCATCCATGTTGTTGCATATGACAGCAGTTCATCTATTTCATTACTTTGTCATATTCCATTATATAAATATACTATAATTTGCTTATCTATTCTACTTTGGAGGGATATTTGGTTGTTTCCAGTTTTCTATTACCAATTATACTGCTGTGAATATTTTTGTGTCTCTCTCTTGATAAAAATTTCACACATTTCTGTTGCATATATAATAAGGATTGGACTTGCTGAGTACTAAGTTATGCATAACAGATAATTTCAAAATGTCTTCCAAAGTTATTGTACCAGTTCACAGTTCCCCCTACCAGTGTATAGAGCAAAAATTGCTCTACTTCTTCAAACACTCTTTATAGTGTCATCTTTCTAATTTGAGCCATTTGGATAGGTATATAGTGATATCTCATTTTAGTGTTAATTTGTATTTCCCTGATGACTAATGTGGTTTAAAACTTTGTATGTATTAATTAGTTATTTGGATAGCCCCTTTTGTGAAATAGGAGTTTAAGTTTTTTGCATATGATTCTATTTTGTGATATTTTATTAATAACTTGAAAGAAATTCTTTATATATCTTGGATATGAACTGCTTAAGAGTTATATGTGGGGAAATAGTTTTAACTTTCTGATTTGTTTTCTTATTCTCTTTTGAAGAAGATTCTTCTATTTAATCTGATTTATCAAGTTTTTCTTTTATAAGTAAAAGAAAATTGTGCTGAGGAATATTATCCTACTCTAGATTATGAGATGTGTTATATTTAAGATGCATAATTTTTTTTTGACTTTCATGTATCGATCTACAGTCCAGTTGCAATTAATTTTTGTATGTGGTGTGAGATAGGGATTAGAATTAGTGCTTATACCATATGGAAATCTAATTGGCCCAGCATAATCAGATTATTTCATTAGATGACAGTACTATCTCAGTGCTACCTTCAATAGATTAGATTTAGCCCAATGTATTTAAAATACTGATATTTTAAGTGATATTGTCTCTTAATTTTTCCCCTAATAATCTCATTTCATTTAGAAATGCAATTTCTTTTTCAATTTGAATAACATCCAGAATCAGTCTAATTATAACAAATGTCAGTTAAGGGGAGGTTTCAATTGATTGTTATCTTCCTTATTATGTGCTGTGTTTTCTTACTTCTTTGTATGCCTGGTAATCTTGGCATGAATGAAAAACACTGTGAATTTTACATTGTTGCTTATTTTGTATTTTAATTTTATGTTGTTGCTTATTTTGCTCCTTGTACCTATATGTAAATTACCAGGAAGGTTCTCTGTTTCTTCCTGTATATTGTCTACTAAATCCTGCTTTTCAATTCTGTTTCCAAATTAGCCTGATTTTCAGTTCTGTGAATTTCCAGTTCATTTCTTTATCAGCACTTGTTTAGGTTTCTGCAGTTTCTGTGTGTTTTTTACCTCAGTCTCTTAGCTTCCTAACCACCTTTTACATAGCTGCTAGAACACATGCATGTGCTTTTTATACACAGAATTCCTAGGAGTAAGCAATCATAGTCATAATTAGCAACTATGTACTTGGCACATATTATATGCCAGGTGCTAAAAATGTAGTATTTCTAATAGTCACAAAAATCTCTTTGAATTGGATAATTGGATAATTCTATTCTCATTTCATAAGTGAAAAGACTGAGTCTCAAAAACCTCTCATTTATGTAAAGATCTCAGGCCTCATCTGAGGCTAAAGTGAGTCTGGTTCACATCTGCTTAGCTCCAAAGCTTGTACTCTCTGAGGCGCCATCATTCACCTCTATAAAATGTGTTTTATGTTATGAATGCTGTTATTTTTTACATCTTTTCAACAGGACTGTAAGCTTTTTGAGGTCTTTTAGTTCTTTTGTATCATTCAAGCACCAATTGCCTCGGCAGACCATAAATATTGATCAATTGGTTGAATTTTTATGACAGAATTCCTCAAAATAAAAATAGGCAGGTACTAGAGGTGTGTTCAATGTGGATAGTCTGTAAGGCTCTTTTGCTCCAAAATTATACTCACTGGACAATGGTTCCCTGATGAGAGAAAATAGCTCTAGAAAAATGAGTTAGTAACAATGAGATCATTTTCTCCTTGAAAAATGTCCCAAGTTCAATAATGCCTGGACATTATATTTTACTGATATCTTCTGAAAAGTCAGGAAATAGTAGACCATCTCTACGGTTGTTTCAAAACGAATTCTGTGAGCTTTCAGTCTTCACTTTAGTCAAGGCTGCAGTCACAAAATGGAAGCATCCATCAAATTATTAGACAACGCAGACTGAGAGAACATTCCCCTAACCCTATATACACTCCCCAGAAGAAAATGAATAAAGAACTTGATTAAAGGAAAAGATTTGTGACCTAGTTCATTGTTTCTATTCAGTATATTTTCCATATATCCGCTATATCACTATTCAAACTTTTCCTTTACTTTGGTGAAGGAAATGTGATATCTTCATTATGAAGTGTAAGCTTTTTCATCCCTGGCTGTGACTGGGTTAAAGAGATTACACAAAAAACAAGGGAAATGGACATAAATTCAGAGAAGGAATACCTATCCTAAGGAAAACTATATATTTTCTTCATTTTTGCAAGGGACATTGGGATTTATAGATAACTGTTATAAAGTTGTAAGTGACTATGTGGACTCTTACTTGTATGTTACCAGGTAGGTATACACCTGAAATACATAAACAATGACTTTCAAATATAGCCAAGTTTTAGTCAAGATCTTTTACCGATAAGTAATCTTGTTAAGCTATTGCTTTTCTGAACATCAGCCCTATAAATAAAACAGGATTAGCCTTGACATTTTAAGCTTTAGCTACAGTGGCTGGTTGCATTTAATTGTGTACAATATATTCAAGAAAGCAAATTCCAAATGGAACTGAATGATCTCTTAATATTAACTATGTCTTTTATTGACTCCTTTCCCCGTATGTTCCTTAAATAATTTTGTTTCCTGTTGCTTTTTATGCATATTTTCAAACAATAGTCCTCTTGCCCCATAATCTTTTCAATTAGATCATCATGTTACTGTACCTATCAATATTGAAAGTAAACACTATTATCTCTGTTAATATAAATTGATCAGCATTTCATTTATGCTATAAAATTCTATTACTGTCCATTAAAATCTCTGAAAAGGAAGACCTTAATCTATGAGACATCTTTCTTTTCCATGTAGCTAGGAAATATCTTCAAATTCTCTTGGCACTTTAGTGCTGTGTTTAGAACCAGGGTGTGATTTAAAGGAAAACACTAAATGGATAGGATTTGCCATATTAACTGACAAGGCTTTTGGAAACACCCATATCATTGTATATAATGAGATTTTCAAACAGAAGCCAGACATATCAAAAAAAAAAAAAAATCAAGACTAATGCTAGTTATTTTTAAGCTACTATAAAACTAGTTTATAAACCAACAAATTGCCTATTTTATGACTTTTTTAAGGTAAAACTTAAGGATCAATTTTTAAAAACTATGTGGGCATTTTTGAGGCATTTATATAACCTATAAATTAAATTCTTTAAAAGATCCTGTTACCTGGAATGACTCTGATCCCCCGTAATACTGATCCCTTGCTTATTACTAAGTTCATTTTATTTTCTCAGATATAAAAGTCATTGGACAGCCTTTGTTATGTGGCTTTGTTCTTGTAAAGAACATGAAATTAAGAGACTCTCTGGATAAACCCAGGTGTGATAGGAAACTGATTTCTGTATCAGAGTGGCTTATTGGATCTGTTTCCCTGTTTGTTTTCTGGATTCAGTGGCTAATTTGGTTTCTAATCATGCTTTTGACCCCATTTCCAGACTGTTTGTGGTAACGGGTAAAAGAAAGGCCCTGCAGTAGGTAATTAAGTCTGCAAAAGCAGGGCTGCTTACTTTTCATTGCAGCAGATAATCAGAGTGCTGTTGCTCAAGTGTAAAATGCAGAAATTAATGATCCTATATAATACAGATTAGGGCTTTCATTTTAAAAACTATCAGTGCAGAAGAACAAAGGTAGGAAGAACAGCGTGATATTTGGAATTCCAATATATAGTAAAGCTTGCAAATTCTGAAAGAGGCTTCTAAGCATGAGACTAATCAAAATTCGCCTTGTGTTCTAAGGTGATTGATTAGTTCAGAACTCAAATATATTACTGCCCCATTGTATCTTTGAAAAGGCACAATTAGACACATTTGTCCATGTCTTTTCACTTGTAAACATGTCCTATTGTTCATTCAAATCAAATGGAGTAAGTGAAAGCATTTATCATGCCGAGTACCACATAGTAGGTACTCAATTAATATTACAGTGTTTAAATATAAAAAAATTAGGGGCGCCTGGGTGGCACAGCGGTTAAGCGTCGGCCTTCGGCTCAGGGCGTGATCCCGGTGTTATGGGATCGAGCCCCACATCAGGCTCCTTCCCTATGAGCCGGCTTCTTCCTCTCCCACTCCCCCTGCTTGTGTTCCCTCTCTTGCTGGCTGTCTATCTCTGTCAAATAAATAAATAAAATCTTTAAAAAATAAATAAATATAAAAAAATAGTTTCTATAAAGAGGTAGCAAAGCAATATCCAACAGCCATGACAATAGTATACACAGATGTTTAAAAACCACATAATCACATAAAATTCTCTATACACTATTATTTTTCTCAGACGTTTTCTGTGTTAGAGTTCAATACCCTTGCTGTAGAAGGATATCAGTGTACAGTGTACCCTTCATAGAAAGAAAAGTGAATTTCAACAAAAACCCAATGTTCATTGATACAAAACTTCACTGCCAAAAAAATGCATACATGTCACAACATGATCTGATGATTCAGTCCTCAGTGTATAATCATACTGATATACTTCAACAGCATGAACAATGCAATCAATAATCAAATCAATAGATTTTCAGGGTTCTTTTCTAAACTGTTATATTATTTTGATTATATGTTTCCCCATGTCCGTTCACTGTTAGTCATTTTTTTCAATTTTTCCTATAAAGTGATTTCTCACTCGTTATCAGTAATAAACTGGCTAATCGGGTAAATACTTCATTAAGGTGATGAGAACGGCATTATAATTTTCATATTGCACACGGAGAGACTTAGACACAGTAAAAATGACAACACCGTTGTCACGTATAGGAATAGTCCACATCAATAAACATGTATCATTTTGTTCTCTAATTTATACAGGTTCTCACCAGATCATGTTCACTGACTCTTGCATAAGAAAATATAGTCATAGTACCCCTGAGATGTTACTTTAAAAGGTAAAGTTGAGATAAAGTTCCAAACTAAGTGATCCAGAATGAGACAGCATCACTCCCTTTGAGCAGTTGGTAAAACATTTGGTGTGTTGATCTGGCACAGTTCTAAGCTTGTATTAGAAAAATCATGAACACATGAAGAACAGCATTTGTTGCATATTGGTAACCATTTTAATCTATTTATAAAATATGCTATGCAGCATTGTTTTCTAAACAGAGGAAAGTGGATCTTTGGCTTGTCTTTTCCATCAGACTTTAAATGACAAGAACATGGTGTGAAGTAAGCCCGGAAGTTACAATAATGGACTCTACAACCAAGCACTTGTGCTTTGCAGTTCAATTTTCACACTGGCCGGGACCCACTCAAGGGTTTAGTGATTATTCATTGTGACCAATAAATACAGTGAATTTCAATAAAATCTTGCAGTCCATGTTCAGTAAGTGCAATGCCATCACCACAAACAACAGGACACACCAGTGTCTCATCACAGTAATATTGTGAGATCAGGCAGTTGTTCACAGCCCACTTGATCTATCCCTTCCCCTATAAATTATGCAGGTAGATGTTTCTTCTTATAGCTTTGCTGAAAGCAAATTTAAAATTAGTGTTTGGTTATTTTTAACTTAAGTGAGGTTGTTAAAAATGGAATACCATAAATACTGGACAAGCTATGGTCTGAGCATGTGCCTCTTCTTGCTATTAGTCCTGCCCCTGACCCATGGAGAGAAGCCAATAGAAGGGACCCAGAGGTTGATGATCTGATGATAAAGTGATTAGAACTTAAGGGTCCCGACTCTGACAACTCCAGCAATTTCAGAGGCTCACTTTCATAGTTTGACACTCTGAAACATTTTTAGTCGGAAAAGCCCCTAGCCAATTATTCACTGAGAAGTCCAGGCACGTGAAACCATTGCTTTTCCCAGGTTTAGCAAACAATGAGCAACCGCCAATGACAGGCAGCAGAGTAGATGTGGATTTGGCCACTTTTATTTGAAATATGAACTGGCAGTAAGAGTTGGGCATAGGAGAGAACAAAGAATTTGCAATCCCAAAGAGCAGATTGAGGAAGAAAAAAAAATTCCCATTTCCCTTTTTTTCATCAATCAGGTTATTTATGTCCATTTGATTTGAGATTCAGGTCCGTTTAACTGAATTTAAAAAAAAAGCGATAAAAACAAAAAGATGGAACCATGTGTTGGAGCTGTTATTTTGCTGTGTTTTTTGATGTTCACTGCCCAGGCTGTATGTTGTTAGTATCTAAGCATCCCCACAAGTGGACTTCATTGTCTCTACCTTGTAGATGAAAATACAGTTAGGGAAGTAGGTGGCTGGGAATGCCATTCAGCCAACAAATGGAAAACTTGAGAATCTAATATTTACTTGGAAAAATGAATAGGTGCAAATAAAATGAACTTCCTAAAAAGAAGCAGCATGGGAGAAAGACCATGTCCAGTTTTATTGGCACTTTTAATCACTCTTTACTCTCTAATATTAGGCTATGAAAAGTGTGTTAAGCTACTCTTTTTGATGCTTGTAATTTATCCTGGGTATACCTCTGATTTTTAGCCTTGATTCCTCTCTTTTTTATCCATTTAACTGTTTTTCTCCACCTAAGCCTATGGGTTTATGCCAAACTTGAATTGCGTGTCTTGTTTGTCCTTTCTCTCTTTCTTTTCTTTTCTTTCTTCTTTCTTTTCTTTTCTTTCTTTCTTTCTTTCTTTCTTTCTTCTTTCTTTCTTCTTTCTTGTCTTTACTCAAGATGAGGCTTCTTGGATTAATTGTTGATTACTTCATGCTATTCAACTAAAAATAGGACACCCTAGGTTGGACACGGAATTCAGGACTTTATAGCTATAAGTGAGATTGAATAGAATTTGTCTTATCAAGTAATCAAACATATTATAAAGCTACCATAATTGAAAAATCTGACCCTGAGGTAAGAATAGACATTTCAACGGTTCAGAATAATTAGACCACACAGATGATACTATTTTTGTAAGAATTTAATACTTAATAAAATTAACATAATACATCAATATGAAGAATAATACTCCATAAAGTATTTAAAAGCTACATACTAGAAGATTGAGGAGGGGATGTATTAAAGATTCTAGCCTCATCCTAAAATAAACCCTATATATATTACATAATTAAATAGGAAAAAATCATATCAAAAAGACTGAAGGAAGTAGTGAAATATTTATGAAACTGCTGAAAAGTTTATTCCAAACTAAAAATATACTGAAGAAATTAGAAAGTAAAATAATAATAATAATTCCAAAAATTGCCATGTATTGGCGTTCATTTTGGTCCTGAGAACTTTCCCGTGTTACCTCATCTAATATCCACATCTCCTGTGACAAAAATAGTATTATTATCCCCATTTTACAGACAAGATAACAAATGCTAAGAAAGGTTAAGTAATGGGTCCAAGGTTACCTAGTTAATATCAGAGCCCAAACTGCTAGTTCCAAACCAGTGCACTTAACTGCTACACTGTACAGAAGTATTTTACATCTTAATGATTTCTGATGTAACAAAGGCAAGGAAACCCACTAAAAATATATATATTTATATAGTAGAAAAGATGGGGAAAAGTTAGTATCTTTATTTTGTAAGAAGATTATTTGACAGATTTTTTTTAAAGAGCAAAATACCCTTCGTCTATTAAATCAATGGAAGTAAATATAATCATTTCTTCTTTGTGAGCATTGTGAAACCAATATTTCTTACAGTGCCATGGGAAACTACTTGATTATGTTCAAAATTCATAACTGTGTCCATGATTAGATCAGTCTCTTTCATAACTAAAAATATATAGGGGACAAACAAAAAAACAAAAAAAAAAAAAGGGAAAAAGAAAGCAAAAACTACTGCCAGTCAACTGGTGGATATGACCAGGAAAGATTTTTATACATTATATATCCACATAATTTTAGAATGAAACTCAACAACTCCTTTATAATATTCCACCTCAAAAGAAATAAAGTTTAAAAGAAGATGATGAAATCTAGTATCTTTCCTCTTCTGAGATGCCCCAACCCAACCTTTACCCCAGGCACTCATTTTTTGTAGTAATAAAACCTGGCCGCCCATCCCTCTGCTGCTATTTGAGATCCGTGTATTGTTGCCTTTCCCTTTTAGAAATTTTCTTCCCACATCAATTTGGAGACGATAATTCCTACAAAATGATAGGGTTGAGAGCAGTGATCATAGTAGTGTTGCACGTTTAGAGGCCTCATCCCAAATGAGTAAGTCACTGCAGGCTTAATGGCAATAGGAGGGAGCCCAGGTCCTAGGGCATCCCCAGGACTGCAGTGTCTCATAAACTCCACTGCATCAGAGGAAGATATCCAGGTAATGGGGACAGGAGAAAATTATACCTCAGTGCTATAGCGTTCACAGGACAAATGCCTGCCGATGCTGGAAATTGGTCTAGGAGCAGAGTATATCAAACTGCCCTCCAGCTAACATTATGACAAGGAGATTTAATGAGCACCCAGATACAAAATGGGACTGGGATAAACATTGTGTTGGGATTCATTCCTTCCCACTTAAGAAAGAAAAAGCATCAAACAAGAACAAACAAAATTAGCAGCCCTTTAAAAAAAACCATCGAAACAACGGAGCAGTCCCATCAGCTCAAAAGCCTCTCTGGACTAACGGGACTTGAGTAGAGGTCCCAGGTGACTGGTGAAACCAGTGTCAAACAACTAGGCACATGGCTCTTCCTGTCTTCTGAAATTCAGACTGGCTGCGGCAGGGTTTGCCCCTGAGATCCAGGTAGTAAAAGAAGTGGAAAACCCTGCCTGGGGAAAGGTAAGCTTGATGTGGGTTTTGATATCCTAAAACAAATGCCTGCTTTTGACATTGTCCAAGCACAACGTGCCCCTGCCTGCACACCACACATGAAACCTGCTGGTGCACAGACCCCAGGCAAATCCACAGACCTCAAACTCAGCTCTGCTCTTCTGAGAAAAGCCCAATTCACCTAGTCGTGAAGAGGAAACCCACGGCAGCCACTATATCATCCAGCTTAACTGTTCGTGTCCAAATCTGTGTGGACTATTAAGTCTATTATTGTTCAAGAGGAAGCCAGAGTTGCAGGTTTTGATGTGAAATCTCCTGTTTTAAATGTGAGTAATTAAAAAAATTTTTTTAAAAATCCGTACAACCGCAAAACATCTGTACATCGGATCCAGCATTATCATCTAATTTTGTGACTTTTGAAATAGAACAAAAAGACAAGGAAATGGAAAATAGGAAAGAAATTTAAGAATGTGTATTGCAAAATATGTATTGATCCAGAAGGCCAATGTGTAACAAATAAGAGGAGTTCCAGAAACAAATTATAGTTTATAATTATGTAGATTGCTATGTGTTTACTAAATAGCTATTAGACCGAGCTCAAAGAAAAAAAAATGCAACTACTCTAGGATGAAAACAATTCCCAGAATATCAGCTGTACAACAGAACTGAAAAGCAGTCGATCCAAATAGAGGGAAACGTCAAAGGCTTTACAAGGATATTCTTTTGAGAAGAAAATGGATTTTATTCAAAATGGTGTATGAAAAAAAAAGCTGGAAGATCTCCATAAGATGGTGAAGAAAGCATATATTTCCTCTGTCAATTAAAAAAAATAAAGGAAATTAGAAATGGCAGGAATAAAAGTTTTTCAGTAAAGTCATAATCCAAATATGAAGTGAATGAACATGTGGCAGAATAATGAGCAATTGGTGGTCAGAAACAAAAAGACTCCACTTAAATTTGATGCTTGGAACACATTCCTTTTCAAACAACAAAGATATAAAAACATGGAATCACATTCCTTCTACGCCAGCCCAGCAGGTGCCTTGTTCTGTGAAAAAATAATATTTATATAATTATTTTGGTTTATGGAATAAGATAGAAAGCATTTAAACATCATTTAACACCATGAATGAAATAATTTAGAAACAGCAAAAATTGTTATGTAACTAACAATTCTGGGGATAGTTTCAGTGCATTGAAAGAGTATAAATGCTTTGAAGTTGAAAAGGTTAAGACACAGAGTTAGAACGATATTATTTAGAATTATGGTGGTGGCCACCAGAGAAACTAAAAACACAAAAATGATAGAGAATGATGGTTCTGGAAGGGGGCATTGGAGGTATAGGAATTGAAGCTTTTCTTTTCACTTATACCATGTGTACTGTAATTGTTTTCATGGCGCATATATCTTACTTTTATGATAAAAATGATAAAAATGATTTTTATTTAGGTTAACCACTCAGAGAATTTTAAGTGAAATATACACTTAAATAAACTTAATAAATACACTTAATAAATACAGTCAATAAATACACTTAATAAAAATTCCTGAGCTTACAGAGCTCAGGAAAGATAAAAGGAACCAAGGTATTTTAAGGAGTGACTTTCCCTACCATCTATTAATATTCCCCCAAATATGAAATGATGTCAGAAGATACAACACAAATTTCATTAAACTAGCAAGACAAAAGATCGATATATAATAAAACCCAATTTTGTATAAAATATTTAGAAACAATTCATAATTTAATGTTGCAAAAGTAATGTTAATTTTAAAACATCTATAATCTCTAAGGCAATTTCTAAAAATTTTCCTTAAAAAAATTCAAACTATAGAAAAAGCTATGTTCATGAAAATATATATTGCATCCTTATTTAAAATAGCTAATCATTGAAAGCTTCCTATATTTAGATAGATAAATTATGTTAAAATATCCTAAACCACCGAGGAAGGACAGAGCTAAGGTGGAGCCCAGAGGTAAAGGACAGAAAGATCTTCCTTGGAAAGAGCGGGTTTGACGGTGCCTCTGGGTGGGGCTGATGCTGGAATGCTAACTCTTGAGACACTACTTCTAATTGCTAGAAATCTACAGCTCTCTGAGATGCACTATGCCCAGGGGTATGTCGGTGAAAAGTTTAACAATTGGCTCTCCGGGGAGAAAAATTCTGACTTCCAGGATGTGTATACTCCCGTCACGGCTGATTTTAAGTTATCAACTTGATGTCACTAAATGCAGGTGGCACAGAATTTTACAGTCTTTCCATCATAAACACAAGAGAATAGATAATAGTAAAAATGCAATGAAAAGGAAGTGATGAGTTTTGAATATGCATTAACATTCTTTTTAATAAAATTAATTTAATTTAAACCAATTAATATAATTTAAGTTTATATCATTTTTAATAATAGCCCTATATAACAATTAGCTCACAAAATTCCTGAAAAATTAACAGTCATCTATTATGAGGCCATGTGAACGGGCTTCCAAGACCTCTTTACTTATTCCTAGCTTCTGCCTTTGGGAAGCTCAAACCTATATTGTGCCATGACCTGTTTTTATCGGGAGGGGTTCCTTTTTAAAAGCCAGCTCACTAATTCTTTAACTGCGGCAAAAATTCAGATAACAAATTTTATCATTTTAACCATTTTTAAGGGCACGGTTCAATGATATTAAAAACATCCACATCGTTATGCAACCATCACCACCATCCATCTACAGAATTCTTTTCATTTTGCGAAACTGAAACTCTATACCCTTTAAACAGTATTCCACATCCCTTTTTCTACAGTCCCTGGCAACCACTGTTCTACTTTCTGTCTCTATAAATTTTAGTACTATGGGTATTTTGTATTCGTGGAACCATGCAGTATTTGTCCTCTTGTGATTGGCTTATTTCACTCAGCATGCTGTCCTCAGAGTTCATCTATGTTCTAGCATGGGGAGGGGTTCCTTTTAAGATAACCAACAACCCTGCCAGCCAGAGGATCCCTGTCGGACAATATTCTAGTGAGGGTCAGGTATCAGCCACTACAGAAAACACACATGCCGGACCCTCCAAGTTCTTCTCATTTGGCTTAGGGTTTCGCTCAATGAAATCCTACATTGTCTAATCTTCATAGAGTACTTACTCTTCTATCATATAGTCTGGAAGTGGTTGGTGAATGAACTTGGACCAACCAGTCCGGAGCTGTGTTCGCTATCGGAATCTGTGAGCGCTTGAGCACCTACTCTTCTCGCTTCTGACCCTCACGCCAAACTCTAATCATGAAGAGTCCAATTTTAACACTTGAAATACACTCTGATGACTCTTCCATCTTTATCTCTAGCCCTGGTTTCTCCAGAGCTCCATCCAACATCCAATACCTGTCACACACACAGTAATATCAAACCCACTCCCTTCCTCCCCATATAGTTCTCTAGCTTCTTGCATGTGAGTACATCCAGCATGCCTCTGTAGTTTACACCCTTCTCTGCAGCCCAATTTAACCATAGTTCACTGCCAGTTTTCCTCTCCCTGGGCTTTTTTTGACTACCTACTACATTTGCTACAGAGTGATGTTACTCAAATTCAAAGGTGATTATGCCACCTTTGAACCTTTTGATGACTTCAAAAGATCTCCTCATCATGCCTTGCCTACATTATGCCTCATTTCTTTTTTGCAAGCCCTCTCACACCAGAAACTTCTCCGGGAATGACTGCAGTGCCTTGCACATGCCATAAGTTCAGTCTCCTTGTTCACGTTATCTTTTTGCCTGAAAGTTCAAATTCTCTTCTCTTCCCCAGCATTTCAGCCTAAAGAGCTTGTAACCATCCTTTAAAATTAACTTTTTAAAATAAAGCATTTTATGACCATTTCCCCAAAAAGGGCTTGACTATTTTCCTTTTTTTTTTCAAATTACTTTCTTTTTTAAAAAAATTTATTTATTTTTAGACAGAGAGAGGCAAAGAGAGAGAGAGAGAGTGAGGGGAAGGGCAGAGGGAGAGAATTTTTCAAGCAGACTCCCTGCTGAGTGAGGAAACCAACGAGAGGCTGGATCCCATAATCCTGACAAGAGTCAGACACTTAATCAACTGAGCCACCCAGGTGCCCCTCAGATTACTTTTTACATAACTCTACCATTATACCTATGAAATTCTATTGTACTTCTTTGATTATATGCCTAATTTCCTCCAGAAGAAAGCTATAAGCTATTTGAGATCTAATTTTATTAATTTTTGCATTCTTAGAGTATAACGTAGTACCTGGCAGGAATTTGTTATTCAGTCTTTAAGAGGAATAAATGAGGGGCGCCTGGGTGGCTCAGTAGGATAAGTGAACAACTCTTGATTTCGGTTTAGGTCATGATCTCAAGGTCATGAGATCAAGTCCCTCGACCAGCTCTGTGCTCAGTGCACAGTCTGCTTGTGATTCTCTCTCTCCCTCTCCTCTGTTCCTTTCCCGGCTTGCACTCTCTCTCACAAATAAATAAACACACACACACACACAATCTTTTTTGAAAAAGGAATAAATGAATAAAACTATAAATAAAATATTATAAAACTTATTATAGAGTTTTAAGGTATGAGATTATATTATAATGTGTGAAAAGTATTAATAAAGCAAGACACAAAATTGTATTTATATTATGCATGTAACTTGGTGAAACATATGTACTTAGAATAAAAACTGGAAGAAAATATACACAATTTACTGAAGCTTTTTCATTAGGATATTAACATTTGAAGTGATTCTCATTCTTTCTCTTTCTCTCTCTCTCTTTCTCCACTTCTCCTTTCTTTTCCAAATGTTCTGTCAAATGTTCAAATTTCTTTTATAACTACATGTATTTATATATAACTATACATATTTATTTTAGGAGACAGATGGTTACATGATCCTCAACGGTATATCTGGTTTTATGTGTATAATTTCTTTCAAAATCACTTGAATATATAATCCTAAGAAATGCTTCCTCATGAAGACTGGTGTCCGAGAGTTTGGGCAAAACTATACTAACTCAATTATACCAACCTCGAAAGTCAGGTTATTGCTATCTCATTTCTCCGTTCTCAATGCCATCCCCAAACATTCTAAGAACTACCCAAATCTAATCATTTTTTTAAAAGTTTCCCCTCCCCCAATATTTCCCATTAGTTTTTCCTTAAAATTTTCTTCAAAGAAGTCCCTTGTTCTATAATAGTGTATTCTCACAGCTTATATGTAATTCAACTTGTAGGCAATAATCAAGTACACATTTGAAAATCATGGTCAAAATGAGACATAGAGCTTCATGCTTCTATTGACTGCATATCCCTTGTATTAGACAAAACCACAAAAATCCATGGACAGAATTTCTTCCCTTTCTGTGAAGTCAGTGTCGACTGGGAAGCTCCAAAGCTCTCAATTGTGCCCTCTCACCCCCAGGTCACACGCAATTCAAAGGCCAGGACATATATGGGGCATCTCTATTCTTTGGTGCCATGGAGAGTCATATCATAGCTTGGTGAGATACAGCAGAAGAAACAGCCACAGCATCAATAAAAGAACAGTGATTAGGGGCACCTGGGTGGTTCAGTTGGTTAAGTATCTGCCTTCAGCTCAGGTCATGATCTCAGGGTCCTGGGATCGAGCCCCACAGTGGGTCCCCTGCTCAGTGGGGAGCCTGCTTCTCCCTCTTCCTCTGCCTACTGCTCCCCCTGCTTGTGCTATCTCTTTCTCTTTGTCAAATAAATAAAATATTTTTTAAAAATAGAGAACAGTGATTAGAAAAATAAAATTGTTGCTCTCTGTTTTAGTATTAACTTTTTATAGAAGGGAAATGGAAAGTCAGAAGAAGCTAGTTGGAGCCAAATTTATGTTAGGCACTATGATTTGTATATGTAGTCCTTATTTCATATTAGTTTAGTGATTAAAAGGGCAAACATCAGAACCTATAAATATGTGAATTTGAATCCTGGCTCTTCCAGGTAACTGTGTGACTTTGGATAAATTATGTGATCTCTTAATTTTATCAACTGTAATCTGGGGGTGACATTAACAGACCTACTTGATAGCATGGTTTTGAGAATTGAATTAATACATAAAAAGCCTTAGCATAGAGAACGGCACATAATAAATAGTTTCTAAGTGTGAGTTAAATTTTTTAAAATTTCATTAGTTAACTGTTATATCATCCCTTTGAGGTAGGGGTTGCTACTACCATTTTACATATGAGAAGATCTAAAACTAAATGCAGAGGCTTGTCATGCGTTACGTGTAAAACTCAAATCCAAACTCAAACCACAGAGATTTTCCTCCTATATCACAAACAATGCTTTTACAGACCAGGAAAAAAAAAAGGCATATTATATTTAAATCTTGGCAACCTAAAATCCCAAGGAACTAAGCTTTTCAAAATAAGAAAATTTTCTGGATAGCTGAATCTTAATCCATATAAATACAACATTCTTTTGGTTTCAACTCTTTCTGTTACTGAACATGACATATACTTAACATAATTTATTTTATTCTTTGTAATTCAGCCTCATCATTTCTATCAATTATCGTACAGAGCTATAAGAGCCCATGTTCTCAGGCCCTGAAGAGCTGGTGAGTTCTGGAGAGAAATTTGCTCCTTCACTTAGTGACCCTTGCTTGGATCTATTCGAGGTCTTGGAGCTGTCGCTCTATGGTTTTAGTCACTCCTCGTCTATCCTGGGCCACAGCCTTCCCAGGCCTCTGCTGGCAGCGTGCCTGCCAATAGCAGCCCCTTTTTCCTGATACTTCTCCTTCTACACGTTCTGTGGAGTTGATAGAAATAAGTGTACACCACCAGACTGATGATTATAATCACGAATCAGAATGAGCAGAATCTGAGCAAGGCCTGAAGGACCGTGTAAGTAAAATCCATAGGCTTTACATGCTAACATTAGAGCGTCTTATTTGGCTCTGTACAGGCCTTTTGCACACTAACTTGTGCTCACTAACTATGCACCCAGTTAATTCATTCCACTTCAGGACAATGTTGACTTGGAATATTTAAGCCCCACATGGAGATGTATATAAAAAATTATTCTGAAGCAAGAGGACTGTTATAAACCACAGCCCCGGCACCTGAGACGTGGTCTGCGCTGTGCTGTTCTGCAAAGTTGTGTGCTAACAAGACACAGAATAGAGAAGTTTGTCATTTAGATATATTTTCAGGACTTTTGCCTGTGGCTTTTTGCATCTACAACAGGCTCACTGGAAAGCTGAAATAAATATTTCAGATAATCACTTATCAGAAAATAATCTCATTATGGATGTTCATTCTAATGCATAGAATGTCACATATGCCATACAATGTAATTATTTTTCTTTCAATTCGCTCTAACCCTTAGTTAGAAGAGCAATGGTGACCTAATTCCTCTAAACTCTATTTTTAAATATTTTAATGCCGATTTCAACTTAGTCACTGATGAGATTCTAAAATGTATCAGGTTGTGGAACATTTGGAACAGCATTTCTTTTCCTTTAACTTCATATTGTTCTTATTTCATCTAATGGCCTTTTTAGATTTTTGTTTTATATTCTAGTCAGGCAGAAGAAAACATAATGTGACATACTGAAATATTATTAATTATGATAATCAATCTGTATTTGTCTGGTGGTCTCCCCAAATTTGCTTTCAGCCTTGATAACTTACTTGTGATGAATAATTTTCTTTTACACAGAGCTTTTGTCATGGCATGATTCTGTCCCAAAACACCTACGAACATTAAACTTTTTATATTTTCTTTTTTTTTTAAGATTTTATTTATTTGTCTTTCTCTGCCTGACTTATTTCACTTAGCATTATCTCCTCCAGTGCCGTCCATGTTGCAGCAAATGTTGAGAAATCGTTCTTTTTGATAGCTGAGTAATATTCCATTGTATATATGGACCACAACTTCTTAATCCAGTCATCTGTTGAAGGGCATCTCGGCTCCTATGGTTTCTCTCATCTATGGAACATAAGAACTAGGAAGATCGGTAGGAGAAGAAAGGGATAAAGAAGGGGGGTTAATCAGAAGGGGGAATGAAGCATGAGAGACTATGGACTCTGAGAAACAAATTGAGGGCTTCAGAGGGGAGGGGGGTGGGGGAATGAGATAGGCTGGTGATGGGTAGTAAGGAGGGCACGTATTGCATGGTGCACTGGGTGTTATACGCAACTAATGAATCATCGAACTTTACATCAAAAACCAGGATGTACTGTATGGTGACTAACATAATATAATAAAAAAATATGATTATATAAAAAAAAGAAATGCAAAATGATGTCACCACTATGGAAAGCAGTCTGGAAGTTTCTAAAAATAATTAAAAAGAGAATACTATAAAAAAAAAGATTTTATTTATTTGTGAGAGAGATGGAAAGAGAGCACAAGCAGGGGGAGCAGCAGGCAGGAGAGAAGCAGGCTTCCTGCTGAGCAAGGAGCCTGACGCAGGACTCAATCCCAGAACCCTGGGATATGACCTGAGCCAAAGGCAGATGCTTAACCGACTGAGCCACCCAGCTGTCCCATGACTTTCTATATTTTCATATAAAAACTCCTCTCTGTAATCACTATTAAGCTTTTTCATCAATAATTTTTTCCTTCTATAACATCCTTCACTTCCTCATTCCAATATTTTATTAATCTTTTATGCAAAAATCTTCACTGTAATATTGCCAATTTGCTTACCATTCTGCTTATATTACTTATTCTTCTCAAATTCTTCCCTTTGCATGTTAATTATTCCCCCACTGTAACATCTTTGTTCCTTTCCTCTGCTAACCCAAATATCCTCTTTTCTCTGCATCTTCCAGGAAGCCTTCTTGGTTTAACCACACCTGATTTTTTTTAATGTGGCTATGTTTTATTTGTATTATTTGTCTTGTTGGATATGCTTCCTTAAAAGTTTTCTATTGCCTTTTCATGAGTACATGCCCCATCTTTCAAAACAGAGTAAGGAATCTATCACTGATAGGAACCATCTTTTTCTCATTGATATTTATCTCCTTTGCCTCGATGTATTCTCCAAAATTTACATTCTTGGTACATTTATTGTTCAAATGATGATAGAACAACTTGGGAGAAAGTGAAAGTGGTAAAATTTTATTGTATATTTTGTAAACTCTTCCATTTGATTGACTATTTCTTAGGTGTTTGGCTACAATCCATGAATGTTAGAGTTGGAACAGGTCTTAGAGGTCATCAAGTCTGATCTTATTTTATGAGTAAGGACTACTTGGACCTAGAGACATTAAGAAACATATCCAAAGCCAACGAGCTAGTTCGTATCATTCTGAGGACTGAAATCTGGTCATCTGATTCCTAGGACATGACTCTGGGCTCTCTAACAGGCTGCCACTCTCCTTCAAGTCCTTTGGAGGTGGAAATTTAGCAATCCATGTATCATGCCTGAGATTTGCGTAGAATAAAGAGCCATGACCCTGTGTCACAGATGTGCCCAAACAAAGAGAGGTTAAGTGTCTGGCCAAGGTAGCAGAACAAATCTACAAAGGTGTCAAAATAGAACACGCCTCTATTGTGTTCCACTTCTCAATGTTATCTAGTAAACTACTTTGCCTTTGTGAGAACAAATTCTATCTTCCCCAGAGGCTAAATAACTCCCTAATGGTAAATTAGTCACTTAGGAGGCACATTAACTCTTCCAGGCCACTGGGGTGTCATTACTTTGAAGTCATTTGTTTCTAGGCCATTGGCTGCAATGATAGTACACTACTCTAAATGGTACCCTAGTGGCCCAAAAGACCTAATGCACCTTCCTCAGTGCTAAACGCGCGGCAAAGCTTAGGGAATGCTCCTGAAACCCCTTCACCTCAGAGAGCATTTAGACATTTATTAAGGCTTTCTGGCCAAGGCTGGCACTGTATCAGATTGTGTCTTTGAGTTTATTTTTACTTTACGGGTCTTACTTCTGCTTTCAGTGATTCTCCCTCCATCCCTCTCCATTCACCCAGTATCTAATTTGTCTGGGGGCCCAGAGTCCTCATATTGCCTCCAGGTGCTCCTTTTGCCTTGCTATCAAGACTTGTGATCACTTTTTACATATGATCCTTCCTCCATGACAAAATATATCAAAATTCAGTCCCATTTCCAGAGAGGTCTACACTAGCCAGTTTTCATTAATGGATAAAATAACTCACATTAAGGTTTTAATAATGTGAGTTACTTAATAATGGTTTAATTATTAACCATTAAAACCATTCAATATAATTAAGCCATTTAATAATGCTGTTGATAGCTAATTGTGAATTTATGTATTACCTCTAAGATATGTTTTAAAACCATGTAGTTTAAAAAACTATGTATTTTAATTCATTAGACCAAGGAATATATTAATATTACAAGAAATTCAAAAGGTATAAAAAGTTATATAGTAAAATGTAAATCTCTGAGATCGGTTTCCCCTTTTCTCGGGCAACTTCTCTTACCAGTTATCCAGGTTCACATATATGTGAACATATGTGTATATATGTATATATATTTCTTTTTCACAAATGTTAGCTTATTATATACATTGTTTCATGCCTTGATTTTTCACTTAAAAAACATAAATTGGGGATAATTCTGTTTTAATACATGCAGAGTAGCAGCATTATTATTTTTTTTAATTTGAGTATAGTCGATGCACAATGTTATAGTGGTCTTGGGTGTGCAACATAGTGATTTGACAAGTTTATACATTATGCTATGCTCACCAAAAGTATAGCTACCATCTGTCCCGTGACATCGCTATTATAATATCACTGACTTGTATTCCTTATGCTCTGCTTTTTATTCCAGTAACTTACTCGTTCCATTAACTGGAGTCCTATATCTCGCACTCTTCTTCACCTATTTTGCCCAAACTTCCACCCCTCCCCTCTGGCAATGATCAGTTTGTTCTCTGTATTTATAGCTCTGATTCTGCTTTCTTTTCTTTTCTAAGAGCGTGCAGTGGGAAGGGGCAGAGGGAGAGGGAGAGAGAGCCTGAAGCAGACTGTGCTAAGCGCAGAGCATGATGTGGGGCTCAATCTCACAACCCTGAGATCATCACCTGAGCAGAAACCGAGAGTCCAATACTTAACTGACTATGCCACCCAGGCGCCCCTGATTCTGCTTTTTATTTGTTTATTCATTTTTTTTAGATTCCTTTTCTGAGTGGAATCATATGATATTTGTCTTTCTCTGACTTATTTCACTTAGCATAATACCCTCTAGATCTATCCATGTCATTGCAAATGGTAAGATTTCATTCTTTTGATGGCTGTGTAATAGTCCACTGTGTATATATACCACATCTTCCTTATCCATTTATCTATGGATGGACATTTAGGTTGCTTCAATGTCTTGACATTGTAAATAATGCTACAATAAACATAGGGGTGCATATATCTTTTCGAGTTAATGTTGTCATTTTCCCTCGGTAATTACCCGATAGTGGAATTATTGATTCATATGCCATTTCTATTTTTAATTTTTTGAGGAGCCTCCATACTATTTTCCACAGTGGCTGCACCAGTTTACATTCCTACCACCAACGCACTCAGAATCCTTTTTCTCCACATCCTGACCAACACTTGTTGTTTCTTGTCTTCTTGATTTCAGCCCTTCTAACAGGCATTGGGTGATAACTCAGTGTGGTTTTTATTTGCATTTCCCTGATCATTAGTGAGGTTATTATTTTTAACAATCTGTATGCTTTCCATTGTATGGATGTACCATAATTTATCTAACCCTACTTAGATAATTTATCTAGTCTCCCACTGAGGGACATTTACAGTTGTTCCCCCCAACCTTCTGTTACAAACAAAATGCTACATATATTATCAGCCTTATAAGTATACCTCTATACATATGTGTGAGTGTATCTGTATAATTAATTCCTAGAAATGGAATTGCTGAAACAAAGGAAATATGCATTTTTAATATTGATAAATACGATGAAATAACCATCCACAGAGTCTGTAACAATTGACATTACCTCAACAATATGTCGTGTTACCACATTTCACTGTTGGTCAATTTAATAGGTGAAAAATGATTTTGCATCGAAGAGGTTAATACAACTGACTCATGGAGCCAGGATTCACAATTCCGACTAACACTAAGCCAATGCTGTTTCACTCCTCTGAGCCTGTTTATGAAGACAAATTTGGGAGAAGTGTTTTCTGGATAACCACAGAAGCAACAACACATGCGTAGACATCTACTTTCTTTGGTCTGAGAAATCAGGAGTGAGAGGTAGAGAGGTATGAAATATTGATAAGCGCAGGTATAAAAGAATAACCAACACAGAGAACAGGAAGAAAGGAGAAATAAATTTACAGCTGAAATAACACAATGAGAGCTTGAGCCACTGATACAGGACTCTAAAAGAGAGAGTGGTGAGGAGGTATGATATCAATCACCCCAAGATGGAGCTCTGACTTGGTTAGCTCTTGTCCATCAGTCCTCAGCATTCCTTATTCTCATTCTCACTATCACCCATTTACAGGTTTTGCTTTGGAAACATTCGTAACAGACTTTTTACCCTACACATTTGGCAGGAGTTAGTAAGGATTATGTCTCTTTCTCTCTTCCTTCCTTCCTTCCTTCCTTCCTTCCTTCCTTCCTTCCTTCCCTCCTTCCCTCCTTTCCTTCTTTTTTCTTTTTCTTTCTTTCTTTCTTTCTTTCTTTCTTTCTTTCTTTCTTTCTTTCTTTCTTCCTTCCTTCCTTCCTTTCTCTCTCTCTCTTTCTTTCATTACTGAGTTATTATAATTGAATCAATGGGACTAGTGGTAAGTGAAAAATGCCCCAAACACTCTACTTTCATTTTTTTTAAAATTAAATAGGATAAGCCAATCTTTTCCAAGAAGAAGAGGAAAAAAAAAAAAAACCAACCCAACATAATAGTCTTTATAGCCTCATAAACCACAGTACCACCCAAGATGTTAACAAGCTGGCATGTTTTGAGCATCAAAGATAGAGAGGAAACAGTGTTTACATGTTTGGCACAAAAACTAATGAGGAAAGTCAATTGGCCCTTTGTCTTGAGGGTCTGAAGCGCTGAGCTCTAATGTTTGGTTTCTTCGTTGGCACTTGTTCAAGTAATCACTCGTGGCCTGACAAAGCCGCGCTTGTGTTTTATTAGTGGCCGTGCTGAACTCTCCCGCTCAGGCTGTGTTGTCTCTCAATAGACTACTGCAGCAGAGGGCACACTTCCTTGAAAACACTAAATCAGAGCATGAGGATCTTTGCCCAACCAGAGCAGCCCAGGGAACAACAAAAAATGGTCAGAGTACTGTTCCTTTTGTTTGCAGTGGGAGGGAGGCAGGAGCAGGAGGAAGGTGGAACCGGGGCCTGTGGCCGAGTAATTTGGAAATGGCTGCTGCAAAACCCCGTTTATAAAAGAAATCTTTCCCCTTTCTAATCATGGGAGCCACATTAACATCTGAACCTGCCGTAATGCGTCACACGGCGCCATCCGTGAGGCCCCGACTCCAGCCTGAGGTGGCAGGAGATGGCAAGGTGACCCCAGAGGTCTTTTCTTTCTGGAATTCTAAGGGGCCATGAAAGAATAATCATGTTACTCTGTGAGGAAGCTGACTCTGTCTTTGAAAATATAGTCTGGTAGAAAGGAAAAGTTCCAAAGTAGGTCAAATCACACTGTTGGTAACTTTTCTTATTAGGTTGCTTTTTCACCTTCCTTTCTGCCCTTCTTCCTCTCCTTTCTCTTCATTACTATTATTACTGTTACTATTATTACTATTATTATTATTATTTCTATTTAGAGATAGGAATGCTTTGGACTGTCCTGGAATTTCTCTCTCCACAACTGAACAAGTATCCAAACATTTGGCTGCTATTTTCAAAGTTCTAAACCAGAAACGAGGACTCCAAAATCTGGTTGCAAACAACATTTTTTAAGTGACAGTTTTGGCAGTCTTACCTACAGATCCAGTAAAAATAAAACCCAGAACAGTTTGTTCTTAAACTATTTCTAGTACCAGTACTGCGAAGAAAGTACTGAGCTACACATAATTAAATTTATTTTTTTAAGTGACTGAAATTTTACATGTTCAAAATGAAAACTGGGGATAGGTTAAGATATGTCCTTGCCTTTGCCAAATCCTTGAAGTTCTCTCTGGCTGTCTGCCTCCCATCAGATCTTTTTATGAAGGGTGTAAGCGTACACTCGATGCATTCCCTGCCGCCGAATTAGTCTGAGCGATGCCTACACTGAGAAAATGAGAAAACGCTCAGTGAGAGCTCCTGCTTGGGAGATCACATGATGAGAAGTTAAAAGTTGAGAATCCACAGCACTTATTTGACTGAAGTGGCACCTATCTATCATTAAGTAAGCAGCATTTTCTTTGCTAATTTCTTCGATGTTTATTTATTTTTATTTATTTATTTATTTTATTTTAATTTTTTTTCGATGTTTATTTTTTAAAATGAAGAGGATGCTGATTGCAGTAATGCTTACTTGTACAATTCTGTGGCATTTTTTATATAAGCTTCTCAAGCTCTCATTGTCCCTGCAGGAAGGAAAGCATTAATTTTACATGTGGGCAAAGTAATTCTGAATTCCTATTCTTGTTGTTAATAATATTTACTCTTATGTAATGACCATAGCATGCCAGAAACACAAATGACCTGTTGGTGGTGGTAGAATAAGTAAACATGTGGAAGCTTTCTAGAAAAGGCAGTTCTGTAAGGAAAAAAAAAAATGTTGGTGGGCTCCTGGCCTTTGAAATCTACCTAAGGCGATGATAAGTGGAGTCTGATACCTGAAACCCAGAATCCTAGAGGAGGAGGCAATGTGTTTAAATAGGATTTGCTTTTATTAATAGGTGGTTCTATTCTCGGCCTTGAGATCAAGGGGGATCTAGGGGGAAGAGATAAGCCTCACCCGCGCCCCGTCTCCCTTCCTGCCTGTGCCTCTCTGCCACCCCATCTTTCCCTCCCTGTGCCATCTTTCCCTCCCTGTGCCCTCCCACCCCACACACGCACCCAATATTGTTTTTTCCCGCAGGCTCTGCTGCAAGAATGTCAGACATCGCACGCAGCTCACATCCAGAGCTCAGACTGCTGTGAGCAGGAGCCAGAGGATGGAGGGTAGGAGGAGGGAAAGAGGACTGTTCGGTCCCCAGCTATTTCTCCACGGAGGAGCTGTCCACGGCCAGGGCTCAGGATGGATGCGCTCTTGCTGCAGAGGGGCTGTTTCTGCAGAGCCGCCCCACAGCCCCACAGCCCCAGGGCCCCACAGCCCCAGGGCCCCACAGCCCCGCGCAGGGCAGCCACTGCTCCGCACAGACAGGAAGGGGGGGCGTCCTGACCCCTTCCCCTCAGCTCCCACTTTCTGGGGATGATTCACTCAGAATCTATCAACATGAATGCTAAAAGTTAACTGCTATTATGATCTTTTAAGGAAAGATTTTTCCCCATTGTAAAATGTATACATACCTTGCCTAAAAACAATTTGCAGTTGCAATGCACGTGAGACCTTTTTTTTGAAATAACATGAACTAAATAAAATTACTTGCCACCCACAGCAGTATATATATACAGATACACTGATGCAGTCTAAATACATCATAATATGTATTATATATATGTGCTATTATAACTCGTTCTCTGTGTAAACAAGTTAGGCTTCAGGATTAGCTTAGTCACTAAACATGTTCTGTGCTTTTAACTCCTGGCAGGGGGAGGGCTTCGCTCACCAAATGCTGAAGAACCAAGGCCAACCAAATAGAATAATAACAAAAATGTCTGAACCAATGTGAATTTCACAGTGAGCATCATATCTCATAGAATAAAGAGAATGGCTCTGTGCTTTATAGTCCCTCTGTTGGCATGACCGCTATGTTATCAGCCTAAGGATTCCCCAGGGATGGTAAAACTTAAGGCTGATGTATTAGAATAGTTAGATGAGGGTAATGGATTTAAACAGGGAGTCAGGTGACGTGATAATGTATTCACCTATTCAGAAAACTGGAGAGGTAGAGCAAAGGAGAGGCAGTGGGGAAGGTGAAGGCAGAGGATCTTGGGTAATTTCCTTCTGGAGGTGAAATATTTTCGGAAAATTGTTCAGATTACAAAATGAGAATTATTTAGAACCAAGCACCCAAATTTGAGTAGCACTGCAAAAGTTGACCCTAAATGGTAATGAAAGAGAAGACACTTCATCATCCCCTGAACGTATTTTCACAGTGTCATAAAGAATGATCTTATTTAAATAACTGCTTTTTGTATTGGGTGCTTGTTACAGTTATGAGAGAATGAAATCGGAAACCATGGATGTATGCAATCAACAAACAGTAGATTGTACACATCAAAGAAATTCAGACTTGATAAGCCAGTTTCACAGTCTTTTTTTCTTTGAGGACCACTGCTCTTTTGTCTATGACTTTAAAGACATCCAAGTAAATAAATAACTCAAAATATTAAGTGCTAGTTACACGTAGACTGCAGATGTTGACAGCATCATTTCTTACAGGTAAGATTTGTGCATTAATTTATGAAATAGGATTTTGTAAGCATTTAATAATAGCTAATAAATTTTATTCAACACTTGCAAAAATATTAACCGATAATATCTATTTTTTAGTTTGCAAAAACGGTTTAGGAATAGAATTCCGTTACTCTAGTTAAAATAGACTAGAATATCACAATTAAACACGTTGGCTACCTGGTGCTATTGATACTGGCATTCTGTGAAAGCCTATAGGCTATTTCATCACTGAAAAACATCCAATTTAAAACATTTAACAGGGACCGAGTTTTCAAATAACCTCAGCTATTTTAAAATAGTTGCAAAGATAGTAAGTTACCCGTCCTATAAAAAGTTAGGAATTACAATATGTTCCTAATAACTAAATTTGACATATTTATGAACTGTCAGTAGCCTCCATAGAAATTCAGAAACTATTACCAGAGATTTTCATTAAAATTTAAAGTCTATAAATAACAAATAATGACATATTTTACTTTTTAAAATAGAAAAATGATAAAAATATTTATCATTTCTTTTTGATGAATTCTGCCTAGAGTCATCAATATTATTTTATTATGATAACAGTAAATTTCACTGTCTCTGTGGTGTTATATTGCTTCCAACTACATTCCGAACTTCTATATTTCTCAAGTTAAACTTACTTACAATTTTCTTTTGAGCGGGGGGATATGAGGCCACTTTATAATGAGTTGTACTTTACCACTTACAGATTATTTTTTAAATTAAGGGATATACTATATTGGGTGTCATCATTCATATATGTCATTTTGTTTCAATCGGATGGAAAGGTTTGCTACGCTGGACATGAAGCAAATCTGCTTTGCAAATGGTTTCAGACTTCTGGTCCTTTAGTATTATTAAAAAAATGGTCATTCCATCTATCAAAAAATATATATGAAAGCACAAATATTTCTGAAGCTATCCAAAGAAATAGCTCTTAGAAAATAAAATTATGATTTTAAAGTTGTTGAGTCCTTCCCTTAATTTAAGAACGGATGTTCTTAACGTAGATCTTCATGACCTGATGCTGTTATCTCTACATGGTACAATTTTTTGACCTTTGGAATTATTCATAAGCCTCAAACATAGTCCCATGTTTTAAGCATGTCTTTGAAGTCTTTGACTAGATTCGATGTTTACAAGGATTCTCTCTGCATGAAATGGGTCATGTTGTTACCATGTCCTCACACCAAAGAAAAATGTAATTATGTATCAACACATATATGATTTATCCTAGTTCTTCAGAACGAAAAAACAATTTGACTCAGCATTTTAGGAATTGTTGAAATAGAGTCATAATTTAATTTGATTTTTCTAGGTTGGCTTTTTGCAAGCATCTAATGCCATGTTTCTTTGGAAAACGTAAGGCCCTTACTAAAAACCCAAAAGGTCGTTTGGTCATTTCAACCATGTAAATAGAAGATAGATTTGTCCTGTCTCTAATTTTCAACAATTCCAAGGGTTCTACTGAGTAGTGAGACAATGCGAATGGACCAAAGCTCCAAGCCAGGCTTCCGCAGAGAAAATCTGAGTCCTGCAAGTTCGATTAAGCTGGCTAATTTTCAGTCCCACAAGCTAATTTCCAGACAGACTCTTCTGATGTTTTTCCTCTGTTTGTAATTTGCATCATTAAATAGTTCGGTGTTTCAAAGCAGCCACGGTACTAAGGTCACAGGGCTTTGTGTTAAATAGCAACCACCTCGATTTTTTTTTTAAAGAAGGAACAGAGAGCAGCTGATTCTGCCGTAGTATGATTTTCTTTCTTTCTTGGTAGGAAGAGGCTGAAGTCTCTTGTGGATCACAGAAATTTTGCTTTGGTTTGGAGAACAGCTTTCCTCCGTGCCTTTGTGCTCCAGAAAGCAGCGTAGGGTCACAGGTGGCCTTGATTATCAAGATTTTTTTTTTTTAATGGTGTCCCCCTCCCTTGCCTAGAACAGCAGGACATCTCCCTGCCATGAATATCTCATTTTAAGTGGCACAAAATTCAAAAACCTTAAAGAGATATCCAAAACCTAACATCGAAAAAAACAAAAAACAAAACACACACACAAAAAGAAATCTACCACTGAACTTCAAAGGGTAAAACTGGTTAACAAACATTACCGGCACTACAAAAGGGTTATACAGGCAGGTAAGTAGAGCTATGACCTCTCAGGGCCAGTTGTGCCTAGAAGGTTTCAAAGGACTGCTTCTGAAATAACGTGCCAGATACAGAGAAAGCAGGAAAACACCTCTTCGTTCTTACCTATGCCTCTACAGAACAAAATAATTTCTCTTTGTCTCTCTGGTCACAGGAATATGTACTTTGGCTCATTGGCACCCTGGAGCACTGTTTCTACCCTACGCGCTGACGTAAGTGCTAGTATTAAAAAATCTTCAATCATATAACACCAAGCCATTCATATTAATGTGCCTGAGTCAAATTACCCTTTCTATTCTGCAGGGGGAAGAAAGACCATAAAATGCTCTCTGAATCCATAAGGACAACTCCGTTGGCACAGATGGGAATTTTGCTCCGAAGTGACAGCACTGCTTTCCTGGAACATGAACTAATAACCGCAAAGAGTTTCTTTGGAAACACCATATTTTAGCCTTGACCCATCTTTACCATAGCACGCTCTCCTAAACCATTCTATAGCAATGTTCCCAGGAACTTAAAGATGGCTCAGAAGAAAAACTGTCATCTTTAACAAAGAAATGCACTAGATGTTTGTCGTGGGGGAAGGCCTAATTCAATTTGCAGTGTCTCTGGGTTTCTATTTTGACTCAAGTTGTTTTCAGCACATTCTCTCCATGTTACCAAAAGTTAGAAAGTCTATTTTAAGAAATGCCACCATTTTTTATATTTACTGAGAACACCACGCGCAGGGATTTATTTCCATGAAAATGCAGACTGCAGAATTTAGAAACATGCAATGTAGAAGACTCCAACGTGGTTTAGGGTACCACTGAAATGTAGGACAGCTTTTGCCAGACAATAAGAGATCTTAATGTTGTGAAGTATGTACACGAAATTGTCTATGTCTTTTCATTGACATTAGTTTCTATTGTGATAGGAAAACGTGGGGATTATAAAACATTCCACTCTTGAAAGGAGCACTTTTTTTTTTTTCTTAAACTATAGTTCACTAATGCCAATGTCTTTCAAGGAGTAATACCACTCACTCCCTCCTCTCTGCTTCCTTGACAGTTGGTGTGTGGATTAAATAGAACACGTGCCCCTTTTGCTTCGTGCCACCTCTCCCTAAGTAGAGTATGATCAGCCTGTGGGCAGGAATCGATTCCTATATAGCACAGACACGGTGCTTGGCACATTTGCTGAACCAATCGTACATGGAATTAAACGTATTTTATTTCTCTGTTCAGATCTGTGTCATGGCATCTCGTTACATTTCAGTTATTTTGAAGAGCTTTGATTTGGGGGGAGAAAAACAGAAAACTGGCAAAGGCCACTCCAACAAAGACAAAATGCCAACAAGTTCCATTAGCAGAGAGAGTTTAAAGAAGCAACAGAAACCAAACACTCCTCTGTAGGTTATGTATACAAACTGCCCTATGCTATTTAAAGGGCTGGGTTCTCACACGACTTTACTATTCATCCTACCCCAGGGGTGTTTGGAAAATGGGAACAGATCTTACTTGCCTATTTAGATCCCATGGAAGAAGAAGAAAATACTTCAGTAAAATAAGCGATGCAAGAAAGGTTCTTTTGAGTGCGTTCTGATGTGTGCAAACATGACATATTTAATTAGTATTATATTCCATCTTTTAAAAGATATGCAAGATTTGAGCTATGATAATTACTTTTTAACAACTTAGAGCTGCTAAACTTCCAGGTAACCATAACGGTTACTCAGTGCAGACTGCAATCAATGCAGGTCACACAATCACAAAACTAGAGCCAGAAACTTCTTTTTTCATACTTCTTCAAGGACCCGGGCTGAAGGGTGGTGCATCTGTGTCGGAAGTGCCATGTGGCTAAAAGCAAAACCAGCGAAACAGCTGCATCAAACAGATCATGGAATGACTTGCGGTGGGTAACAGATGTGATACCAAGGACTTTTGTTTCTCCGTTGCACTTAGGTCGAAGAGAATCATCAGGCTTTTAATTTTGCTCAAGAAAACTCGTCTTCAAAAAGCAATTTTTTGGCCCCCACTCTATCGGGCTGCACAGAATTTTCAAAGCAGCACAGTGTTGTAAAAAATGCCCTTTTAATCAGATTACTCTTGGCGAACGTCCCAAACTCAGGCTGAAGTGCAGTGCTTGTAGTTTCTCAACAGCTTACACTAAGCCTGCACCATGGAAATAATCTACTTTTAAAACCCAGGAAACAAATCGACTGCACTAAGGACATAAGTCGCTGTCATTAGGGAGTGATTAGGCTAAACATTTTTATACACTCTCCTAGCCCACTTTCAAATTATATATCTCCGNTTTTTTTTTTTAATGGTGTCCCCCTCCCTTGCCTAGAACAGCAGGACATCTCCCTGCCATGAATATCTCATTTTAAGTGGCACAAAATTCAAAAACCTTAAAGAGATATCCAAAACCTAACATCGAAAAAAACAAAAAACAAAACACACACACAAAAAGAAATCTACCACTGAACTTCAAAGGGTAAAACTGGTTAACAAACATTACCGGCACTACAAAAGGGTTATACAGGCAGGTAAGTAGAGCTATGACCTCTCAGGGCCAGTTGTGCCTAGAAGGTTTCAAAGGACTGCTTCTGAAATAACGTGCCAGATACAGAGAAAGCAGGAAAACACCTCTTCGTTCTTACCTATGCCTCTACAGAACAAAATAATTTCTCTTTGTCTCTCTGGTCACAGGAATATGTACTTTGGCTCATTGGCACCCTGGAGCACTGTTTCTACCCTACGCGCTGACGTAAGTGCTAGTATTAAAAAATCTTCAATCATATAACACCAAGCCATTCATATTAATGTGCCTGAGTCAAATTACCCTTTCTATTCTGCAGGGGGAAGAAAGACCATAAAATGCTCTCTGAATCCATAAGGACAACTCCGTTGGCACAGATGGGAATTTTGCTCCGAAGTGACAGCACTGCTTTCCTGGAACATGAACTAATAACCGCAAAGAGTTTCTTTGGAAACACCATATTTTAGCCTTGACCCATCTTTACCATAGCATGCACTCCTAAACCATTCTATAGCGATGTTCCCAGGAACTTAAAGATGGCTCAGAAGAAAAACTGTCATCTTTAACAAAGAAATGCACTAGATGTTTGTCGTGGGGGAAGGCCTAATTCAATTTGCAGTGTCTCTGGGTTTCTATTTTGACTCAAGTTGTTTTCAGCACATTCTCTCCATGTTACCAAAAGTTAGAAAGTCTATTTTAAGAAATGCCACCATTTTTTATATTTACTGAGAACACCACGCGCAGGGATTTATTTCCATGAAAATGCAGACTGCAGAATTTAGAAACATGCAATGTAGAAGACTCCAACGTGGTTTAGGGTACCACTGAAATGTAGGACAGCTTTTGCCAGACAATAAGAGATCTTAATGTTGTGAAGTATGTACACGAAATTGTCTATGTCTTTTCATTGACATTAGTTTCTATTGTGATAGGAAAACGTGGGGATTATAAAACATTCCACTCTTGAAAGGAGCACTTTTTTTTTTTTCTTAAACTATAGTTCACTAATGCCAATGTCTTTCAAGGAGTAATACCACTCACTCCCTCCTCTCTGCTTCCTTGACAGTTGGTGTGTGGATTAAATAGAACACGTGCCCCTTTTGCTTCGTGCCACCTCTCCCTAAGTAGAGTATGATCAGCCTGTGGGCAGGAATCGATTCCTATATAGCACAGACACGGTGCTTGGCACATTTGCTGAACCAATCGTACATGGAATTAAACGTATTTTATTTCTCTGTTCAGATCTGTGTCATGGCATCTCGTTACATTTCAGTTATTTTGAAGAGCTTTGATTTGGGGGGAGAAAAACAGAAAACTGGCAAAGGCCACTCCAACAAAGACAAAATGCCAACAAGTTCCATTAGCAGAGAGAGTTTAAAGAAGCAACAGAAACCAAACACTCCTCTG
>NC_048226.1:37737405-37777540 GCF_002007445.2 Ailuropoda melanoleuca
GACTTTACTATTCATCCTACCCCAGGGGTGTTTGGAAAATGGGAACAGATCTTACTTGCCTATTTAGATCCCATGGAAGAAGAAGAAAATACTTCAGTAAAATAAGCGATGCAAGAAAGGTTCTTTTGAGTGCGTTCTGATGTGTGCAAACATGACATATTTAATTAGTATTATATTCCATCTTTTAAAAGATATGCAAGATTTGAGCTATGATAATTACTTTTTAACAACTTAGAGCTGCTAAACTTCCAGGTAACCATAACGGTTACTCAGTGCAGACTGCAATCAATGCAGGTCACACAATCACAAAACTAGAGCCAGAAACTTCTTTTTTCATACTTCTTCAAGGACCCGGGCTGAAGGGTGGTGCATCTGTGTCGGAAGTGCCATGTGGCTAAAAGCAAAACCAGCGAAACAGCTGCATCAAACAGATCATGGAATGACTTGCGGTGGGTAACAGATGTGATACCAAGGACTTTTGTTTCTCCGTTGCACTTAGGTCGAAGAGAATCATCAGGCTTTTAATTTTGCTCAAGAAAACTCGTCTTCAAAAAGCAATTTTTTGGCCCCCACTCTATCGGGCTGCACAGAATTTTCAAAGCAGCACAGTGTTGTAAAAAATGCCCTTTTAATCAGATTACTCTTGGCGAACGTCCCAAACTCAGGCTGAAGTGCAGTGCTTGTAGTTTCTCAACAGCTTACACTAAGCCTGCACCATGGAAATAATCTACTTTTAAAACCCAGGAAACAAATCGACTGCACTAAGGACATAAGTCGCTGTCATTAGGGAGTGATTAGGCTAAACATTTTTATACACTCTCCTAGCCCACTTTCAAATTATATATCTCCGGCAGATAGGACGAAAGATAGTACTTCAGGTGAGCGTTCGGGAACAACGAGGCAGAAATCCAAATGACCAGAATAGTAAAAGAAAGATTTAAAGGCCTCTTGTCTCTGCTTGAACCTGCTGATACCTAAATCAGGATTCTCTGAACCCCAACTGGAGAGTTTGTCACGTAACACACACGCAAAATATTTTTCTTTTTAGCGTAGCATATCTTCAGGACTCTACGCATCACATGTTCTTTATTTATTTTAGGCTAACACGTCTCCTGTGTTGCGTGCTTTATATAAAAAAAAAATCTGTGGGAATTAAGAATAAGAAAGCAGTGCTTTTAGAATTTAATATTATACTATTCATGTATCAAACAGGGAGGGTTAGTTTTGGGGTTTGGGGACTGACTCATCACGATGTTATATTGTGGAATATCATAGGAAGTTATAGCATGGTCCTAAATACAGCCACCCCTTCCTGTCCCAATAAACCCACACACATCTCCCACCCCAGGACACAAGGACCCCCACGAAGTGCTCTGGGAAGAGGAGATTTGCAATCCCACATTATATCTGGTGTTTATACTCTGTAACGAAACTCTTCACATTGAGTTTCCTGGTTTTAAAGTCACTTCTGAGGTTTTTTTCTTGTTCCTTTGTTTTTAGTTTGTTTTTGAGAAATAAAAGTGAAAAATACCAACACGTTAAAAATGTGTAGACACCATTGATTTATTTAACAAAAGAAGCTGAGGATACGTTTTCAGCCGGTGGATATGAGAGGTTTATTTTTGCCCCATGTGATTGAAAAGGGATTGGATTGAAGAATGGACTATTCTACTGGCCCAAAGCTCTTGTCCGAGCACGTTTGAGTCCTACTTTGGACATTCTGCTGATAGTTTCATTTCTAATTTATGAAACATTTCATTAATCCTCAATCTGTCAGCTCTTTCTTGACAATGGAGGCTGACAGACAAAAGATTAAAATTTATTAAATACTCTCCGCTTTGAAAGTTTTTGAAACGCTCTGTTCATTTTTGTCCCTATCTCACCTAATTTTAAACAAGCTGCACTTTCCTGAATTTACCCAGAAAGAAGTAGACAACACAGCATAACAATTTTAAATACCAAAATATACAACACTGAATCTAAACATGACATACAGAAAAAAAATCAAAATACAGCTATCCTTGAGCAGAATTCCTGGCATGCACATTAAAAGCATCTCCTATCCCAAGTATTTCAAGCATACATTTTTTTTTGTATGCTCTTCTTCCTCATCCTCTCGCCACCCCCCCCACTTTTCCAATCTCATAAATAATTCATGAACTGATAAATATGCAATTTCAAAAAGTGCAGACAAGGCAGCACTGCATTAAAAAAAGGGGGCGGGGGGCTCGTGCTTTTTACACACAAGTCCTGCGCTGCACTTTACGGATGACAAATTTGCTAGCGTTCAAGCCCTGTATTGTATATATGATAGGAGAGTGACTGCCTTTCTGGTCAGATACCTTGCTAGACATGTTATGAACTGTCTGAAGAAGACTGTAATACATAATATATAAACATTTAAAGAAATTAAGTTAGCAGCGTTTTAGAGCTTGGCACTTTACCATTGGAATTCGTGAATAAATGGTTTAAATGTTCACTCTATCAAGTAAGAAGAGCAGAGACACGCACGTCTTGCAGGTGGGGTAATTCTCTAGTGATAACACCATAAAGGTCTCAAGCAACTAAGTAAGGTTTCTTCTAAGCAAGAGTCACTTATTTGACATCATAAGAACATTCTTCAGAGGCCAATTTAACAAGATCAACAGTAAACTGTTCTGCCTGAGCTTTCAAACAGGTAAAACCACCCATCTGAGAGCCGGTATATAGAGCAGAGCTGAGAACCTCCATTTTGTGGGCTAATTGCTTGATTACCAGCCTGAAACAAAATGGAGGCGAGACCTTTTAAAGCAGCTCAGGGCTGATGTAGCAGAGGAAATGTTTTAAGGGGTAAAAACATTCCTTAAAGAACATTAAGTATCTAATCAGATAAATATTAAAGTAATGTAATAAATACAGATGCATTGTACTTATATACTGAGAATAAAGATAATAGACTGGACTAAAGGACTCATTGAAAGGGAGCTAGTCTAGTTTAGCAACAGTTAAGTTAAAAAAAAAAAAAAACACTGATTTCAGTCTGAAATGTAACCTTTCAAATGAACACTTAAATTGGAAAACACCATGGGTAAGAAATAGACCACAGCATTTAATTTGGACCGGCTAGTTGGAAGCCTATATTTACTGTACTATAATTTCAAATTTAATTAAGTCACACTGCTGACGCCAGTAGCATCAACACAGTAAAGATGATTAATTGCATGCGTAAATGAAATATAAACAGCCCTAAAAGTAACATTAATGCAGAACCTTGCACACAGCAATGGTATGATAGATTTAAGTGTAAGCACCTACCTGCGTCTTTGAGACACATGCCAGAATTGGGATAAGGGCCTTGCATTTGAATGTAATCACTGTACCAAAAATATAACCTTTTACGGGTCATTATTTTCTTAAGACATGTGTCCAACCTCCCCTTTTCCTCTCCTCCTGTACCTCAACCCCCACCATGATTTGTTATCTTAAAGAAGACTTTTCACACAATTTGCATTGTCATCTTATGGATTGGCTACCGGTACACAAACATGAGCTGACACACTGCAATGGGGGGACTGGGCTGTCACAACAAGGCAGCTGGACTCTCATATATTCCACTTTGCTTCCATTGTACTTCCATTCACAGCAGCAGTAGGACAAAGGGCCTGACAGAGCTAACCACGGATTGTCACCTTGATTTGTCCAGTCTAGCAGATATGCAGAAATGAATTATATTCTCCTGCTTATGAACACAACACAGAAGCAAATAAGCTTGCAAACAGCATCTTCCAAACCATATTCTCTAAGAAACATCAAGCTTTTTCATCAATACTACATGCTGCCTCGCTCAGTAGGTGAGGAAAAGCAGAAAGAACCATTCGATTAGAGAAGACACAAAAAGGCTCTCTTGCAATAATATATTCTTGACATTAGAGCCTAAACTCTCTCTGATTGAGAGATATGTAATTTGTATTCTGCTTAGCTTTTATTTTTGATGAACGCTATCACAGTGCTTCAAAACGCAAACTTAAATCATATTTTTGAGAAGAATGTGCTATGTGAAACCTAGTAAATAAAGCTGTTGTTCTTTTAAGAGAAACTAAGTTAAACTGAAATATTCTTCTGAAAAATGACAAAATGAATGAGTTCACTCGATGTCTGTTATACTTCTCCATAAACCCAAAGCCTGTATTATTTAAATTTTACCAAATGTTAAAGCTCTAAGCCTGAAAGCACCCAAAATAGTTGGCTGCTAATGAGAAAATTCGCTGGAAGATTTTTTTTTTTAATGCCCGTTGTTTAATTTACTACTTTATTGACAAGGTGTTTGTATGCCTTTGAGATCCACGCAGTTTTAATAGTCACATGTGGATAAATGAAGCAGACAGGGTTTTCCTATTTCTTTACGGAAAGATGCCTTTGAAACCAGAGAAAAAGGGAAAATTGTTTTCTACTAGCTTTTCGAGGGAAGGTAGAACATTCCACCTTGCAGCAAAGGGAAAAAATGTTGCCTTATTTAAAAAAAAAAAACGGTGAGGATAAAGATCACTTCACACACAGGCACTTACAGATTCTTTCCATTTCTGTCGACAATGCAGGTGCTTGCTGGTCCCTCAAAAGACGCTTTTTCACAAAACCGGAACCTCATGTTTAAACATCTTTGGACAACATAACGTAACCTATGGTTTGTTTTAGTATTTTTTTTTAATTCTACCTACCTTGACAGTATGTGCAGAGTGCTTGGCTCTGAAGACAAGCCTTGAGAAGCATTTCATTTTTTATTGTTTTTAAATATGTGAGACAGGGCTAATCTGAAGATACAGTGTTGAAAAACCAAACTACTGCATTTTGTGTCTCAGCATATAATGTTTAAAATACCCACACTAAAAATGTTTCATTCAAAAGATCTATTAACTTTGAATTTTAAATTGCACTATTCTATTGTCTTCTGCTTATACATATGGATTCTGTTCACCAGGCAACTCTTGGTACCTAGTGTTTTAAGTGGTGACTAGCATAAGCCAACATGATACACGTAGTAGACAGTATGTATGAAAAGAACATAAAACCCTACCCCATACAGAAATGCAAATGTTATTTGATCAAAGGGCTGCACGTTCATAGTGAAGGATTCGGTCAAAATAAAACCTTCACTTTAGGAAGATGCCGAAGAAAATCTTGCATAATTCGTTTCACATTTATTTAGGAAAAATCTAAATGCACCAAAAATGACTGTTTATTATGGTCCAAGGAAAAATCATACGAATGTGTTTTTCCTCAGAATTCTATGCAGCCAACCATAAGAGCTCTGCGGCCGTTCACCTGACTGCTGCAGAATCCGGGCTTGATGGTTACGGTGGGTGACAGAAAGGGGCCGTTGGAAGTGCTATTATGCAGTTTGCACGGGAGGATTTCAGCACGTTTCAGCTTTATCTAGTTATGCTAGGTAGTTGTGGGTTTTTTTTTTTTCTTTTACTAGTTGTGCATGGCTTCCAATACTAAAATCCAACTTGTACTGTGTGACCACCATTTACAGCACCGTGTGCTTTAAGATTAAGCATTATTTGACAGATTTTCAAGTTGCTTTGGCATTTCAATCTGCTTTATAGTTGTAAATAAAATTCACACATTAGTGCCTTCATGTACATGGTCCCCTTTAAAAAAGATGCAATTCCACTTTATCCCTTTATTTTAATCATTCGTTCCAAGAACATAATACAGAGTACTAAGGTTTTCTCCTAATTCATAGCAGAAATATATGCCCAGGTTAGGGCTTTTGTGAAAAAAAGGTGATCTTAAACACTAAATGGGTTCCTCAAAGTTTGGCTTTTGTGTTTTTAAAATATGACATGTACATTTTTCTTTAAAACTGAGCATATCATGTTACATGTGATTTTAAAATTTGGAGTTATTTACAATTATTTTATAACAAGTACAGTTAGATCTCTGCATAAAAGGTGGAAGGGCATTCTATAGTCATTAAAGAGGGAAAAAAATGCCAAGGTTGAAAATTTAATGGTTTAAAATAAACACATACAACCAGTTAATTTTTTTTAAATCAATAATTATGCTTAAGGAAAGAACATGCTCCAAAACATTTCATGGAAAACGCAAATGAAATATTTGGAAACATAAGATTTTGTCTCAGAATCTTAATTGTTCACTCCCTCCCGTCATTACATTGCCACCCCACACAGGAATGTTCTTTTGAAACATAGGTTAAAAGGGTTGGGGGGGGGATCAAATCACTGTTCAGTAGTGCCCTAAACTTTCATTACATTTGAGAGCAAGGCAAGCCATACCACTCTACTCCCTGATATATTGTTGAGTGGGCCGTCTGAGGTTCTATTTTCCACATAGGGTCAAGACTGCTGACATGGGATTAATCAGCTACTCCTCCTAAACCATGAATCAGAACAATTGTTGTCAGTTTCATACGGTACAACTGCCTGGAAATAGAAGAGTTGGAAAGTGAGAGAACATATCAGGAACGTAGGAAAGAAAACGTTAGTGGATAGTTATAACTCCAGTTTGGCCACTTGTGATTTGGTATCGTAGCCAAATTAAAAAGATTGAAATACATGTTCAACCAAGTGATTTTGGAACATCAGTCCCCATCTTTTATCCCCCCCCTTTGAGATCTTGTTCTTATGATCAATTGTGACATTTTAGAAAAACTTCACACTCGTTTACTTTCTTTTGGTAGACACCATTTATGTTCAAGTCCACATTTAAACATGTCTGTTGACCCAGGGTTAAATTCAACGAAGCCTGTGCAAAATGCGTGCAGCTCTTCTGCATACATATTGCAAAGCCAACATTGTATTTAACCTCTCCGTGAATGTTTGCATTACAGAATTGGAAAATACTAGGTGCAAATGTCTGCATAAAGGGGAACTGAAATCCTTCACTATTAGGGCGGAGTGTGACAAGCTTCTTTTTATACTAGGATACACTTATGTTAAAATGGCCTTGCTCCTAAATGAGATTGCGTCTATTACTAACAATGATATGAAAATGGACACTTATTGATCACATGTTTGGAAAAAGAACCATCTCTCGCTTTATAAATGACATTCAGGCAAAACCAAGAATAATTTTTCTAGAGGATAAGGTATTACATTCAAAAGCTTTTTTTATTTGTTAGCATTAGAATTGGATATTTACAGGAAAGCAAGTGTTAAGACTATCTGATATAACATATGATCAGGCTACACGGGCAAAGGTGATTAATTATTGTGCCATAAAAATGAAATAATATTTTATTAGAAAATAGAAAAGTAACAGGAATTTTTCAAAATGAAAACTTATTTTCAATTATTAAATTTAATATTATTCAATAGCAATATTGTGTTCAATTTTAAGATAGGGTGGTCTAGAAAATAGTCCTGCCATGATTTAAAAAGTAAATAGATGTTTTTATGTTGACAGATTTTTTTAAAGGCTGAAGAATTTGTTATTCAAGATGTTAACAACAAAAATTATATATAAATATAATAATGGACAGAGTCTTTTATAAATATAATTGTCTTCTATGTACCCTGAGGTTTGCTTTTACATAACTGATTAAAGACAATACATTTATTTTGATGTTTCAAGATGTTACCACAAAAGTGATCATAGCACATGATATAAAAATATTCACGCTGGTTGTAATAGTGCAAAAATTATAAACCTATAAACTAAATCCATTCAACATATACTCAAACCATGTTTTCGCTTTTTTCATTGTAGTATATAGTTGGCACACAATGTTACATTAAATTAAATTTTATCTTAAGCACATAATACAGACAGGAGCAATTAACGGTTTGTTATTATTAAAACACACTGCAGAAACAGTGTGTTAAAAGAAAAGGAATCATCCCAAAATAAAGGTGTGTAATATAAAAAATACATATTATCATTTTAGTAGACAATGTAAACACTCACTTTATACCACAAAAACTCTATAGTCATTTTAAATGAAAAATTGAGTGTATCTGTACTAAACTCTTTAAGACGATTGAATCGCTGAAGAAATAAATGGAAGTATCTGTAACTACTTGTCACAAGGATTTATTCCTTTCCAAAAGAACTTGCCCTATAACTTTAAGACATTACTTGAAAGAAATGTATAGCTATCATCATTATCTCTTTAACTCCAAACAATATTTAAAGGGGTCTTGTAAATATGGTTAGCTAATTAAATAGTATGGAAATTGAAATTAAAACTACAAATGCTCCAATGAAAAAAGACTTTTGTTTAATAGAAGAAAGTGCAAAATTTTGTGACCATAAGTTGGGCATGCAAAAGCACCTACTTCACTGCTTTTGGAAATAGCTCACTTATTTTTACCTAAATGGGATAAAAGATTAATGCATTTTATAATTGATGAAATATTTGATTATAAAAATAATTGGTTATAGTGTAATTCAAAACGACTGTTTAACATTACTCTGACAATGATTTATAAGGTGTTTGATAAAATTACTGCCAAGTTTTCAAATTGTACACGGCAGTCTAAATAATATGCAAAAGGCTCTTTAGACTAATTTTAATCTTTTTCAGGTTTTTATTAAATTTTTGTAAGTAAAAACATAATAAAAATATTACCAAAGAAGTCCATAAATGCACCTAGGTTCTACATGTATCTGTTTAACATTTTCCAGGATATACTCTAATTTGGAACATTTAGCGCTATTCTGTTTATTTCAAAAGAAAATCCATAGTATCAATGTTATTGCCGTAAATATTGAATGAAAGCATTATAATGAATCAGAAATGATATCATACTCCTTTTTGAGAATGAGAATATGCTGCTCATCCCAAATCAAATAACATGTGCTATATGTATTTTTTAATGATTTGATAAAGGTGGTCAGAGATGAAAACACATGACATGAATCTCAGAGTGAAATCGGGGTAACCAAGTACAAATAAAGAAGAACAGGTTTAAGGCTTAGTATTATATCTGAATACAGTTTCTGCAAGACAAAGTCAAAGTGCTACAGAAATGCAGAGATGCTCACAAAGAGTGGGCGGAGGGAGGAGGCTAGGGAAGAGGGAAGAGGGGATCTTGATAACCTTTAATAAGGAAACCAATTCATTGATGTGACTCCTCCCATTCTGCCCAGAATGATTTGCACTTAGAAAGGCTGGACACCTAGATCAAAGCCACACTCAGCCTCTGGACTCTTGCTAACTTGTCCACAATTATAGATGACCTTTAAGCAGAGGAGGAAAAAGAATTATTTCTTTAGCATTAAATGGAACAAAATTAGTATTTTAAAATTGCTGAGTACACACTGCACAACTGCAACCCAGAACATTTTTACTTGCCTTTTCTCCCTATGTTTTATCTATTTTCTTCATAAAATTTCAGAAAAGAGTTTTAAATTATTATGTATGCCTTTAAACAATATAATCAATACTTAACATACTTTAGAAATTCCATTTTAGTCTATATAAAAGAATCAAGAAGCATGTATAAGGAAGATTCATAAAACATTTTTTCTGTAAAAAATTAAATTGAAAGGCCTTCATTTCTTTTAATGAAAGTAATACCAAAAGAATTGCTAATCATATTAAAATCTGAAATACTATTATCTCCACTTGAACAAAAATCCCTAACAATTTGCTTACCAAATATATGGATAATACCTCAAAATTAGAAAGCTGTAGTGGTGTAATTCAGGGAAGAGAGAATTTTGTTGGCCAGCTAAGAATTTTTAAAATATATATCTGGAAAGGACTTTGGTATTTTTAAAATTATCTTTAGCTTTATGTGATTTTTTAAATTTGTGACACAAGTAAATAAATTCTTTGGTTAAATGCTACCCTAAAAATCCACATGAAAGAAACAAAACTATCACAGGATAATAATGGCATTATCCAGCAAGAACTCTAAAATATCAACACACTCTCTCTAGGTAGTATTTGGTTAATACAGTTTTCCTGATAATTAGGAATTTACTCTGAGAAACTCTAAATCACCCAAATTATCTAGTTTCTACTCAAATCATTTGACTCTGTTAAGAAAAATTTTTTATGTCTTTAAAAAAAGCATTTATGTCTCTCTTGCCTTCACCAAAGAAGTAACATTTTTAAAAAGTTTTTCCCTGAGTCCTTTTTGTTCAAAGATAAATAAATTTGTAATTATTATTTTTTCTTTTTTTTAACCCATTGTATAAAATCTGGAAAAATAGGAAAAATGTATAGTAAGAAAATAAGTGTTTTACAATCCTAACTACCATAGGCAACTACTTGGTATATTTTAGAATATTTCCTTCCAGTCTTTTTTTTTTTTTCTGGAGGATTTTGCTTCTTATAAAAATTTATATTATGAATTTTATATAATTTCGTATTCAGTCCTTTTATTCCAAAGCATGTTATTAGAACATTCCCACATCACTGCATGCCCTTTGTAAACAAAACTGTAAATGTTATATGATAGTCAATCATATGAAAATGTTAGCTAGATCACTTGTATGGAAGCAAGAAAGGAAATTTGTTATTCGAACAATATTATGGTGACTACTTTGGTGAAGATAATAATCACCTTTGGCTTCCCCCCTCCTTTTTATACTTTAGAATTTGGTCAGTTATTTAAAACAAAAGATAAAAATAAAAAACACTGTATTATAGTGAAAATGTTTATCAGATGAAGAGCTCAGCTTTAACAACAAGCCTTGCCAAAAGGCTTTGCAAATCGTTCCTCACTTGGGAGCATGTGAGAAAGGGCTGTAATAAGAATAGCTGAGATTTGCTGGAGCCAAAGCTTACAGAAAGAAGAATTTGCAGGTTTAAAAAGGTAATGCTATAATCTTAAATTTATTTGGAGCAAACTGCAGATGTGTATTGTGACCATTTGCAAATATCATTTGAAAAGGACACATAGCTATGAATTTCATATTTGTTTCAGATGACCTCGTTGTTTTGTATGCTGAGATGATATTTGTGTGTGTGATGTATGTTCATTCACCTTAAAATGTTGTACTGAGAAGCAAAGTCATGGGAACAGCTAAATGAAATAATGAGGAAAATGTGCAATGAGGTGTGTAAACAAGGTGCCCATTTTAGTATACTTAAGAATATTTCAGGAAACATAAAGATCTCTTTTTCTTGCTAACTTTGTCACAAAAACAAAACAAAACAAAAAAATCCCCTGAAGAAAGCAATGGTCCCGTTTATATCAATAGGGGTTTTGGAGTTACTTAGGAACATCTTGCTGAAAAACCAACAAAATCCCCAGTCATTGTTACATAGGATTTCTGACATATGGGCAAACATTTTTTTTTCTCCTCTTTCACTGATCATTCTAATTGACTGAAATGACTTGATGAAAGATATGGTGGAATATCTTGAAATAAGTGTAATGATCAATTTAACAAGTCGATTGATTTTTTTGGTATTTAATTGAACAGTTATTTTGCTTAATTGATCATCTTATTTACTTTGGGGGATGTAGTGTGTGTGTGTGTGTGTGTGTGTGTGTTGACAGAGGGAAAGATGGGTAGGAAAGCTTCATGTCTATGGAGAAGTAGAAATGATCACAGATGCAGAAAGTATTTAAAATAACGCATGCAGGCATCTCTGAAGCCTTGATTACAAGTGTCAAATGTTTCTCACTTGTTTCAACTATAAAATGATCCTGACTCCATTACTTTAGAGAGCCAAAATATATAGTATTTGCATGTTAAAGATCTAAATGGGGTATTAATTGTACTCTTTCTCAGTGGAGTTTATTTTCAAATCAAAGTGCTCAGGATATATTTAGAAATATGGTTTGATATAGCCATGCTTGCTAAGGGGAACAGGGTTAATTTAAATGATTCTATAAAAATAAACATGTCCTAAGCTATGCCTTCTCAGTTGTTTTGCTGGTTTATTTTAATATGAAAAAATAATCAAATCTTTGCTTGTTAAGAAGATTGTATAATGTATTAATTTATCTAAAATTAGGATACACTTGATATCACATAAATTCCGGACATGTAAAGCAAAGAAAAAATTATGAGCCCAAACACAAAGGAAGGGTCTAAGTTTGAGTATCCATTTTATTGCAACCCTCATTTTGTAAAGTTACACAGTGTTCATTCTTCAGTTAATGAAAAAAGTAATAGTTTCCATTTTTTTTCCCCAGCAAATCATCAAATTGAAGAATGAGCTCTACTAAATTTGAAAGAAAGTGAAAACTAAAGATGTACTTTCCTGTTTTCCTTAGGGGTGTAAAAGGAGATTGTTCTTTTCCAATTTATTTTGTACCAGGAAGTTAAATTTTATTTTGTGGATAATTTAATTACCTTCTATACCTCATGGATTTAGAACATTTCAAGGAATGTTTCCACTTCCCACTTTTCCCCCATATCTCACATATGATATATGATAGAACTCTTTGTAATGCTACTGTTTTCACGTGAGGCTAATTCCTTGAGAATATAATCTTTGTCTTTCTACGGGAACATATGTGTGAATTAAAAATTCATATCTTAATCTAGTAGAATACATCCAGTCTTTTTAAAGTACTCACTAAATACCCTTTCTTTAGAAGAAGTTACTTCCTCCTAAGATGCTACAAGCAATTCCACTGGCAGATCCCATTCATGCACCATATAATCATTTCCTGATTCGGGATACCAAAATGATACAAAACATATGAGGTTTGAGTACAAAGTAATGAGATCAATCTAACCCAAACTTACATTTTCAGAGGCATCACCTCAAGAATCTGCATTTATTCCATTTGTATGGCCATTCTTCTCTTTAAAATTACTCTCTTGATGGACGTCTTGTTTACAAATCTGCAATGAGGTCCAATTATTGTATATTGAGAGAATTTGTTATTATCACTCAGTGCCAGATAGGTGACCTAGTTTGTTTTAGGTAGAGAAGAGAAAGAAAAAGAAGAGAAAGATTACAAGAGACTGGGTGATTTAATCATGTGGCCAGTCTTCTTGTGGGGTTCATGAACATATTCAGAAGATCATTCTAAAAGATGAGTTTCAAAATAAGTTTGAACATAGAGTAGTATTGGTGAACTGGATGTATGGGCTCCAAGATATCTGTGTCTATGCACACTAATTTGCTACTTTTTTAAATTAATACATACTCGTTACTTTATGACAACACTTTCTTTTATTTTTACTGCATTTACATCCAGAAAGAGAAGAAAAATTATGAGCAGAGCAGTTAGAAACTGGAGCTAACAGTATATTCTGTAGCTTGGGTCCCAGCCAGTTGATTATTTTCTCCCAGGTTTGCCATTTGTAAATAGATAGCTTTTAAACTTGATTTCAACTCATTGGGTTTTGCTACAGAGTCCTTTATTTGGACATTTATTCTATTAGTCACCCAAGAACGTCAGTCTTTTTACCTTAGCATAATTATTTTAGACCCTTAAAATGGCATTATCTTGTTTGGAATATTCAGTTTATACATCAGACTTGACTTGGAATGAATTCTCATTGTTTCTCGAACCAAAATAATTCTCAAAGGAAAAAAGGTTCTCAGACTTTGATGGCAGTCTGTGTAGTTTAAAGAACATGTCACGAATAGTGAAAAAATTCCAAAAATTTCTTTTAGTAATATTTTGATCAATGCCTCTCATTGACCTAAGATCCCTACTATTTGAAGGAGACAGCCCTCTGAGTCTCCAATTTCTGATGTGGGCAACTAACACATCTCCACAAAATTAATTATCACCATCGATTTATTGCAAAACATACAATTACAAAATTTTAAATGTAGTAACTATAAGTCACATTAGTGCTTTCTCCCTAGTAATAATTTTTTAGTTAGGGGTTAAAATCAACTTAGAATAAAAGCTGGATTAAAGGGTATACTAAACTAACTTCAATTGTAAAATAAAATCATTTTAAGATGTAATGTTTTATTTTCTCTCACCCTCACCACATTCCAGGAAAATATGTTGTTAAAATATCATGTGTTGTTGGGATACGTTGTTATTTTTGACCACAGAAGTTTGGAATATGAAAGAACTAATATAGAACAAATAAAACAAAACAAAAACTTAGTAATATTAGATTTATCAATATACAGTTATGAACACTTTATCTACTGGCTTATTTAAATTAGGTAAATGTCCATAGATAATATAGGATCCTGTCTTGGCAAGGGAGCCATCAAATCCATTGATATATTCCTCTGGGCCAATTTCTCATGTGTAAGTGTATGGAATATTTTAATTCTTCTTTTTAATTCTTTATTGCTTTTTTGACTTAAATGGAGGAGTCTACAAATTTCATTCAAAGATAATCTTTGTAAATGTGCTGTAAAAATTCTCTATAATTTGTTAATATGCTATTTTATCCCCTAACCATTGAGCTTAAAAACCAACTTTAAGAACCACTTCTACTATATTTAGGGCTCGAGAATTTTCTGAATATTTTAGGCAAAGCTTCCCCTGCACCTTCAGATTTCCTATACCATCAAACTTTATCAGGCAAAGTTATAAAAATATGATTGATCAATAGGTTATTTTCAGAGCAAGAATGAATTCAATAATTTCCTCTAACCCCATATTCTGTATATGAGGAAACCAAGACCCAGAAGTAGAAGATGACCTTGCTCAAGGTCACTTCGTTTATTTGTATCAGTAAAATGTGAAGAGTTTTTCTAATATGTCTTAGGACACACCCCCTACTCCATGGGTAATGGAAGGAAACACATAGTCTTTTTTTCTTGATCTATTTGTATTTAGTTGACTTAATGCTGTTTACAATTGAGACGATTCAGAACTCATTTAGGCTGTGTTGGGGTTTTTTCCCCCCCTGATAGTGCAAAGATAACATTTTTCAAGAGGGAATAAAAAAGAAGTCAAGACTAAAATAGGTCAAGCTTCAAAACCACCAAACTGGAGCTGATTGAAAACTTTTCCAAAGCAGTTAGTGTCCTCTCACTATCAGCAGTGATGGTAGCCATCAGCAAGCTTGTCTTTGGAGCCTTTATCAGCACTGCCGCAATACCAGTGATAGGCTGGGCAGTTGTGATGGGGGTGGACCACGGCCACAGGGACAAGCTAAGCAGTGAATTCTTTAAGGAAACCACAGGGCTTTCAGTATGTTCATTGTGTTCTTCCTTATTTGGAATTCTGTTTACATTGGTAACATTAGCATAGATTTTCCTTAATGAATACTTTCAGCTAAAAGACGTGAGAGATAGATTATGCGAATCCTTTTAATATTAGTTCATTAAATTAAAATAGTTCTGACTTGCAATGAGGCCTTTTCCTTTTGATGTTATGCCCAGGTTTGCAGATAATGTCCATGACAATACACGTGTGCCCTGCAAAGATGATCTTTTTAATCAAAGTAAGTTAGTATTAGTACTCTTGTGTAATAATTTCAGAGTTTTTCTGTTGGTGGTATAAAACTAAACATAAAAAGGTAGCTATTCAATAATGTGGATGCATGCATTTAGTTGAAACCATTTTCTTCCCTCAAACTCGGTGACCCTACTGCCAAAAATGTATATATCTTGCTTTTAAACCCATTTTTTCAAAATATAAGTGTTAAGTTAGGCTATTTTTCTCATTTTCTTACAGATGATTGGGGGAAGGGAGACTCTTTCAAAATCCCCTGTGCAAAACTAGAGGGAAAACATCACCACGTTCTTGATGATTGTATTTACTAAATCACTCCCAAATTAGACGCTTCAGACACAACATGCTACACAAATAGCAAATATTCAATTCATGCATTGCCTGGAGGCTTTGGACTGCATTACCCTACACATCTATCACAGGAACAATAGAATAAAATGATTCTGCAAGGTTAGAGAAATGAAACCCACTCAGCCACACTCTTCACAAGGAATATTTGGATAACCGAAACTTGATGCAAATATTTGTTACTAGCCATTATGACAAGCTGGGGACATTCCATGATCTTATCAGTATCTAGTCATTCACAGTTTGCTTCTTCTGTATCAAAACATGCACACAGATAATAGGAATAAATTGTTTATTTCCCATGTTACTAGGCAATTATAAATATTTCAGCATAAGGGTTATACTGTGCCAGGGTTAGAATCTAATAGAATAATTCAAGATGCAAACGTCATTGTCTGGTAGGCTAATGCTGTTGTTCCCAAATAGTCCCCATTTGATTGGCTTTTAGAGAAAAGACTTAAAATAGAATAGAGGATGCAATAGCTTTTAAAAGGCTGCTAGCCTCTCACTTATCACTTCAGTAGAATCTTCTTTGTTTTTTCTTCCCTGGACAGTATCCATAGTAAACATGCTATATACTGCACATAGTTATTAACAGATGGGAACTATTTTACTTCAACTCTAGAATATTTTAAACACAAAAATTACAAGAGTTACTAAGCTACTTGTTTATCTTTCCACTTCTATTATATAATGTTTTTGGAGAATTCTGCCTAATTTAGCATGGCAGGCAAAGTTTTCCACTATTGTTTTTCATAACTTACCGAATGGCTTGCAATAGCCAATATGTAGAAATTTATTAACAGGTTATACAGTTTCTGAAAAATAAAAATACAGCTACAGAATCATGGAACCAGAATGCACTTGAGGACTTACTGAGGCCAGCCATCTCACTCTACAGGTGAAAGAACATGCACCAGTGAAATGAAACAATCTGGCCTGAATTGAAGGAAATCTTTCACAGTAGAGTCAAGACCAGCACCAAGGTCACATAACACACTGATCGGTGTAGTGCTCTTTATACAATATCATACACTTTTCCTTTCTGGAACTTTTCTTTCTTTCCTTTTTTTTTTTTTTTTTGGGGGGAAGAGGAATGAGAACAGGCCATCTAAGAAGCGTACCTACTCCTTTTGCATTCTGTTGTGTCATTCATAATCCTATATCCCTATGGAAACATGCAACACTTCAATGTTCCACCATCATTGCTTCTGTCCCCTACCCTTTGCATGACGTTTTCTTCTGTGTTCTATTTCAGAAAAGATAAAAAGAATCATTAAAATGCTGTGGTTCTTTTTCTGGGATACACAAGAACTATTTAAGATATTTCAACAGAAGAACATTCCTTCAACTTCAAAGACATGGAAGAGATAGAAAGGATAGGACATCCTTCTCATCAGCAGCCACTGAGATTTACCTGTGGGAAGAAAATCAGGAGTAGAGGGTTCCAGGAGGCCTAGGCTATTTTGTGATTAAACTTCACAAACTATCTGTTAAAATGTAACGTGTCTTGGGCCTCTTTTGATAGAAAGGAGTCATAAGAGATGTAGAAGGAAGCAAATCCTCCTCTTGGGCAGCAGCTTAGGGAACAAAGTAAAATAGGGAACCACACCAGTTGTCCTAAATCTTAAATATAAGAATATTTAATATTCTTCTTTAAATATAAGAAGGATGGACAGAAACAAAGTGTACATTTGTATCAATTTAGTATTCAATGAAGCATTAATTAATAACTAAAACTCACATGTATTAGTTGGAGTTTGTGTGTGTGGCGGTAGTGAACATCTCATGAGTATATCATTGAATTTACAAAAGTTCAAAGCTATTCCAAGAAAGCTAAAGTGCTTTTTATTTCTTTCCAAAATATTATTCTGAAATATGAAGGAAGCAAATATGTCATTCATTGTACAAATGAAGAAAAAAAGTCCAGTTAGCTCATGAAGATTGTTCAGCTCAATACTGATAGATTCCAGATGAGAATACAAACTTCTGGAACTCATCCCTTAAAGGGATGGCATCCAAAAATTTAAATATTAATTAAAATATTGCAGCCTTTGAGTTTCATATTTTATGCATTTTTACATGGTTTGTTTCTTAGCGTAATACTTTTTCTGGGTATATCAGAATTTATACACACGCGCACGCGCGCATGCTATTTTATATATAAACACAATTGTTAGTTGATATAATAAGATTTAAGAGCTAAAATGTTACAGGACTTTATCCTCTCCCCACCCCCAAAAAAGAAAAAGAGATTCTAGACTAAAGGCAAAAATAGTAAAAAAAAAAAAAAAAAAAAAAAGCTACTAAGAAGCACTCAGAAAATGAACGTGAGGCCACTATATTTAACATTTCCCTTTGGAGTGGCAAAAATATTTTAGTAGGGTTATTTCTTCATTTCCAATGGCATACAAGGGTTGGGACACCCAATCTTTAATGTGCAATAAAATGAAATGGCAATTTTCCAAGAGCTGTGAGACTGCTGCTAATTAGCACATTAATTTATATAAATAAAATTCTCTTTGCTGTTCCCCAGTGTTCTGCCTGAGAAATGCAACAAGATGAATGAACATGACAAATCAAAGTGAAATTTACAGGCTTGAAAAAAAAGGATACAGAAATAATCCCTTGACCTTATTTCAACTTTTCTGACCCTACTTCATCAGTGCCGCTTTTCCACAGAGCCCCTAAATGTGCACTCCCCATGCTGCCAGACTTAAATTCTAAAGACGAGTTCACAAAGAAGGTACACCTATCTCCTTACTCCTCGAGTTGGACTCCTGGCCAAAGGAGCCAAGATCAGAACTCAAGAAAATGACTTTCATTTATTCTTACATTAACTTTGAAGAGTTTGTCATGTGTATTTTCTTAGCAATAATATACAATTTTTCCTGTTTTTAAAACTATTTTCCTTACATACAAAATATTTTAATTATTTTTAGTTCTAAATAATTTTATAGTTAACCCAATTTTAAAAAAATGAACATTGCCTCAAAGCTGTCAGTATCTCAAAAGAAATTTCTAGTTTAATAAAAAAAAAAAGCAAGATCCTAATTTCCAGGAACTGTTTTACTAAATTTATATTTTCTTCTAACTCTGTTATTCTGAAAATAAATTTAATGTAATAAGTACTTTCAAATATGTGCATGTGTTACACTCTTATTTTTACATAGATATATACAAATATACATAAATCTGGCTATAACCTCTTTTGCAAAATACTGCCTGCAAAGCCATAAGTGGTTATCCTGGTTATAATCCATAACTAAGTAGTAAAATCAGTTTTATGAAAAATAGAACGGAACAGAAAAAAGAGAATGCATTTCATATAGTAAAGATAAGTACTGTTTTGTGAGACAAATTTATCAGTTATGTGTATGTCTCTGAGTGTATATATTGTGATGTATTATGCATTTCTTACAGGGAATCATGTTCATAACAGTTGGGAAGATCTTCCAATAAAACAGCATATATAAAGTATAGAAAAAATAGAACCTAGACTATGAGATGCATCCCTTAATTTATATGTTCAATAAATATTTATCACTAGTACAACAGTAAACAAGACAAAGTCTGTGGAATCATGGAACTTATGTTACAGTGAAAAATCAGAAAATAAACAAGTAAACAAAATGCATACATGGTGTAATCTCTAATGATAAGTGCCATGAAGAAAAGAAAGGAAGGTAAGAGGATTAGAGAATGAAACCAGGGATAGGATGGGGGCTATAGCAATACAACTGTTAAAGGTCACTGAGGAGGTAACATCACATGCAGAACCTGAACGGTGTGAGGAAGAGCATTTCAGCCAAGGGCACAAATGCAAGGTCCCTGAGGTAAGAACAAGATCAACATGTACTGAGGAATTGCAAGAAAATCAGTACAATTGGACTGGCATGATCAAGGCAGGGAGTGGTTGAAATGACCAGAGACAGAGAGGGAGAGGCAGTGGCCAATTATGTAGGACCTTGTCAGCTTTGCAAAGAACTATGGATTTCATTGTAAATATGATGGTAAACTGCTTGGAGAACTATGAAACGATTTCCATTTCTAAAAAAGCTCCCCAGGTACTACATAAAGAATAGATAGACTATGGTGAAAATGTTAGAGTTGAAAAAAAGAAAGGGGGCGGAGTGAGGGAGGAAGGAAGGTAGAGAGAGAGAGAAAGAGATAGGGACAGGGAGACATGTTGAAGCCAAGACTAGATAACAATAGCTTGGTGTAGGGTGGAATGACAGAAGGATGAGAAATGGTTAGAGTCACAGTACATTTTTCCCAGCATGACCTGCTGATGGAGTAAGTTATGAGTATGGAGGAAAGAGACATATCAAGGATGATTTTTTGATTTTTGGCCCTAACAATTCTGTTAAATGGTGGCAGGCTCTCCTACTGATGGGTGGAAGGCCTGAGGAGAAAGAGTGGGGGGCAGGTGATTGGGTAATTAGGCACTTTCACTTTTTTTCTAATATATTACCATTATTATAGCATTCCAATAAATATTGAATAAGAAATAGCTAGGATCTAGGCTCTGTGCTAAGTGCTGAGAATATAAAGTCAAAACAAAACCATTGTTTATGCAAAGAAAAATAAAACAAAACTAGAAATTGTAGTATGGTATAATTGGTACTATGATAAGTGTATGAAAAGTATATTTGAGCAGCAGAGAGTAAAGAATCTGTATTAGTTTGAGGATTATCAATTATTTCCAATAAAGATGAAGCTGGAATGTGTTTCAAAAGATGAATGGAAATTAACAAGAATAACAACTGGCATGAGAGATGGAGGAAGAATGGAGGCATTTAGTAGGGCATGGGTAAATGCATTGAGGAATTTAACACATTTATTTGGGAAACTAGAAGCTCCCTGGATGAAGGGTCTATGTTGGGTATTGGCAAATGATATTGCTAACACAGTAGGCAGGGACAAGATCATAAAAGGTCTTGTCTAGTGAGCTAGGAGTTTGATTTTTACTGAAATCTATAAAAAGACACCATAAGATTAAAATCAGCGGGAATAATATGATTAGCTAAATTAGATGGACACCAGGCCACTGTTGAAAGATGCAATAAGGATGCTATTGCAATAATCAAAAATAGAAATGGTGAGATGCTAAAACAAGGCACTGATAACACCGATTGGAAAAAAGAGAGATTAAGTTTCCACTCAGTTAAGGGAAGTAAGCAATGCAAGGTGAGTGCTCTATGAGAGAAGTAGATGATATCAATCAGTGGGTATTGAGAGTGCAAGCAGATTACACTTCAGATCCATTTTATGGCTGGCCAGGAAATATTAAAAGAAGTCCATTCATAATAATTAATCAGATGCCTTGCCTAGCCCTTGATTTCTCTAACTTGGATTTTTCCTATGTTGTCGACCCCTTACATTCTGGTCTCCTAGACTAGGTCCTGATTGTTACCATAATAAACTCCCTGATCTTTATTTTTAATTTGATCTGCACACTTCCTTTTGCTCCATTACAAGTAGTGTATGGTAGAGTCAAGAGCAGTGACAAGAGGAGGAAAGAACTGCGGTGTAGACCCCACAACTGGTATAGGATCAGCCACAAACCAGCTATGTGACCTTCAATAATTCTCGACTTTTCCAGTGTGGAAGAGTTTTCATGACAGGGCTCTTTGTCATTGTGAGAAATCTGAAATATTCAGAACGCCCAAACGTTCAGAACGCCCAATATGTGACTGACTGAATATAAATTTTTGAAAAAAATCATAAAATATTATACTGCACTAACAGTCATGCTTTTAGAATATTTAGTAATATAGAAAATATGCATGACATAGTCCTACACAAATAGCAGTTTATAAAATTGCATATTTTATTTTAAGCTATGAATAAATATATATCACAGAAAAAAGTTGAAAATATATATATATAACAAAATTACATTAATGCTTATATCTACAAACTGTGACTGAGAGTAATTTTTATTTTCCTCTTTGTGATTTTTCTGTATTTTTTTATATTTTACATAACAAAAATGGCTAATTTTACAACCAGGGAAAAAGTAATCAAAATGATCTATGGTTTTTCTCATCCTGAAGAACAATTTCAAATATAGTATAGATCTGATTAAGGTAAATTCAGCAGCAAGTGCTAGAAAACTCAATTAACAGTGTCTTAAAAAGACTTCCACTTCCACTTAGGTTAAAGACAGTTACAATGTAATGCCCTTCCATCCTAACAATGAGAATAACCCAGATAACCTATATAGTCATAATTGTGTGTGTGTGTGTTTTTAATCATCACAGACCTAAGGATGCAAAGAAACCTAAATAACTGAAATCTAGAGGGTGACAAACTCTTCCCACAATCACTTTCATTCCTGGAGAAGCAGTGAGGGAAGAAGGACAAAAGTAAAGAGAAATCACTGCAATGTTGAGAAACTTTTGAGGCCCGTATGGACAGACATGACAGGTTAGAATTCAGGAGGCAGCAGCCACATGCAGAATCTGTACCCACCCACCAACTCTTTGCCATAGGCCTTTCCTGAGTACTCTCACAGAAGACTGGGTAGAGCCAAGAGCCTGATGGAGGTTGAGGGCAGAGTCAGCATACCCCCTCAGAGTATTAATCAATGGCTGCCCAATGCTGGGGGAGAGCAGAAGAGCTGAGAGAGACCACCTCCGGATGACCAGGCAGGCAGGGCTAGCCAAAGCTGGGGGCAGAGCCAAAGAACTGAGGAAAAATTCCTCAAGGGTAATTCAGGCTTTCCCTGAATCTACCCCTTTAGCCCTCCAAACCAGAGTACATGGCAACAGTGGAGGGTGAGGGGACAGAGTCCTAAAGCACAAACACCTGGGCTCAACACTGGAGAGCTGAGGATACAAACAATACCCCAACCAAGTGGCAGCCTGCTGGGACTATGATGAGATATCCCATGGCTTAAAAGCTGGTGGTAGACTATAAAGCACAAGAAATATCAAGGGTCTCCTGGTACTTAGATCTCCAGTCCCGCTGAAGGGAATGTCTTGATCTCCAGTCATTTGAAGCCAGTGGTGATTTGGATCAAACTACAGTGAGAACAGTCTCAGCTCATCTATACATTAGATTGACTCAATCCCTCACCCTAGAGGCCCGAGAGAAAAATGAGTCTGCTCTCTTCTGAGTTTTACTAATATTTACTTATTAGTCTTTACTATTTTTTAGATACTATTCCTTGCATACAATAAAAAAGATGACACATATAAAGAAGCAAGGAAATGTGACCCATCAATAGAAGCAGATCCAGAAATGGAATAGATATTGGAATTATCAGACAAGGACTTTTAAATAATTATGATGAATGTGTTAAATAAAAATGGAAAAGTGGACAATATAAACAGAAAGGAAATTTCATCAGAGCAGTGGAAATCATTTTTAAAAGGAGCCAAATGGAAAAAGTAGAAATAAAGGAGCTATCAGAAATCTGGGTTCATTTGGTATTATCAGCAGATGGAACACAGAATAGAAAGAATAAGTGAACTCAAAGACAATTTCAACAGAAATAAACCAAACCAAAACACAAAGGGAAAAAAAAATAGAACAGAGCATCTGAGGTCTGTGAGACAACAGCAAACAATGTAATAGATGAATAATTGGAGTTGCAGAAGGAGAGAAGAGAGAAAAGGAGCTAGGAAGAATATTTAAGAGATAATACACAAGAATTTGCTGAAGTTGGTAAAATACATCCATCATAATCCACAATCAATATATCCACCTAGAAATTCCAACTAAGTAGAAAAAATACCAAGAAAACCACACCTGGACTCTTTATAATGGAACTACTAAAAGCCAACAATTAAAAAAAAATAACATATGCAGAAAAGAAAATGTCTTACCACACATCATAAAAAGTCTGGAAATGGAGTAGTTCCAGAATTGACTAGTTCAGCATCTAACCCAGGGCAAGAACCCATATTTTTTCCATCTTTCCGTTTTGCCTTATTTAGCAGAGTCTGTTCTTCTGTGATCAAAGATGCTTACAGGAGCACCAGGAAGCACATCATGGTGCACACTGAAATGTCAAAATAGAGATTGGGTCTCTTTCTTATATCTGCTCTTAAGAAACTTCCCAGAAACTTCCTGGAACACTAGCTCTTCCAACTAGAATGGTACCACATACTCACCCCTAAACTAATCACCAGCAAAGACGAAATAATTGATTGGCTAAGACTAATTAGTATTGACTCCTGAAGCCTCTCAAAAACTATACAGTCCTTCACACCTTTGCCAAAAACAGACTTCTTTTAGCAAAGAAGTAAAGGCAAGGTACAATTGTTGGGTAGAAAACCGGACATGACATTTAATAAAATGAAACTTTACAAATGCAATAGTTTCGAAACCAAGGCTGAACATAATCTTAAACCTTACAATTGTATTACTAATGATTTCACTACATCTTTGAATTGGTCCTGTCACAATTTGATTATTTTTATATTCTTACATTTCATTCTACACTCTCTACTGGGTGTGGGAGATACTGCAGAGGCATTGTTTCTGTTCTCAGAGTTTGCTTTGTAGTATCAAAGGATATCCGAAAACAAATGAATGTCATTGGAAAACATGATAGTAGAGCATGGATCTGACTTTAGCAACTCACTAACTGACTAAATTACCTTGAACAAATTACCTAAACCCTCTAAGCTTTAGGATCTGTGTCAGTGAGAGAGAGAAGCTGATTTGTATCATTCTCATATAACTATGGTGAATTTTAAATTGATAATCCATAAAGTGATTAGAAAAAGTATTCAATAAACAATAGCTATCATTATTATTTATCAATGTGCTTATAAAGTTCAGTAGGTGTGTAAAAACAACGGTTGAGAATGTCAACCCCGAAATGGTAAAGCTTGAATATATACGGATATGTGAGCTGTTCAGCTATTTGTAGAAAAGACTAGGATAGCAATTGAAGGCATTTCTAGAATAACCAGTTTGGAAAAAAAGATACGGAAGCATGAAAAGTGAAGGAGCAGGGATCCAGGAAAAGCAAATAAACCTTAGTGTAAGCTCTGTGAATAGACTCTAAGGCTAGGAGAAGAAGCTGTGAGAGAACACTTGGGTGAGGCATGGAGCCTCATGTATGACATGATTAGGGTGTCAGACTATTCTCTAGGCAATAAGAAATCATTAAAGAATTTTTTTTAAAGGTAGTAATAATGGCTGCCGTTTGCAAATATCATCATGGCAACAGCGTGCAGATGAACACTGAGGAAAAGACAGACCAGTGAGATACAGTGTCTATGCCAGAGGAACAATGGCATATAGAAGACGTGTGGTAATCTATTCGGGAAATCATTAGATCTAAACTATGACTGTTAGGAAAAGCTGGAAGAGAAGGAGAGGGTATGAGACTTGTTACAGAAAAGCTTGATTCTTGGGAGACAGGTCAGTTTGAACACTAGAAAGCTTGAAGTTTATGATTAAAAATTGAAAGGCAGTGGAATGACTTTCAGTTACAGAGAGTAACATACATATAATAGTAGATAAAGTATTGCTAAGTAGATATTCTACAAAATGTTTGGATTTTTGGCGCCTCGGTGGCACAGTGATTAGGCGTCTGCCTTCGGCTCAGGGCGTGATCCCAGCGTTCTGGGATCGAGACCCACATCCGGCTTCTCCTCTAGAAGCCTGCTTCTTCCTCTCCCACTCTCCCTGCTTGTGTTCCCTCTCTCGCTAGCTGTCTCTATCTGTCAAATAAATAAATAAAACCTTTAAAAAAAAATGTTTGGATTGTTAGAATGAACATTTGAAAAAATATTATTTGTAGCTGGTAGGTGCTGTTAAGCTACTTAAACCCAGTCTTAATGTTTAAGTAAGATAAATATTTCTTTTCAGAGGAACAGAACAATTTTGTTTATTAACTTAATTAGGGAGTCTTTTCTTAAAAAAAAAAAAAAGGACAAGTGTTACATTACAGCTCAATCCATTCCTGGTTGAGCTGTTACAAATGATAAATTGGAAGATTGTAAGGTAATGAGATTTAAAAATATCTAGTCTTAATCTCTATTGCTTAAATTAAAATTTCTCTCCTATTTGTTTCTCTTTGGAGATAAAATAAAACTGCTTTAACCTTATATTTAGGATGTGGTTCTAATGGAGAGCACGCATAAGTGTCTTCTGGATTTACCACTCAAATTATAAATAAATTAACATTTCCTCTTGGACAAAATCTCTTTCCCCACTAATCCTAGTGTTTTGACAATACCCTGAATCCCTCTTTCAAGTCTTTTCCAATCATTTTGGAGCAGTCTGTCAGGGTTATTCATTAATCCTCACTCTATATAAAGCAAAGCAGTCATAGGCTTTATTCCCATTTCACAGATAATTTATTTATTTAGGCAAAATTCTCTAATACATAATGCCATTCAAAAGTAATTTTTATACAAAACTTATTACATGCCTTCTTGGCTGTCAGTTATAAACGTGGAAAACTTTTCTGCTTTCTATGCTTTTCTGCAACTCAGTTAAAAACACTTGAGGCTATAACCTGAAATTTAGTACATTGTTGGTGATTTAGTTACATTTATCAAGAATAGAGCAACCCCATATTACAATTTCTATGATATTGTAATAGTACAGTCTGCTTTATTGAAGAATTATATTCTGGTGACCATTTAGGCTTTAAGAATCTAAGGAGTGCAAAAGAGAGCATGGGCCAGTTCGTCGGACATTTAAATCAGTAGCAGGGCTCTAGTCTCAGCTCTGATACTTGGTTGTACTTCTTTGGGCAGCTCACTGGGAGCTGTCTGCACCCATCTGTACATCTTTAAATTGGAGATCATGGTCCCTGGATCTGCTTCATTCAAAGGTGGCTGTGTGAATAGATAACAATCATTTGCCTTCAGAAAATGAATGAAAGTAAACCACCTCCTATTTTATAACCATGAGGCACGGGACTTCCATTACCATAGATGTTTTACTGGTTTTTAATAATAAGTAAGAAGTAATTTCTGAATCTCTACTTTTTACAATACCTTACAACTCTAATTCATTGGCTTAAGTGGTTTCAGATCCTTGCAAAATGCTTAGGCAGCAACAGACATTTCTTTCAGCTGCTACAATTTCCCCTTTGTGTTCATATATAGCAAAACCAATGCTATCCATTAGAGGTGAAGTAATTAAGTGTGTCTGCTAGATACACTGACCTAACGCACAAATAAACTCCAAGTTACTTCCCTCTGCCAATTGCAATCTTTTATAATGCCTTCTCAGCTCCACCAGAAAGACCACTCTACTATACAAACAATTGTAGAAAACACCAAAATAAAGGATGTGGTGGTGGGATTACTTGTGTTAAATACCATTGTAACAACCAAATCAAAATAAACTCAAACTACAAGTGAAATATACATATTTACATAGTTTACAAATTGAGACTTCACATTGGAACTTTTGTAGGAGCTCTTAGATACTTCAGGATTCTGCTATTTACGCTCCGATCTGAGAACGGGACTATACTGTAGGCACTTAAGAGCTTCCGCCCAGGCTGCAACGTGAGCCCAGTACCTGTCTACTAGAACTTGTATTGGAAGTTTAAAATTCTGGTTCTTACCCAGGCTATGAATCCACTGATATCTTTATTTGAAGGACACTTAATAGCTTATTAATTTACAGTCTGCTTTGCTTTCATCTGTGAACACGGCATCTTCCTCCATTCAGGCTGGACCCCAGGAGCCTGGCACGTTATTCATGTGAATTCCCATTTGGCCAATGCAAAGCTGCCCTTGGAATCCACATCTCTGGCCACATTTGTGTTTATGCTTAGTATCTAGTTTCAGTTATCTTTTTTTGTGCCACTTTGGACCGTGATCTGTTTGTTGCATTTACTAAGTTTCCCATTACGGAATGGTGAACAGGGCCACGAAAAGGTGGCATAATGTGGTGAGGCTCAGCACTTCCTAGCCCGATGGCACTTAATTACTACTTTTTTTGCCAACTATTTCTTGGCATTAATTTAATTTGGGGACTTGCCTAAGCATTTAATTGAACTTGGAGAACTCCTTTCAAATATTTATACCCACTTTCTCTTTCTCCTCCTGCCATATCATCAATAATTCTGCACCACATTTTAGATCAGTTCCCACTTTCATTTTTTCCAAAATGCTTGCCATTCCTCTTTTTCTATTGAGTATATTGCTCATACCCCGAATCCTAATAAGGCTTCATTTTTTAAAAAAATAGTTTGTCCTCCTTTTCTTCTGAAACTTTTCTTGCCTCATTACAGCAGAAGAATTCTATATCTTCTCTGTCCATAAAGCTTTTGTTCTCTCATTTTATACAACTTGTATCTCACCACTCTGTTAGGTTTCCTATAAAAACAGGCAGCACAAAGTAAAGAACAATGGATTCCTTATGCTGGTCGCAGCCACATAAGCTTCGATATTCTTGTCTCTGACCACGACTCTACCCACTCAGTTCTGTTACTCTAAGTTACATTTAACGTGTTCTCGATTTCATCAACATCTACAATGCCATGACAACTCTTACTTCTTTTCTCAGCCTATCGGTGTTCTCCTGGTTTTACGTCCTTCTGCAACTAGCATCAGCCCCCTAGGTCATCAAGTTACTTAGCCTTTTGTTGGTGCCTTGGAGCCCATATTGGTGCTGGAACAATCCAATCATATCCCTTCTTCACTCTGATACAAATACTCAAAGTGCTGTATGGGACATACAAGTCAGTACCTCAGTGTACATATAGTTTCCAACTCCCTTTGGAATTGCAACGCTATTCATCTACATTTTTCTTCACCTCCTCATCTTTTACTTCTTTCATTGCTCCCACCAACCTTTTCCAGACATTATCCAAAGTCCTGAAATCACAGAACCAATTCTTCCAATCTCACTTTTAGCTGGGAATTTTCCCTACTAAATCCTTATGTTAATAATTGATAAATAATGATTTTATTCACAACATCTGTAGTATTTTGAAAAGCATAGTGTCAGTTCAAACAGTAGTAAACCAAATTAATATAACAGACAATGCAGAAATAAATGCAAATAGTACATAAGAAAATATTCAACTCGTGGGGAAATAGATTATTCAGTAATGATACTGGAATAACTGGTTAGCCATTTGGAAAAAAAATAATAAAATGGGATCTCTTCCTCATTTCTTTCACCTAGCAACAATAACAGGAATATAAATAGTAATAATTCATTTTGCATCAATACAATCATGAATTTACTCATAGAAAGTGAATAAAACATTTATAAACTGGCTTTAGGAAAAGCCTACTAACCATGTCATAAAAATTTCAAACAAAAATTAAAATGTGGACAAATTTGATTATATCAAAATTCTGTTTTGAAAAATAAGACAAACATAAAACAAAGAAAACACAAAACCAAGATGGCACAATTATGTTACTGCACCATTATTTGTAATAATGAGGAATTAGGAACAGTCTATATCTTCACCCATATGGGACTAATTAAATAAATTACAGTATAGACCTACTATGAAATACTATACTAAAATTAGTATATATGAAATTGGAAGGCAGCCACAACATATTATTGTTAATGAAACAAAAAGAGGGTACAGTACAGTATTATAATATTAAATCAGTGTGTATGTGTGTACATATATGTATATGTGAAGCTATATATGTGAATTTCTATAATGGGAAGGTTGAAAGAACCTGGATTACTGAGTTCATGTAATATCTCACCCTGTACTTTTAACAAATTTTCTGTGACAGGCCATATTCTGGGCAACTAAAAATACTACTTTAAATGAATTTATAGGCTGGGAACATTCTCAGAAAGTGTGAGCAACTTGCCTTTAAATAAGAAGGTAAGGCAGCGACAAGAGCAGAACCCAGGAACCTTACCCTTCGTCCAGTGGTTGGTCCACCACATGACAGCTGATCCTAGGGAGAAGATAACCCTTTCAATCCAACCAGTTATTTTCTATCTCCACTAAAGCACAGAAAGAAAATAATTGAGATTAATCTACTAGTGTAGGGGCGCCTGGGTGGCACAGGGGTTAAGCGTCTGCCTTCGGCTCAGGGCGTGATCCCAGAGTTCTGGGATTGAGCCCCACATCAGGCTCCTCCGCTATGAGCCTGCTTCTTCCTCTCCCACTCCCCCTGCTTGTGTTCCCTCTCTCGCTGGCTGTCTCTCTCTCTGTCAAATAAATAAACAAAATCTTTAAAAAAAATAAAAAATAAATGTGAAATAGAAATCTCAGAAAAAATATAAATTTCAAGCAAGACCATTAAAAATATTAAAAAAAAAAATCTACTAGTGTAGATACTATGGAAATTCTTTCTTTTTTTTTTTTCTTTCTTAGTATAAAGAAACTGATAGTGAAGTGCTAAAATAGGTACCAAATAAAGTACCTTCCACTGATTTATCTGAAGCCTTGCCAAGGAGTTAACCCTGCTAGTGTGCTTTCGACGCTGACATCTGTTGGTTTAATATAGGTGTATAAGATGGATGGAGCATAGCCTAGGACGTATGAAACAGGCAACATCTACCTCAGCTATTTGCGAACAGCGACGGAAAAGATGCTTCTTCCCCAGCTTGTGATTCAATTCCTTGAATCTCACCTTGGCCTCTGCTCAGCCCAACGATAAGTTTGATTCACACAGGGGATCTAAATAGAGTGGGAGAAACACAGGGTAGCGGGAGGGCGCTGCTTACATCCAAAACAGCGAGGAAAAGCAGGATCACTCATTAGTCTTTATCCAGATGACTCCTCTTTTAAGAAAGGGGTAGCTTACTAAGAGTTAGAGTTCACAGCCAGAAGCTTCGTTAGAAAAAAAGGGGAATTTACACAAAATCTAGAACTGTTGAATTAAATCCAAATATTACAGGTGTCACAATTACAAGATTCAAAATAAATCTAAAATGGTGAAGGGGGAAAGAACTTATTATTTATTAAGAACTCACTGTGTTGTATGCAACTAGGTCCTTTATACACATTATCACACATTTTAATCCTCACGACAGTTTACATGACCTGAAACCCATGTAGGTAAGAAGCCAGCTTAAAATATTTGGGAACGAAAATTACCAAACACAAAACTTCTTACCTATATTTCATTAGTTATTTCTCAGGTGATTATATACAAAATTTCTGGCAAAGATACGGTATCTGGGTCAATCTTCTCATCCCCATGATATTTCATCTGTTAAGTAGTGACACTGATTTGCTTATTTCTGATAGAAGTCTTTATTTGTGTTTGCTATTTTTCTTCAACTAAGGTGGTGTACAACTTCAAATTAAAGTTGATAAATGGCACTTCTATATTATAGTTCAGGTAAACAGTGAAAGTCAGAAGAAGGTAAATGCAGCCATTCCATTGGGCATGGATTCTCCTAGCACAGAAGTCGGCTGTGTTATTCTGCAGACTGTGATGACTTCAGTGGAGCTCCGCTAGCCAGGCCTGCTGTGCAGAAGGTCTTTCTACAACACATTTCGTATTATTGGAGTCGGTCTATTAAAGCTACACGCTTACTTTTTAGTAGATGATGTTTGGGATACAAGTACATGATAGGTTATACAGCCAGGAGTCGAGGTTAAAGTCACCATTGCATATGCTTAAATCAATTATTCTAATACATCGATTATCAGTTGTTTAAAAAACATATATGCCGGGGCGCCTGGGTGGCACAGCGGTTAGGCGCCTGCCTTCGGCTCAGGGCGTGATCCCGGCGTTCTGGGATCGAGCCCCACGTCAGGCTCCTCCGCTATGAGCCTGCTTCTTCCTCTCCCACTCCCCCCTGCTTGTGTTCCCTTTCTCGCTGGCTGTCTCTATCTCTGTCGAATAAATAAATAAAATCTTTAAAAAAAACAAAAAAAACATATATGCCAGCATCTCCAGAGCCTGGTCTTTCTTCAGATTTGACAACTGGTTTTAATGTATGTGTTAGAAAACTATGGAAACTATTGTACTGGCTATGGATACTTGGATTAATGGATTTAAATCTTTCAGATTAAACATCAAATGCGTACTGTCACAGTATTGTAAATATAAATATTCAACATATGTTTTGACCATTTAAGCTGGAATTATCCACAGAAGAAACAGAACATGAAGGACATTCATAAGGATAAATTCCTAAAATTGCAATATATAGATATATAAATACACACACACATTATATACACAAAATATGTGTATACATATATATGTATATATATATATTTGTTGTCAAACTCAGTTTAACAGTTCTCTAAATTCCTTATTTCTGTCTTTTTTTCTTCTAGTAAGCGTGGGGTCTTTTATAGCTCACACTAACTGTATATAATGAAATATGAAGACATTTCTTACTGCACTGTTAACTTGGGTCATTCCTTTAAGAAATTGAGGGACAACATATGCTTGTCTAAGCATGTTATGCAAATTATTGGCATAAAAGGATTTTTAACATGTACGTAGTGTAAAACATGTCATAGTGACAATTCTTACATTCAGTATTCATTTATCCCGACAATTACCATGGTTATAACGCCTTTCTACATGTAGCCATTTTATATGCATGTTGAAAAGCAAGGCATGTGCATGTACGTGCAAGATATTGGAATTATATCCTCAACACTTTATCTTCAAGTTGGAGCTTGGACTCTGTAATTTTCCTCTGTTTATAAAATTGCATACATGAGATACCCCAGCAAGGTGAGTTTGTCTATTCAGAATGTTTGAAGCGGAAATATGTTAACATGGAAGGAATTTTCCCTCGGCTCATTTTCGACTCAGTCACATGGTCAGAGGCTGGAATTTATACCAGACATTCTCAGAAATCTTCTAGTAGCCATATTATTGCTTTCTTCAAAAGACAACTGCACGTTGCCTATTTTCTAGCTGCCTTTGCAACACTGTTGTGCTCACGACACACAATCCTCATTTTTAAAATGTACTTTTCTAAACAAGTTTTATATTATAAAGCAGAACAATATGAATACCATCTATGCAATCTGCTATTCTGCGTTGTCAGATATGTCTTTTAAAGGAACACTCTATAGCAATCAATCACGTGACATAGTAAGGTCTCTCTTTTTAAAGAAAAGAATACCATATTTCATCTATGAAGCAGGCAATATAAAATGCTACTAAAATATCAGTATGATTTTTTACCATTTGCAAATGCACAATTTCCCACATTTGCTGAAATAAGGTCTCAGAATAAATGCTTGTCAGTTTGAACAATTGTGTGGGGATGGGACAGATGGGCAGCTGTTTCTTTTTTTAATCCCAGATTTTGTTCTTTTACTTTAAATAATGTTGAAAATGTTTTTTTTTAATTGTGAAAAAAATAAACATAGGCTACTTTTAAAAAAGAAAATAAAGTGGTAGCTATTGAACTATAATGAAAGAAAGATAGTTCTTATGATGTGAATTAAAAATCTCTAGCTCTTTTAACAGAAAACAATAGGTTTCACTGGCTATACTGTGTTGATACCGATCATTATTTACACTGTAATTGCTATGACCAGCTGTCTTTTTAGTTTTATAAGAATAGACAAAAGTTCCGATTAAGTCAAATTTGCATGATCAACTGGGCATTGTACTTTCACTGTTAGTGCTTATGGATTTTTCTGACATTTTAATCCCAAATGTGAACTCCTTTCCTAGCTGTACACTGCAATATGAATTAATCTAAACTAAAACTATTTTTAAAACCCTTTTGTTCATATAAAAACATATAAGAATGCCTCTATTTTTAAATCAGCATTTCTTTCTTCTATCATAATTACTTCCTCATATTATGAAAGAATAAAGATTTAACTAATGCCCTAACTAAATTGGCCAAAGATTATAAATAATGACTTTTCACTAGGTACAAATCTTCTGTAATTAGAAAGGGAGGCAAATAATCTGTAATGAATGAACTGTATTTAATATGTAAGTCCTGAATATTGAACACAGATGCCTCTATACTGGTGCTCTAGTGAAAAAAAAAAAAAAAAGAACCAAGAAACTACATTTATCTCCTTTCCTGGGCAGATATTCCATGTTCTAGAAAGGTAAAAACACTCAACTCAGAAAAGTACCACCACCCCCACACACACACAAAGAGTAATTTTAATTAGCTGGAAACCAAAATGCCTATAATAGAAATATTTTAAATAGCAAAATGGTCATTATCCCATTACGTTACATGAGATTATTCCAGATAATATAGCTGACCAGAAACTATTTTTGTATCCTACTCAAAAATCTGAATTTTTTTGACCTTCAATTAAGTAAAAATCATCTCATTGGTCAGTTCCATATCATGCAGCAATGCTGATGTGGGATAATTTTATGTAGGAAATATAGTTCTATTGAATGCTTTTAATGGATTGAATCTGTTAATATAACAGTGGTTGATTAAAGAACCTATTTTAATATCTTAACTTTAAACCAACTACAATGCTTTATAACTCTAAATTGTTAGAATCCATTTTTAATTTCTTTAAAACTGATGAGCCTCCTGCCCTTCCCTAATTTCAAATTTAATTAAATCCACAACACAACCACACTGAAGAACAAGGCCAGTTTTATTTACATAACATGACAATAGTAGAAACAATGAATGAGTTGCACTAAACCAACATCAGTCTTAACCACAAAATATTTTTCTTGACCCCTTCAAAGAGCAGCCTTCTTTCCTACCCAGCCAGGAATAACATTCAATTTTGTATTAAAATAACTACTACGACAGAACTCACAAATGAACAAATATATTTTTGGAAGTAAATTAGCACATTGAACATCACAATCATCACTACAATTTTTTTTCATAAACTGAGTAATCTTCCATCTTAACCCACAACATCAGCAGTGCTTAAATTTTATGTTTTTAGATATTACAAAAATTACATATTAAGCTCTTAGGATGGGCAATGAGGAAATTAAGGTGCAGATGACAAAAACCTGGGGCATCAATAGGTTAAGGGGGCAAGATCAGAGAATGACAGTGGTAGAATCGGGGTTTTCAAGCTGTTCCTTTCCTCCCAGGTTATATTCAGACCGGAGGCCTGCCTCGGGCAGAGTCAATGGTGGAGCTTGCCTGGAGCAGCTAGTCTGGAGGGAGATCCCTGCTACTTTATTAACCAAGCGCCATTGTGGTTGCCTCGGACTAACATCCACTCACAGCCTGAGAGCTTCCAGAGTCTTTGGATTATGGTGTTCACTGACCACAAAGCCATTTCACATGCTTGCAAAGTTAAGCACATATACTGGTTATTTGAGAGTCAGAGTTACTGAATTTCCGAGAGGCCTCCACCAAAGTCGAAAGGCAATCCACAACATCAGATTTAATCTCGGATTAAAATTTAATCTCGGATACTTAAGACTATGTTCTCCCAATAGTGAATTTTCTAATCAATCCCTAAGAGTACTTACTGGCCATAAATTCACTGTTTTCACTTTCATACAGCAATTCTCTTCCCATGGTGCCCTTTACACACACACACACACACACACACACACACACACACACACACACACAACCTTCTCAGAGTAAAACTGACCTCCTTTGTTTTGGATGGTATCCATCCGTCCAAAGAGATCACATTCCTCTACTAGTACTCACTATTTCTACTCTGGTGTTTTTTTTTTTTTCTTTAACTCTTATTTCTCCTTGAAATATGTTTGCATTTCCAAAACCTTGAAAATTCTTCCTCTTTGAAACCATGGCTCCACTTTAATCACCATCCTACTCTCTGACATTATTTTATAGTTAAGATCCTCAAACAAGCAAACTACCTCCAGATCTCATGGCTCTCACTAACCATCCCTTATTTCCTTTACCTCCTGTCATCTGATTTATGGACCCATCAATATCCTAACACTGCTCAATTAAATCATTTTTTTAATGGAATTGAATGTCTTTATTCTGACCCTCTTCAAATTCTCCATACACTTTATACAGCTTATCTCATTTTTAGTTTACATGATACTATTGATTTTTTTCTCTGTATCTCCCCCCAATTGGGCTTTTTCTTCTTTCTACCCCTCAATTTAGTGATTCTCTTTGTTGTCTATTTGCTGAATTTCCTTTACACTTACATAATTTTTTTTTTACATTCAAATGTTTTAATTATCTCATCTATACTAAAATTCTTTTCTCTGGACATCTTACATCTTATCTCCTACTTTGTCTCCTGTTCCATTCTCCAAAATTTATTATAGGCCCCTTATCTTAACAAAAAAAATAAATAAATAAAAAAGGACTGTTCATGCTTCTGCCTACATGTCAAGCAGGCATTCTTATAAACACCAGAAATAGAGTAGTGAAAAAAATAAAAATAAAAATTACCTGTCCTCATGCAGTATAGATGCTGTTGAGGGAAAGAGATAATAAACATGGTAACAGTAAAATATTAATAGCATGGAAATGAATGTTAAAGGGAAAACATAAAGCAAAGAAGGAATATGCAAAATATCAGGAGTGGACTTAAAATTTTAAATAGTCTGTCAAGTATAGACTACAGGGACAAATGTAGAAGCTAAGATACCATTTAAAAATCACTGCAGTAATCCAGGAGAGAGATGATAGTAACATGGACCATATATAAGAAGAAGGAACCAAGATTAATAACAAAGTTTTTGATCCAAGTAACTGGAAGAATTGTAGCCCCATTAACCAATATAGAAAAGTGAGCAGAAGTTGCACACTAAGAGCAGAATTTTAAGCACTTTAAGTGGGAGTTGTCTGAGAGATAAATGTATGCTGAATGGGCAGTTGGATATAGAGATCTGAAGTTAAGAGGAAGATCCTGCCTGCACAATACAAATTTTGTTGTCATAAACGTAAAAATAGTATTTAAAACCGTGAAAGGAAAATTATATGACCTTGGAAGTGAATATAGATAAAAAGGAAAAAAGGTGTAAGGATTAGAATTCAGGAAAATAAGGAAGAACTGGCAAAAGTAACAGAAGGAGTAGTCAGAGATGTCAGAGAAATGATGGACATTAAGGGAAAGAAGCAATTCTAGAAGGGTGTCAATTGCATTCAATGCAATGGGTAGTGAAAATATGAGAACTGGTAATTAAAATTACCAATATGAATGTCTTTGGTGACCTTGACAAAAACAATTCCAATGGACTATGAGAGAAAAACCTGACTGCAGTAAATAAAAGAGAGAATGGTAAGAAAGAAATTGGTAACAGTAGAGAACTTTCTCAAGAAGTTTTGCTATAGGGCGCCTGGGTAGTGCAGTCGTTAAGCATCTGCCTTCAGCTCAGGGCGTGATCCCAGCGTTCCGGGATGGAGTCCCGTATCAGGCTCCTCCGCTGGGAGCCTGCTTCTTCCTCTCCCACTCCCCTGCTGTGTTCCCTCTCTCGCTGGCTGTCTCTCTGTCAAATAAATAAATAAAATCTTTTTAAAAATTATAAAAAAAAAAGAAGTTTTGCTATAAAGGATAGGAAAACTTAAGAACATAGCTGTAGAACAAGGTGATATCAAGTGAGGGTTTTTATGATGAGTGAATTAATAGCATGCTTATATGCAAATGAGATAGAAAAAATATGATGTTGTTGAAATTTATGGAGAAATGCAAAACAGGCAAAAATGGATGGGATTTATGCACAGATGGAGACACCCTGGGTAGAAACACGAATGAACACAGTATAGGAAAGACTGTGGAATATAACAGTATAGGTACTCTTAAGTGTGTGATACAACACTAGGAACTTATAGAAGTTTTCTTTAAAATGCTTCAATATTTTCAGTGAAAGGGGAAACTGAGACAGCAACTTGGAGTAAGGATCAAGGATGAGATATTAAGGGTTTGGAGAAATAGAAGAAAGCATGAAAAATCATCCAGGAGAGTGGAGGGGAAAATGGATGAAGAAAATATAGTATGCTTGCATTTAGAGACTCCCTTAAAGCTACTGATAATGAATTTAAAGTAAGACCAGTTATCAGAGCTGTGCATTTTCCTTTCTTTTTTTTCTTTTTTTTTTTAACATTTTATTTATTTATTTGAGAAAGAGAAAGTGATACTGAGAGATAGAGTCCAAGAGGGCAGAGTGAAGGGCTAAGAGAGAGGGACAACCAGACTCCCTGCTGAGCAAGGACCCCCCCCCCACCCGCCGCCAATGTGGAGCTCAATCCCGGGATCCAGGGATCATGACCTGAGATGAAGGCAGATGCTTAATCGACTGAGCCACCCAGGCTCCCCTTCCTTTGCTTTTTCAATTACATTGAACTTTACAGGTGCAGGTGCATTGCAGAAAGAAAGTTTTACTTTCCTTGAGTTACAGTTTCATCAGGAAAATATGATGAAGCAAGAGATGCATGGGAGTTGATGATGTATGCAAGGGAGTGATTATAATGATTGGACACAAAATTTAAGGTGGGTATGGAGGAAACAAAGGACTATTCGAAGATGGAGGGAAGTATAAAGCTGGTAGGATTGATGCTAACTAGGTCTAGGTGGGGTTGAGGAATGCTATAGTTGGGATGATAAGAGTAGTGCCACAAAAGATAGGAGTTGAGAATCAAAGAGATGGATATTTGAAATTGAGTTGATGGCAGAGTCATTGCGATTGGGAAAAAAGGTCAAGGGAATGAGCATGGAAGTAAGGCTGAGGTAGGGAGGAAAACACTATCATGTGGGGAAAAAAAAAGTCAAGGACCTGAGAAGCCATAATGTTAGAAAGTTTATCTGTGTGGATATTGAAAACACATGAATTATGAGAGAAGGCATGTTAAAGAGCGTGAAAGTGACGCAGGGTCATGCAGAGATGACCACTATAAAGAGTGACATTAGTATTTTCTAATGATAAAAATTGCAAAGTGGTAATGATTAGGAAAGGAGGGAAAGAAAGCTGCGAGCAGGAATGATTAACAAGAAAGACACATATCCCTTTGCAAATGTGCATTCATTCATTCAGTTGCTCAAGCACATTTTTTAGGTATGTGGAGTATGACAGGCACTACGATAAATGTTTACATTGAGTGTCTAATTTTGATTCATGAAATAACTTTATGACATAGAAATCATTATCTGCATTTTTATAGTTGAGCAAGCTGAGGTTAAATAATTTACTCGAGGTTATTCAGCTATTGTTTACTCTCTCTTATATTGTGTTTCTTTCATTTCAAAGTAATACCAGTGCAAGTTTCCTAACATGGAGGGATGACCACTTTGGCCATGGCAGTGAGAGAAGCTCTGCAGACCCACTTCCTAGGGAAACAACTGAAGAAAATTATACACTTACAAAAAAAATCTTTAACTACCTGGAAGTTGTCCCAGGGCTTACAACAAATCAAGAAAAACTTCTTCTTCATGAAAATTTACTGAAATGGTAGATTTGTAGATTTGGAAATCAACAAAAACAAAAAAATAATGAGAGTCTGCGGCTCTTGAGTCACGACCTGATCCCTTTCTGTCTCCCTCTCCCTCTAAGCTAAGCATGACAGAAGATCTATCCTGAGCAGATATAGCTAAGAAGAGAGGACTCCTGCTCCCCCATGCTCCAAGAGTTATGATTTCTCCTTGGAAGGGACAGGCCCCCAGCATTTCCTATTTCCCCCAGCTAAATGTTACAGAAACTAAATTCCATATGACACATCTATGAGTTCAAGGACTCCCTTTCTCCACCAAGCCCCCACTTGCACGTCAGATGCTCTATCCCAGATACAGTGGACCAAGAATAAGGTCCTTATAACACTTCAGGCTGCTTATAAGGAGGAGATTTCACATGGGGAGAGACAAGTGGGAAGGATAAGAGGCTACTTATCCTCCTCAGTACCCCACTCATGAAGCAGTGATGTCACCATGAAGAAGTAGACTACTCTCACCATCCCCAGTTCTAGAGCAGTGGCTCAGAGATTTTTTTCAAGGGAAGTGGTAGGCCATGATGGAGACCTCCAAGGATCTCTCTTAAAGGAACTAAAGTTCAAGTCTAAGGTTGCTTCAAAACTAATGGAGATTTTTGGTCGTAAGCAGTAAGAAGCAGCTAAGAACTCCATGAGACCAACAAGCAAGATGTAACACCAGCTAGTTTATAAAAGAGAACCAGGGAAAGAGAAAATTAGGAAGAACTCTCCTAGGATTAGAAAAAAATCTCAAAGACTGGTCTCAAAACTATCCCTGTAAAGGGGTTCAAATTTTGTTGGCCTGTGGGGGCACTTAAGTTCCAGGGTATTGGAGAAAACAGTAGCCCAATTAGCTGGCAATTAGTAGCCTAGCCCTGGGGACCAGAGAAAAGAAAGTCTAAGAGAACTTGATAAAACCACTGCCATCTCAGGGTGAATGTGCACATGCCCAACTTTGTACCCACTGAAGACTGACATCAGTGACTTCACACTGCGGGGAAACAGACTTTACTAAAACAGTCCAGGAAATTCAACAAACAAATAAGCAAGTAAGCAGAAATATTAAAAAGCTCTTAAGAGGTGGGGGAGATAGCATCTCGAGTTGCTACAGTATATTACTGAAATTTATGAGACATGCACAGAAATGGGAAAGTGTGACCTACACATGGAAACAAAAGCAAGCAATAGAAACTAATTGTGAGAGGGTCTAGTTGTCAGACTTAACA
>NC_048226.1:37777640-37827329 GCF_002007445.2 Ailuropoda melanoleuca
GGAAGGCCTCCATCTCTTCCAGATTGCTTAATTTATTGGCATATAGCTGTTGATAAAAGTTTCTAATAACCAGCCAACTGTAAGTTATCTTTCTTCTGAACAACTAGAAATTTTCTAATTTCTGCACAATTAAGAAATTTAAAACTTTCACAAAGGAAAACCAAGATCGATTTTCCCCCACTGGTGAATTCTACCAAGAATTATAAATAAATAAATAAATAAGCATTAATATCAGATTTTCACAAACCCTTCCAAAAAAAAGGGGAAAGAACATGCCCTAACTCATTATATAAGGCTAGTATTACTTTGATACCAAAGCCAGAAAAACACATCACAAGAACAGAAATCACCAACTAATTCTCTAGTGAATATATATGCAAAAATTCTCCAAAAACTCCATATGGTTGAGTCTTACTGTTTGCAAAAGATATATTCTATGAAGTCACTGAGAACCCTGAATTAGTGAATACTGAGCCATTGCTCATAAGAGAAATACAGGGTTAGGTTCTCAAGAGCCTCTGGTCATAACATTTTCATCAACTGATCAATAATAGCTTTGTTTTATGTGTATTTCTGTTTAAAGGCACTTTTTAAAATATATATTGCTGACTCATTAACATTGAACTCATGGCTAACAGCACTATAACTCATGCCTGAATAAAGCTTATCTAACAAGCATTTTCTATGCAAGGCACATCACAGCATTATTGCACGTAGAAGTATTAGACAGCACTTGAGAACTAATGTTGGAAATCATTTTAAACACCAAATCATCAACAAATGGCAAAAAATACATGGAAAATATGACATTAAATAGGCCACAAAAAGGATACTTGTTTAAAGTATGAAAGATGAAATAAGAAAGCAGAATATATTGTCTTTTTCAACTTCAGCTCCAAATGTGCACCTTCGGGTAACAAAATTTTCACTGTTCTGTGCATGTCCACAAATGACCGCGAAAGTGCCACAAATATTGATTTGGGGATTACAAGTAGATTTTAGTGAGTACGTGAATTCACAAATATGGAAACTGCAAATAATGAGGATTGATTGTACTAACAAATAAATCATAGCAACATATAAAAAGGATTATACAACATGAGTAAGTGGGATTTATCTCAGGAATGCAAGTTGGTTTAACATCTGAAAATCAATTAATGTAATACACCCTATCAACGGAAAATAGGACAAAAGCCAGATAATCATCTCAATAGTTACAGAAAAATTATCTGACAAAACCCAATATCCATTCATGATAAAAACATTCAACACACTGAAAATGGGAGGGAGTTTCCTCAACCTGATAAAAGCATCTATGAAAAGCTACCATTATACTTAATGATAAAAAAACTGCATTCTCCCTAAGGTCAGCAGCAAGAAAAGTATGTCCTCTCTCACTACATTTATTCAACATTGTACTGAAGTTTCTAGCCAGGTCAATTAGGCAAGAGAATGAAATAAAAGGCATCCAGATTGGAAAAGAAAAATAAAATTAACTCTTTTTACCCATGACATGATCTTATACATAGAAAATCATAAGGAATCAACTAAAAACATTATTAGAACTAATAAATGAATTCCATATATGAAGTTCACTTCATATGCAAAAAACAATACACTAGAAATGAACGATTTGAAAATGAATTAAGAAAAACAATTCCATTTTTATGTCATCAAAATGAATGAAATACTAAGAATAAAATTTTTAAATAAAGATAGAACATATACTCTGAAAGTACAAAACACTGTTGAAAGAAATTAAAAGATCTAAATAAATTCAAAGATATTCTGAGTGTCTGGATCAGAAAACTTAATATTGGTCAAATGGCAATACTCCCCAAATTGTTTTACAGATTCAGTGTATTCCACCTAAAACCCCAGCAGGATTTTTTTTTTTAGAAACTGACATGCTGTTCTTAAAATTGACATAAAAATTCCTGGTACCCAAAATTGGCAAAAGTCTTGAAATGGAAGAACAAAGTTGGAAGATACACTTCACAATTTCAACACATACAACAAAGCGGCAAGTTACCAAGAGGGTGCGCGGTACTAGAATAAGGGTAGACATAAAAAAAAATGCAATAGAATTGAGAGTCCAGAAATAAACTCTCACATGAACAGCTTAGTTAATTTTGGACAAAGGTGCCAAGACAATTCAATTGTGAAAAAACAGTATTTTTTGGCAAATGGTGTTGGGATAACAATATTCACACACAAAATAATAAAGCTGGACCACTGCCTCACACCACACAAATGCATCATAAACCTCAATGAAGGAGTTAAAACTATACAATTCTTGAATAAAACAAAGGAGTAATCTTCATGAATGTAGGCCAGCCAAAGCCTTCTTACATATGACATTAAAGTAAACATGAGAAGAGAAACAACAGATAAACTAGACTTAATCAAAATTAAAACATTTTGTGTTTCAAAGGATATATCACCAAGAAAATAAAAGGCAGCTCACAGAACAAGAGAACATATTTGCATATATACATTTGATAAGGGATTTGTATCCAGAGTATGTAAAGAAATGTACAACTCAGTAGTAAAAAGATACATAACACAACTTTAAAATGGGCAAAGGATCTGAATAGTTATTTCTCCAAAGAAGATATACAAATGATCAATAAACACAATGAATGATAGTCATTCAACACCCTTAGTCATTAGGAAAATACAGATCACGGCCACAATAAGATACCACTTCACATACAGTTGGATGGCTAAAATAAAAAAGACATATTTTAACAAATTTGACAATGGAATGAAAAATTGGAACCCTTGTATACTGCTGGTTGGAATGTATACTGTTGCATCCAACTTTGGGAATTAGGCTGGCAGTTCCTCAAGATGTTCCTCTAAACACAGTTACCATATGACCTAGCATTTCAACTCCTAGGTATATACCAAAAGAAATGAAAACATATGTCCCTACAAAAACTTGTACACAAACATCCCTAAAAACATTACTCATTTAGAAAAAAAAAAAGATAGAAACAACCCAAATGTCTATCAACTGATGAGTGGATAAATAAATATGTCATCTTCACACAATGGGGTATTATTTGGCAATAAATGGATGAAATACTGATTCATGCTACAAGATGGATGAACAAGAAAAACATGCTAAATGAAGGAAATTAGTCACAAAAGACTGCGTATTGTATGATTTGTGTAAAATGCTCTAGAATCACAAATCTATAGATACAGAGAGGTCAGCAGTTGTCTCTAGCTGAAGTATGGGAGAGAAATGGGAAGTTACTGCTAATGAGAACAGGTGTTTATTTAGGGGTGATGAAATGGTTTACAATTGGTTTTGGTGAAGGTCGTAAAACTCTGTGAATATAAAAATCATTGAATTGTATACTTCAAATATGCTAGGTGTATGAGGTGTGAATTATGTCTCAAAAAAGCTGTTACATATATATTAGAAAAATCAGATACTTTTTCTTATATCCGTCCATGTCAAAGTCTGACAATACCTAGTGCTCGCACAGATCTCAATGCCATTCCCTAGTGTACACTCTAATCACTCTTACATAGATTACTAGGAGTAATCTACTACAGAAACTGTTTCCAGTTTTGATGAGCCATCTGTTGCAATATTAATTTTATTAAAATACTATTTTCATTAAATCACTCCCTTGCTCATATCAATAAATCTCTAATCTCCACAGTCTGCCATTTAAGACCCATAATCAACTGGCCGGTGTTACCCATCACGTGAGGCAGAATAACAGCCTCTCAAAGATCTCCGTATCCTAATTCCCCAAACCTTTAAATATGTTACTTTACATGGCAAAAGAGACTGCGCAGACATGATTAAATTAAAGTTCTTGAGATGGAGAGATTATCCAGGATTATCCAGTCTGGCCCAATGTGCCCACAAGGGTCTCTCTAAGTGAAAGAGGGAAGCAAGAGAGTCAGAGAAAAGACGCCACAAAGGGAACGGAGGTGGGAGAGATATGAGCCACAATCTAAGGAATGTGGGCAGCCTTTAGAAGCAAAAGAGGCAAGAAAACATTTCTCCCCTAGAGCCTCCAGAAGGAATGAGACCCTGCTGACCCTTTTTTCTTTTTACTCTGACATTCAGAGCAGTAAGATAATAAATTTATATTGTTTTAAGCCACTATGTATGTGGCAACTTGTTATAACTGATGGGAAATGAATGCACCCGTGCAGCTATCTTACTATGGTTTTTTAGCTCTTTTTGCATCTCTGACCTGAAGGACCCTTCTCCACTTACCTGGAAATCCCTTTCTTTTCCTTACTGCCGACACAGGAAGGGCTGCCTGAAAACGAATACCCTTAAGAAGTTTCTTCCCACTAATTCCACCTCCATGGAATTTTAATTCTGACTAGAGATTTCTTCAGAATGTACTTATGTCACCCACAAATTACTAACATGTGCATTACCTAGGGACAATCATTGATTTTAAGTTAGACACAGAAGGCACTTGGCACATCTAATGGAAACAATGTAGTGTCGTGTTAATGTGCTGATGGACCAACTTTTTCCCCAAGAGCCCTGATTTATAGTGTTTACTGATTAAATGCTCCCAAGAAGACTGATTTCAATCATCATACCTATGCCTTAAACTTACATAATGTTATATGTTAATTATATCTCAATAAAGCTGGAAAAAAATTCTTAGAAAAAACTGATTTCCAGGTACCAATGGTTTGACCACCAGATCACAAAATCCCTGAATATTTAATAATGTCTTCAGTGACCTAGTTTATGTCTCTGTCTCAAACCCATCAGATCCCTCTTTTAGTTCTTTCTTTCCAATCTATGGTTATAAATGTGTTCTCAAGTACTGAAATATGCCTATTGTTTTCCTCTATACCTAATGGTATTTAATAACTATATCTGAGTCTTTGAATTTGATCATTGACTAGGTGAGGACTCACCAGTAGGGAAATCTTTTCCTTACCGTTAACTTGCATTGGTATTCATGAAAATACTTTATACGCTACTAGAGAGGGGATTTCTCCCCACATCCCACTCGCTATCACATCTTTTACACAGTTGTAGAAATGTTTTCAGCCAATAAAGAAAACATTTAACAATTATTAAGTTTAAAAGTAAAAAAGAAAAATGAGGGTAAAAGTCTCAAACTCCCAATTATCAGCTACATGAATAGAACCTGGTCATTTATCATCAATGGAGAGGAAATCAGGTGTTCTGTAGCTGTGCAGAGCCTTGGTACCACCCACCGCAGGCCACAGCTCTTTCCCAGTGTGTGCCTTCTTTATTATGTCCCCCACTGATTTGATTCATGTTCATTCACTGGACAAATACTTGCAGACTCTCAATAACGCTCAAAACAGGAAGCAGAGATATTTCTCAGGGACACCTGGGCACTCACTCTGCTTTTCCACTCCCGCTCCTTACCTCCACTGTATTAGTTTTCTAGTGCTGTACAATAACCACAAAATTAGTAGCTTAAGACAACACCCATTTATCACTGTATAATTCTGTTGGTCTGAAGTCAAGCCCAGTATGGCTGAGCTTTCCCTTATGATATCACAAGGCTAGAATCAAGGTGTTGGATAAACTGAGTTCTCATGGCTTGAAGAAAAATCCAGTTCCAAGATCATTCCTGTTATTAGCAAAATTTAGTTCTTGCAGTTATAAGACTGAGTTTCTGTCTTCTGTTGGCTGGGTCTGCTCTCGGATCCAAGACATCATCAAAATTCCTTGCAACATGGCTTCTTCATCTTTAAGTCAGTAATGGTGTGTCAAATCTTATGCATCGAATCTTTGACTTCCTCTTCTGCAACAAGGTGGAGACAACTCTCAGCTTTTAAAGGACCTGTTATTAGCTAAGTCTCACACAGATAATCTCTTTAAGATTTTTTTTTTTAAGATTGTGTGCCATTTAACACAAGCTCATCACAGAAATAAAATTCATCATATTCACAGTCCTGGGGATTATTCAGGGCTCGTACACAGAAGAAAGCAAGACAGAAAATTTTGAAGGTCATACCCACCATAGTCTTTCCAATGCTGACTTTGGTTTCAAGAATAGGAGAAATGGATATGGTAATATAAATAGAAACATGTAGATTTCTTGTGGAATGAGCTTCCCAAATTCAAGATCCTACTCAGACCAAAAGTGTGACAAGAAACTATGTGTTGCTTTTAGGGTCTCGGTGAGCTGTGGGAAGCAACACTGGAAATGAGATTTACACAAGGTAGCCACATAAATTTTCATAAAATTTCATTTATATAGATAATCAAATCAGAATCGTAATTTACTTCAGGGCAGGAGGGGATTTCCGATCTAGAACACCGGAATCATTACTTCGGTTGGTGTCAAACGTGAGATGAGACACCCTGTAAAGACAGAAGTGATGCTTCTTGTTTTCATGAGGCTTGTAGTCTAGTAAGAAACACCCGTAAGGAAATAGCTGATAAGAAGAAAATGTGTTGACTATGTCCTAGGCAAAGGGAGCAATGTATTCAAGCGCCAAAAGAAGAAAAAGGACATACTGCATAGGAGGAACTGCAGGTATCCCCATATAACTGGAAGGTGAAGGAGGAATGGAAGCAGTAGCTAAGAGGTGAGGCTGGAGAAGCAGGTAAGTGAAAGTCACGGAAAGCCAAATACATCACTTAAAGGTAATTGGGCCTAATAGTAATTAGGAGTCCAGCAATTAATTCCATGAATAGAAATTTATTCTAAGGAGAAAATAAATCAATAAAAATTCACAGACAAGGATATTTACTACAGCACAATATAAAAGCCACACATGTTCCCTCCCCCATGGAAATAAATTCAGTGTTCACCAAAAGGGGATTGATAAAAATAATTGATGGTGTTGGCCGCCTTAAAAATGATGATATTCATTCCATTTCATTGACATGGAATAACACTGTATTAAGGATAAGAATATGAAGGAGGAGTAAGAGAAGTAGCATAGCACTCATTATGCACCAGGCAGTGAGATCAGCTCTCACCAAGTATTGTTAGGTCCGATCCTCTCATCAGTCCAATGAGGTAAAAACTGCAATTGTTCCTATTTTATAACAGAGGAAACTGAAGCACAAAGGGCAGATAACCTGCCCAAGTCCACACATTTATTTAGAAGCAGAGCTAGGATTAAAACCCATCCAGAGGCAGAATAAACCAATCTATGTTTCTAACTTGAATTCTGAAAAACAATAAAATACAAGGGGGAAAGGGAGACCAAGGGTGGGAGAGGACCAGGAAAGGGAGGGAGAGAACCAGGGAGAGAGAAAGAAAGACAGAAACAGCAAATGAACAATGATCGCCAGAAAATCTTAAGAGTTGTTATCTCTGAGTTGTAAGATTTTAGGTAAATTTTTCCTTCTTTCTATTTTTCTGAGTTTGCATTTTTACAGAGAGAAATTTGATTTTTTTTAAATTAATAGACTTTTTCAAAAGATCAGTTTTCAGTTTACAGATAAACTGAGCAAAAACTACAGAATTCCAATATACCTCTCTCCTCCCTCACATGCTTCTATTATGAAAACCTCACGTTAGTATGGTACATTTCTTATAATTGATGAGCCAATATTGACACACTATTATTAACTAAATTCTAGAGTTTACATTAGTGTTCACTCTTTCCGTTGTACATTCTGTGGGTTTTGACAAATGAATAATGTCATGTATCATCATTACATTATCACACAGAATAATTTCTCTGCCCTAAAAATTCAAAATAAATTCTGAAAGGCAAATAATCTTCACATATACAAAGGATTTAGGGTAAGTGTAAGAGACCAGTTTAGTTCAACTTCTCTGAATCTAGTCATTCCTCTCATATAGGGATATGCTCTCATTTTACCAAGGAAGGTCCTATAGAAGTTGTTTCTCTGCCTTGTTCTTTAGGCTCAAGCTCTGGCTTTACTTCTATGGTATCATTTGTCTTCCTTCTAAGTTGCATGGAAAACTGGTTAACTGTAAGTTCAGGGAGTTGTATTCTTTTGTGACGGGCAAATCGAACGCAGGAAGAGCAAAGCCCTACAATGTCCCAAATCCTCTTGATCTGATGCCTTTACAGGTCTTTCCTATAGGTCTTAGGGAAGAATTAAAACTCAAAGTATCATCTGTCACCACAGCATCAGGTTTCTGTACTTTTTGTTCAGTTTATCCATAAGCCTAAAATTGCTCTTTTACTTAAGGATATAGAACTGGGGTTACATTTTGATTCATGGCTAAAAGAAGCAACACATGTAAGAAACACTGAAGTGTTTCCTTATTTGTCTGATTTATTAGATAGTTTTAGGGAAAGAAGAAATACAGTTTCCTCTACTTACAGTTACATAGCTTATATTTTTGGTTCCTTGTATTTGAATACTATTTTTATAATATTATTTATGACATTGTCTTTGTGCAAAACATTAGAATATTTATCAGAATTTTCTTTATCTTTTGAAATGTTGATTTTCTGCTCTTCATTGAATGAATACCAGTGGGATTTAAGTTTTTTCTACATCCTTAGAACAACTTACCACAATTTAAGCTTTTATGAGCTAGAATTTGATATGTAGTTAGCTATTTTTTTTTATCACTTTTGGCTTAATCTTGGAATTGTTTTCTATTTTTACATTGTGGATGATTTAGGACATTCAAGAAAATTAACTAAAATAATTATGGAAGTGTGTCAAATAGAGACTAAATCATGATAATGAACATTAAAGAGAAGAACAAAGAATAAATCTATAGTAACAAGAAACATATACAAAAATTCAGGCAGATTATCCAAATAAAAAGTGTATGTCTTTGAAGTAAATGTCTCACTTTAGGTAGTGGAAAATTGAGGGTGTCAATGTATTGAAGGTACGGTAAGTTTTGTAAAATTAGTATACCTTCAATGTACACTGCAACTCAAATGGAAAACATAATCATAGGTTGGGTGTATAATTAACTAAACAAGAACAAAAACATACTATCACTTAGAAAAGTTATATAACACCTTACCATAAGAATTTTTACCCAATAGCTGTAAACTTCATTGATGCATCATGTAGTAACAGTAATATATTTGCCAGTGGAGCATGTGTCTAAAAGGAAAAGTGAGTGGGTTCAATGGGGCTTTTATAAAAAGAAAAACAAAGAATATTAGGAGCAGAAAAAGGGTGCACCAAATTTACCTACAAATCTGACCCGGAAAAAGTTTGTCTTGAGTATGGACTCTTGAACAATCACTGGCCACTTTTTGCCCCTATTCAGCTGCTTCCCAATGATTCCCAGAGCAATAGTTAAGTTCAGAATTATCTCCTGGCCTAGAGGCATCCCCACCCAATTGCCTACAGTACAACATTTCTACTCAGATCCCTAATGGGATTTCAGACTCAAGAGGATCCAAACCAACCTTTTTATCTCTTCTTTGCCGTACTTTGATTCAGGTCTACTTTGATTCAGGTCGTCTCCTAGTTCTGCATTCTCTTTCTTGGAGTGTTAGCATTTTTGCCATTTGCACAATCTGGAAACACAGAGGTCATCTTGCATTCCTTCTTTTCCTCTCTATCCACCTCATCATGAAATTATGACAATGCTGCTTTTGTTACATTTCACTGCTCTGCCCGGCCTTCATATCCTGTCAGCTGCCTCCTTCTAGCTCGACTACCTGCTCTCCTATGCACGGATCCTCACTTTATTCTGTATATTCTCCTTTGTTCTATTTTCCCACAGATAATCTTTCATGCAAGTTCTCAAAAACCGTTTAATGATTCCTTCTATAGGTTGATAAATACCACATCCCTTTGAACAGAAAGCTACTTGTAATTGTAGCTACCTGTCCAACATCCTACCTGTCCAAAATGCTCCCGAAACCCTATGCACTGGTGTAGGTAACTATTTGCCTTTCGTGGAGCATATCATGTTTAGTAACACCTTTGAGACTTTGTGTGAGTCATTTTCCTTTTCCAGAAGATCCTTCTACTTCTTTTCCATCTGATGAACTAGACATTAAACAAGTCTCAGACACTACTCCAATTTGAGCTGATCTTTACACATGCACAAAGATAAATCACTGACTACACCGCATTGTAATTGCTTGTTCGCTATGCGCTACAGTCGAGCAGAGACCGGTCTTCTCCTCCCTGTCCCCAGGAACCCCTCCTGCCACAGAGGTTCTACAATGAGCAAGGATTTAGTAATTAGTTATTGAGAGAATAAAATGTTTGCAACAGCCAGATTCTGAAGGACTTTAAATTACACAAAAAGGAGTTTTATTCTATAGACATAGCTCTCAAGCATAGTAGGGATATAATCGAATCTATGTGTAAGAAAACTTGGGTAGAGTAATGAATGGGGTAAAGAGGGGATATATTTGTTGTTGAATTGGCAGAAATGTCTGGAGACACTACTATGGATTTATTGGGATATTGGGTTGAAGAATGGGAGCATAATTCATGAAATGTTGTATGTCAGGGTTGAATTACATTCTGAAAATACATCAAGAAAAAAATAAGAACTCTTAATCTCCTTCTTATCCATGACGTATCCTACCAGTACTGCAATTCTGATAACAGATATTAGGCAGGAAAGCATGATTACCACACTTTATAGTAATTAAACAGATAAAGGACTTATACATTTATTCCAAAAATACTTCTAACTTCTTATAATACCATAATGTGCTGGATCAATCATAAATTTATAGAAACCAAGTTATACTTGTTTATATTTGAGCTCTTGAAGTGATATTTTCCATAGTTTGACACATGTTATTCTAGGATTTGGTGAAACTGTCCATGAGATAAAGAATAAATACTAAAAAACGCAATTTTTTCTAAATTAGTAAAAGAAGATCACCAATTTTCAACGATTTATCATATTAATGCCCAGAATTTCCACCAGAAGTTTTTTTATCTGTATCTCAAGTTTTCTTAGATATGAATTGTAAGATTTAATCTAAGGTATTCTGTAAAGATTTAATCTAAACAAATTTCAGATAATCTCATGATGTGTTCCAACATTTTATAACACAACCAAATTAAAAGACCATCCTCTGCTATTTTACAGAATTTAAACTTCCAAAATAGTAAGGCTCGGGTATGGCACATACTTCCATTAGAAAACGGATGAAAATAAAGTAAAAGTTCAGCAGAGTCAATAAAAATTTTACTGCTTCATAATATCCAAGTTATTTGTCAGAACATCTTTAAAATCCATAAGATTTTTTTCTGCAAAGCAGGTATAATTAGATATATTTTATCTATTTTACACATTTAATATAAAGGAATGAAAGACTCATAAAATTCTAAGCTTTAATATGGAATTACTATTATCACCATTATCCTCATTAATGAGAAAAATAGATTGTGGTGAGGAAAGAAAGGTTAAGATAACACATTAAAAGTAAAAAAAGAAATAATTCTTCTAAATTACATAACCTACAAGTAAATATACTAGAAATAGGGTAACTGCATTTCGAGGGGTCAGCATTGAATCTATTTTATTCCATGAAGGGTTGTTTATGACAATCAATATTGCCACTCATTTTTGATGATCTTTTGTGTCCTCTGTGCCTCACATTAAATGCATCAACATGTTTGATTTTTAATTTAGCCTTGTTAAAGTAATTTAGTTCAACCTTCGCTGAGGAAATGCTGTTATTTGCAATGACAGTGAATGCTATTTGGCCTCTAAGGGCAAATGGGACTGTCAGCCACATTGTCAAGTTTTGAGTTGACACAGTCAAGGAGCTAGTGAAGAGGGAAAACGTTGGGTTCCAGCTTTTAAAAACATTGGGTGGTGGGATGCTGTGGATACATGCTGCTTTTTAGTTAGTTGCTGCTGTTGTTCATTTTTCTAAATTCATCATCTATTTTTGATTCTGTGAAAGTTTCCATTCTTCTCGTTATCACTTAGGGTCAAAACCTCAGTCATTTTTTATTTTTCTGTCTTCCATAGCATCCATTCCAAATCATGCCAATCCACATTTCATGTCTAACTCAAATGCCCTCATCCTAATTCAACTTTTGTCACTTCTACAATTGTGTAGTTTTCCAAGGCATCATAATTGATCCCTCACCTTTGCTTTCGGTGTGAGCCACACCACCAAATAGATTAACACTAATCTTTTTAAAAATCTCATTTCCTGTCATGTCTCTCCAGATCTTCAGTGTCCTACATGATCTACAAACTAATGCCTAAAATTCTTTGCCTACTCTTTTCCAGTTATTGTGGCATGAGGCACCATGAGCAGCAAAGTCTCCCATGACTCCCTGGAAGTTTTTGCAGACGGCAGATCTGCAGATCAGCAGATCAGATGGACAAACGCTTCTCGGGCACTGTCAGGCTTAAGCCCACTTCTTACCCCAAGTTCTCCATATGTGTTTTGGGGGGCCAGCATCGCTGTGATGAGGCCAAGGCTGTGGCTATTCCCCACGTGAACATTGAGGTACTGAAGAAACTCAACAAAAATAAAATAAATTTGTCAAGAAGCTGGCCAAGAAGTATGATGCCTTTTTGGCTTCAGAATCCCTGGTTAAGCAGATCCCACAAATCCTAGGCCCAGGCCTGAATAAGGCTGGCAAGTTCCCTTCCTTGCTGACACAATGAGAACATGGTGGCCAAAATGGATGACGTGAGGTCCATGATCAAATTACAGATGAAGAAGGTGCTGTGTCTGGCAGTGGCCGTTGGCCACGTGAAGATAACAGGTGATGAGCTTGTGTACAACATCCACTTAGCTGTCAATTTCCTGGTGTCTTTGCTCCAGAAGAATTGGCAGAACATCAAGAGCACCATGAGCAAGCCCCAGAGCCTGTACCAAGGCATAGCTTAATAAACCCTAGCTCTACCAAAAAAAAAAAAAAATCCTTGCCTAATACCTATGCTTTTTCATAATTTGCTCAAGCTTTTTAATCTTTCTTAACCTATGTTCCTTGAGGCACATGGGACTTATTGATTATATCTATCACTAACTTCCATTGGCTATTGATAATAGAGGATACTTGGAAAAAATAATTCCCTATGCTAGAAAAATCAGTCCATATTTCTAGTAACTAAAAGAACAGGGGCGTGTGTGTGTGTGTGTGCATTGCTCTATAAAGGTAATTTAAAAAAATAAACAATTTCAGGAACTTCTAAATATTGTTAAACTTTACAAAAGTTGGACATTATTTATTTAGTTGTTTATTGTCTATCTACTGCTCCTCATTCAACTAAGATATAAACTCCGTGAGAGCAAATACCTTGGCTCTCTTGTTTACCACCATAACCTTAATCTCCAGAAGAGAGCACAGAGTCTAGTAAATGCTCAATAAATATCTGTTGAATAAATGAATGTATCCCCAGTACTTGGCAGAGTGTATGGTGTTTAGTAAGCAATCAAGAAATATTGATTAAATGGAAAAAATACTAAACGAAAAACATTAAGGAATAGCATAGTAAGGTTAATGTTAAGAATATGCATGAATATTTTCAATATTCTTTTAAGGACCCCTTCGTGCTACTATAAATTTTGGAGTTAAAATTTGACTCAAGACACTGTTTCTTAGGGAACAAATACTCAAGCACCAGTAGGGCATGTGAAGTCAAAGGACAGTGTGGCTGCCCCTGACCCTAGGAGACCAACTCTCTTTCGCTAGTGTTCAAAGTAACTGGTTGGATTGAAAGAGAGAACAGGGAGGGAAGGTGAATACAGTCTTTGGTAGCCAATGCAGAAGATTCAGAGAACAAACCAACAGGCAGGACTTATTATATAACTTTAGCTGAGCAAAAAATGGGTCCCTTGTTAAAAAAAGAAAAAGAAAAAAAGGATAAATGTGCATTAAAGGTAATAAAATATAAAACGTGTTCCTTTCCTTGTAGTTTCTTTCTTGACCTGTCATGTTGCTTTTATTTACTATTTAATGACACCCTCATTCGTCATGGAAATACTCACCCAGAAAGTGCAGACCCTTGCAGGAGCCCAGCAACCCCACCTCCAAGGTTCTGCAGGCCACCACTGCCAGGACACTTACCTAAAGATACCTGATAGACCCACAGACCTGGGGGCGTAGGGAAGTCAACCTCCCCTTCCCACCACTGATGCCCAACACACAGTGGACCTGCCAGCATCCCTCCCTAGAGACTGAACACACTGTACTCCTGGACCCCAGAGGATGAGTGACAGGGTCAACACCACTGAGTTGCCTACTGGGACAGGGAGACTGCTGCCATTTCCTGCCCTGAAACACCACTGGGCATGTGCCCCTGACCCCAACGCACCCCAGGTCCTTGCCCAGGCCCCATAGAGGTCAAAGGGGGAGGGAGAAATGGGAGTCTCATATGGGTGGCCACCCCGGGCAGAGGGCACCAGCAGTCATGGGGCAGGGATGGGAGAAAGGCCCAGGGCATGAGGAAACAGAGGACAGGGAGTTGGGAGCCGGCCTGAGAACCCATCCTGAGGAGGACAGGGTGTGAGCCAGGCTCCAAGTCTTAGCCACATGCTCCATTGTCTCGTCACTTCACTCACAAGATGTAAATTTACAGATAAATTCTTAAGAATTTCAAGACTGGAGAGCAAAGCATTAAACCCCCAAAGTGGGACTTTCCTGAATGTGTGTGACCACTCTGGTTACAGGCCCATGAAGATGGCCTAGGAGCAGACGTCCAAAGGGAAACAAAGCCAGCGGCTAGGTCTTCTGGCTCCTGGCAGGACAGACAGTGAGGGGTAGAGCTAAGGGGTGGAGCAAAGGGTTTCATTCTAGTGGGTGGCCCACATCACTCCAACACATCCAACTGTACTGCCTAATCTCTGTACAAACTTAACATGTGCTGTGGTTTCTGATTTCTATTGCAGATGAACTTGCAATAGTTGCTATGAGCTAATGACTGCAAGAGAAAAGGAAAAGAAGCTGGAAAGATAGCAAAGCATTTGGTTCAGACACTGAACCAAATAAAGAAGGAAAGGAAAAAAAGAGAGCAAAGACAATCTTCCCTGGGAGAGATAATACTTGTTTGAATTGTGGTTTTCTGGCTTTGCAAAAGATGACATAATTATCCATTTAACTACCACAACTCAGTAGCATAATGCGAAGCTATTTACAAGACGGGACATCTCTCAAAGGAGAAAGCATCCTTAATATTTGTTGAGTGCAGGCTGTGTGCTAGGAACTTTGTAAACATTATATTTGGTTTTCACACACACATACACACATTCTAAAGCAGACATTACCCTCATTTTTCAGTTAAAGACATGGAATTCAACAGTTATCCTAGGTCAATTATTATTCTGGTCAAGAGCAAGTAGCTAGTAAATGGAATGGCAGGAGAGGAGGCAGGACAGAAAAAAATGTGTTTTGTACTTAGATTTTCCTCACTAAGCACATGAAAGTTGCATAGTCCAAAAAAAATGTAAAGAAAAGTTAGAATGAATAATAATCATCTATTTGTGCCAGGGAAGTTAGGTTTATGAAGACACAAAGCAGGTAATACTCAAATCCATTAGACAGCCATTATAGTTTTCATTATTCTTTTTTTCCCTTCACAAATCACTAAAGGGAATATTTTGGAAAGAAAATAAATCTCTTTTAGACCAAGATATTTTACCTTATGTAGTTATGTATGCAGAACAAAAGCAATGCCCATAGCAGGAAGTAAAGGTAGAGCTGATTATTATATTTTTCTTGGTGAATGTATTCCACACATGTATTTTACCAAACATTCTAAAAAGCTCATAATAGAGAATTCTGAAAGTGCTTTAATTTGTAATTTACCTATATTTGTCCCTTCTCCAGGGAATTTGTTCCATTTTAAAATATTTAATTAGCATCCTTGGCTCCTGAGTTTTTCTACCTAAAATTATTTAGAGATCTTTAGAATGTGTGTGTGTGTGTGTGTGTGTTTGTAAAATGCAGGAATGTTTACTTTAATAACTCTTGTCAAATTATTTTAATTCTTTTGTTTTTTTTTTTAAAGAACACAAGTCCATTTTGAAAAGCTCTTCCTCAGTTACAATTCTGAAGAGATGGCATATTGGTTCAATTAAAGCAAAATTAGTTACAGATATATAAATATACATATATCGAATATATAACATTTGAGCTGAAATGTCAAGTCGTGAAGTCTATTGAAGAGGTTTTATTAATTTCAAAATACTTAAAAATCTAAGTTTGCTTAAAATTCCAAACGGAGGGTTTGAAAAAGAGAGCATTTTTATAAATAAAATCTCAGTGTATTTTCAAAAATTCTGAAAAAAAAAATTTGTCTTAAAAATATGTTAGGGCGGGGCATCTGGTGGCTCAGTCAGTTAAGCTGATGCCTTGGGCTCAGGTCATGGTCCCAAGGTCCTGGAATCGATCCCCAAGTCCAGCTCCCTGCTCAGCGGGAAGTCTGTTTCTCCCTCTCCCTCAGCCCCTCCACCTGATTGTGCCCTCTCTCTTTCTCTCAAATAAATAAGTAAATTCTTTAAAAATATATGTTAAGTCTTCTGGGGCAAATGGTCAAAACATTTTACCACATAAGACATATTAACCATAAAAAATCCTAATTTTAAAATGAAAAATCAAATCTTTATAATTCACTGATTGCCAAATTTTAATTAATATATTTCTATTATCAATATCAGGAAATTCAATATTCTTCATTTTACTGAGAAAAAGGAAGCCAGCATCAATACACTAGTATTCATCTACAACATCCTTGATTCACTAAATCTGGGGTTGTTTGCCACTGTTGTTACCGTTTTGCTAGAATAATTTAAGGTATGGTGCTATCTGGTTTCATATCAATTCTAAAAGCACTACTTTGGTTCATTTCTTAGGCATAATAATAAAAAAGACATATAAGAAATTGGAGTTGTGTTCATTTAACAGCTATTAATTACAGCCCCTATAATTTGATACCTAAGTAATACTGAATGATAGTTCTAAACCAACTATCTGTTGTTTCTTACTCAAAGCATATAAACAGGGTTCCTGAATAAATAGCCGTGATAGAAAGGGAATCCCTGCGGCAGAAATTAAGAAATAAAGTACAGGAAGGATTAACCTCCAGCCTCCCGTGCTTTTATCTCTAGCATGCCTCAAAACCAAAGAGAGAAGGCCTAACCATTAAAAAAGATTAAAGGTGTTAATTAGACTAAGAGATACAAACCTATCACCCTTATGTCAGGCAGACCAGACTGAATCTTCTAATGGATTAAAACACTCACTCGCGCGCGCGCGCGCACACACACACACACACAAAGTATTTTGTCTTTACTGAAATTTTGTTGATGATGGTCTCATGTACTTTTGGAAACAATTTTTGTTGAAACTGATTATAAATTTTGGACAATATTTTTATAGGCACAGTCATTTCCATCATTCCTATCAAAATTGTTTATAACATTCAATAATAAAATATAACTATATGGGGCTTAGAAGAGTAACCAAACTTCATAACAATGAAATTCAGAATTACTAATTCTCACATCTCTTTCAATTGAGGCCATTATGAAGTTAGTATCACATGATGAAGAGATTCTTTTATTTTTCTTTCAGGAGAAACACAGAATATGTTAGTCACATATATAAACTATGTGATATCTCAAGATGGATTTGAAGGCTTTTACTGTTAGTTGTTAGAAAAAGGGAAAATTATTGTCCATGATAATAACTACTTTTTAAGTAAGTCATTTTGTTTCTTTATATTTTATTATTTTAAAATTTATATATTTCCACTGTCAAAATATAAGGGAAAACACGCACATTATTTTATATAGCATAAATTACGCCTATAATGTTAATATGTTTACACACATATGCATACATACATATGCATAAATATATGTACATATATGTATATACACCTATTCTATATGTAGATACATCCATGTGTATATGCCTGTATGTACATGTGTCTGTATATACACACATATATATGCACACACATGTATCTTAGGTTCTATAACAGAAGATGAAGTTTTCTGTATATTCTCTCTCCCTCAAATGTTAAATATTTTTATTTCACTATACTTTAAAGGCACTGTGAAAGATGATGAGGCTAGAAATCAAAATAAGTTATGTGAACTAATAGCATTTAAACATTTTTTAGACAATTATTTAAAAAATCATTGAAAGCATTACTTTAAAGGAGCGCTTTGAGCACACGGTAAGAGCCAATAAAACCCAAAGTAACAATTCTATATAAAGATGCCATAAATATGTCATATATGCATATATATATACGTGTGTGTGTGTACAGTATATATGTATATATATACACACATATTTCTGTGTGTGTGTGCTGGTCTCTTAGAAGGAGGTGAGCTCATGGCCCATCTTGGACACTGCCTCCTGTCCATCAATCCCCAGAAATCGGAAGGACTTCAGCAGACTGTGCATGATTCAAAGACAATGCTCCCTAAACTGGCCACAGGTTTGGATGTCAATGGGCAATTCACAGGTGTCTCAGATTTTGAGTATACATCTGAGTGCAGGATCTTTGACCTGCAGGCATACCTCTACACTATGGCTGTGTTGATCCCCAGACTTCTGAGGCTGAGAAACAGAGTTATAACCAGCTCGTAGAGAAGATCTTTACCTGCAAGTACACCAGCAGTACCAGCCTCATAACGGCCCGATTGCAGAGCAGTTCCTGGAGACCACTGACACAGCTGGGACTTACCATGGTCTATGTGAGTTTCTGGCAGCTGCCAAGAAAAGTGAACTTGGTGTCTTTTTTTAAAACAAGCATTTTAGTACTATGACTGAGCACAACAGTCATTTGTACCTAATGGCCACGACCAGGACCTTCTACAAGAGGAGCAGGCAGTATAGGAAAGCTGCACAATGTGGATGGGGCAGCTGCCTTTGTGACTCTGACTTGCACTTAAGTCATTCCCTGGGTAGGTTGGCCTGAAGCAAAAAGCGGGAGCAGCCACAAGGCACGTTGGGCTTTGGCAACTTGGAGCTGGCCCAGAAGCTTCAGCAAGAGGAGTATATACAGCACCAAGCAGTCCAGCCTGCACCAGTGTGAGCCCCGTCACTGCACAGGAGCCACATCTGGACGCACAGCAAGGGAGAGTGGGCAGAGGCCAAAGCAGGAGGCAGACTGTGTCCTCCCGTGGGCACTCCCAGTGCTAAGCCGCCTGGCTCCTTCTTTCGAGGCTATGGCTATTTTGCTTGCTCCCCCAGCTCAACCTGTGAGATATGCCAGGTAACTCATTTATGAACTGTTGGGGATCAGAGCACACAGTAAATACCAATCAGACCCAGTAAAACTTACCAAATGCTTATTATAGCAAGATTTGAGTTATCTCATTTAGTCTTCATATCTCAAGGCAAGAAGTACCATTCCTATCATTTTTTTATAGATGAGGGTACTGCGACACAGAGGAAAGCAATAGTTCACTCAAGATTACCCAGCTGGTCAATAGTAGAACTGAAATTTTAACCAGGCTTGTCTGGTTCCAGATCCCAAGCTCTTAACTCCTACACTACAGTTTCATCCCATCTTACTTGGGGGGGAAAAATGCTAGCTAAAGAGAGACAGTAAATGCTGTTATAATGATGTATACTAGATGAGTTTACTAAATAAAAAGCATAATAAAATATGATTTAGATGCTAATTCAACTAATTATATTGAAATAGTTTTTAATATCTTGTAGATCACTTCCCTTATTTGAACTCAAATGATCAAAGAATTTTTACCTAATTATCTTATCAGTACAAAGCTGTCACAGCATAGCATGGCCCACTCAGCAAGCTGACCAATGAATTAAAATCGCTCTATGCTAGAAAATAATTATCATGGGTTTGACAAATTTCTTAGCTTATCAGCTTACAGATTTACAGCATCAGGTCAACGCTGGATGCAAAATTCAGTCCATTGTTTCACTAACAAAGATTAAAGACCTATGACCAGGATCCTTGTGTTGTATACATTTAGTATGCAATATCTCTGCACAGTAAGCTAATAGTGGGCTTTGCAGAAGTCCACTGGCACCCCGATTCTGCTGACCTTTATCGTGGACTGCTGCCCTAATCTACCATGGCTCTGATCACTAGAATCCAATGGAACAGGGAGATTTCATCACACTCGAACTCACTTTTCTTATGCTGTGCCTTTTGACTGTTTCAAGGGCTAATGCTCAGCTAGTCAGGCCTTCAAGCCAGTGATCTGACATTTTGAAATAATAATTAAAAGAAAGCAGGCACTTTCATTTTAATAAGCTTACTTCCAACCTTCAGGGAGAACCTCAGCTGATCCAAACCCAAGAGGAATATGCTTGGGTTTCTTTTCTTCTTTTTTTCTGTCTCTGACTCCTATACCCAATCTTGACATTACACATGAAAATAAAAGCCAAATAGTATTTACAGTGATTGTAAACATCCTGATTTTCCTAACAAGAGAAGGAAAACAAAATGTACAAAGCTTAATAAATCTAAGACCTGTTTGGTGGTTTAATTCTGGTTTGGCAATAATACATAGTTGGTAGAAATTTGCTTTACATATATGAAAAAATACAGCTCTTTCGAGCAACATATGGAAGATTTTTTTAAGTGAGCGTCATTCAGTGGTACCTGCCTCCACTTAATAGCCATCTACTTGAGAGAGTAGCTTCCCTTCACTGCTTTTGCTTTCTCACTTCCTATATCTCAACCAGTGATATTTTGGCTTGTACATTCACCTTCATTAAGATTGTTCTCAAAAGCTCATGTTTGTTGGGTACATTCATGACATTTGTCAATAAATTCAATGTTTCATTTTCATTCTTACTTTAATTGGGATTTGACACCTCTGTCATTTAGCTGTGTACATATGAATAACATCCATACCTATATACGTATCGTAGGCCTTACAACATCAAATCCACATGTCTAACTACTAACCAGGCATTCTGTGGATTTTCCATATTCAACTACAGTGCAACATACTTCAAACTGAACTCATCTTCTTTCCTTCCAAAACCTCGTCTATCACTCACTATAAATTGTTCTACCACTTACATAAAAACAGAAGCGAAAACTAACAAGTTACGTAAAACAAAAATGAGGGCATCATTTTTTACTGTTGGCGTCCCTCCCAATCATCCACGTGTTAATTCTGATGAAATGCTTAATACCCCACTCCTGTCCATTAGCTACGTTTACTGAGGTCACCAATATCTTTTACCTACAATTTCCCAATGGCATCCAACTTTCTATTTTCTACTGCAGCCAGAGAGATGTTTCTAAATTTCAAAATAGTGCTTGTCATTCTTCTGCTTAAAAATCTATACGAGGTTCATGCTGTTCTTGGGATCAAAATCCTTAGCTTGCTGTATTCTAAACCTGTTATATCTTCTTCTTAGGTCCCAAAGTAACTTCTTCCATTCCATCTTCACTTTCCAAAATACCTTTGCATTGCTCATACTATGTTCTGCTCATCTTTATGTCTAAATTTAGACATCCACAAGATCAACAAATCGTCCAAACAACTAAGTCTGAATGAGGAGCTAGATTACCCCATATTGCTCCATGATAACATTTATCACACTAAATCCTAGTGCTTCTTCAGTAGATGACAGCATTTTTTTAATTTAAATTTGGTTAGCCAACATACAGTACATCATTAGTTTCAGATATAGAGTTCAGTAATTCATCAGTTGCATATGACACCCAGTGCTCATCACAACACATACCCTTCTTAATGTCCATCACCCAGTTAACCCATCCCCCCCAACTACCCTCCAGCAACCTTCAGTTTGTTTCCTATAGTTAAAATCTCTCGTGGTTTGTCTCCCTCTCTGATTTCTTCCCATTCATGTTTCCCTCCCTTCCCCTATGATTCACTGCACTGTTTCTTATACTCCACATATGAGTGAAACCATATGATAATTGGCTTTCTCCAATTGACTTATTTCACTCAGCATAATCCCCTCCAGTTCCATCCACATAGATGTAAATGGTGGAATTCATCCTTTTGATGGCTGAGTAATATACCATATATATATGTGTGTACCATATCTTCTTTATCATTCCTCTGTTGATGGACATCTGGGCTCTTTCCATAGTTTGACTATTGTGGACATTGCTACTATGAACATTGGGTACAGGTTCCACTTCAGATCAATATATTTGTGTCTTTGGGGTAAATACCTAGTAGTGCAATTGCTGGGTCATAAGGTAGCTCTATTTTTAACTTCTAGAGGAATGCCCATACACTTTTCCAGAGTGGACGCACCAGCTTGCATTCCCACCAGCGATGTAAGAGTGTTCCCCTTTCTCTTCATCCTCAGCAAAACTTGTTGTTTCCTGACTTGTTAATTTTAGCCATTCTGACTAGTGTGAGGTGGTTCTGATTTGTACTTCCCTGATGCCGAGTGATGTGGAGCATTTTTTTCATGTCTGTTGGCCATGTGGATGTCTTCTTTGGAGAAATATCTGTTCATGTCTTTTGCCCATCTCTTGATTGGATTATCTTGACTGGGCGTTCAGTTTGGTAAGTTCTTTGTAGGTCTTGAATACTAGCCCTTTATCTGATCTGTCATTTGCCAATATCTTCTCCCTTTCTGTTGGTTGCCTTTTAGTTTTGTTGACTGTTTCCCTTGCTGTGCAAAAGCTTTTTTACCTTGATGAAGTCACAATAGTTCATTTTTGCCTTTGTTTCCCTTGCCTTTGGAGACATATCTAGCCAGAAGTTGGTGCAGCCAAGATCGAAGAGGTTGCTGCCTATGTCCTCCTCTATGATTTTGTTGGCTTCCTGTCTCACATTGAGGTCTTTCATCCATTTTGAGTTTATCTTTGTGTATTGTGTAAGAAAATGGTCCAGTTTCATTCTTCTGCATGTGGCTATCCAATTTTCCCAGCACCATTTATTGAGGAGACTGTTCTTTTTCCATTGGATATTATTTCCTACTTTGTCAAAGTTTAGTTGACCATACAGTTGTGGGTCCATTTCTGGGTTCTGTATTCTGTTCCATTGATCCGTGTGTCTGTTTTTGTGCCAGTACCATACTGTCTTGATGATTACAGCTTTGTAATAGAGCTTGAAGTCCGAAATTGTGATGCCACAGCTTTGGTTTTCTTTTTTAACATTCCTCTGGCTATTCAGGGTCTTTTCTGGTTCCATACAAATTTTAGGATTATTTGTTCCAGTTCTGTGAAAAATGTCGATGGTATTTTGATAGGGATTGCATTGAATATGTAGATTGCTCTGGATAGCATAGACATTTTAACAATATTTATTCTTCCAATCCATGAGCATAGAATGTTTTTCCATTTCTTTGTGTCCTCCTCAATTTCTTTCATAAATGTTCTGTAGTTTTTAGAGTACAGGTCCTTTACCTCTTTGGTTAGGTTTATTCCTAGGTATCTTATGGGCTTTGGTGCAGTTGTAAATGGGATCAATTCATTAATTTCTCTTTCTTCTGTCTCAGTGTATAGAAATGCAACTGATCTCTGTGCATTGATTTTATATCTTGCCATGTTGCTGAATTGCTGTATGAGTTCTAGCAATTTTGGGGTTGAGTCTATTGACTTTTCCATATAAAGTACCATGTCATTTGCAAAGAGTGAGAGTTTGACTTCTTCTTTGCCAATTTGAATGCCTTTATTTCTTTTTGAAGACCACAGCTTTTTAAGATAAAGATTGTATACTGTACTTCAATACCTAGCACATAGTAAGCACTCAATCAATTTTTAATGACTGGCTGTCCAATGATAACGGGGGTGGGGCAATAGTTTGTTTCATACATTGATGGCAGGTAAGACTGTTCATTCAGAAAAATGTCCTTTCTGCAGAGCTCTTTTCATTGAATATTTGAATTTAAATGTTGGAACAACCTGCCAAATGACAGAAACTTGGCAAAGATATAAGCTGGCTCAATTGAGACATATTATTTAGTATGAGCACCAACATTTAGAAAATTGAAATCTCCTTCTGAAATCTTTTAATTAGGTAGTCTTTTTTTGTTGTTGTTTACATATGATATTGCACATCCTGTCACTAATAGAAATTAACTTAGACTCTATTTGGAATGCACACTGGTAATTATTTTCACTTCTGAAAATAACGCAGCATCGGATAGCAGTGAAGTTTCACTTTAAAACTGAAGTCGGTGAAACTCCAAAAGTCCTGAACATTCATTACAGGCTAATAAACGACATCATTTCTGAAGATTACAATGAGGATTCTGTGCATTGTCAGCTGTTTTTACTTCTGAGGCACCAGAAAAACTTCTTTCAGTCATGGTAAATTGTCAATCAACCTGCAATCTTATCTTATTCTAATCTAGGGCTTCTTAAGGATTCTGGATGAACTTGAAGCATTTTATAAAGGCCATAATTTTTTTCTAAGATTGTATGAGTATGTAAGTATCTGGGGCAAACCTTTTGTTGGGCTTCTCAAATAGATTCACAACTCTAAAGAAATTAACAGCTACTGGTAATCATTTCATAGGTAAAAGAAAAATTATAATTGATTTAAATATTCCCATATATAAAAAGATAATCTTTAGGAGAGAGAAAGTTAGACATTTGTTGAATGTTTGTAAAATAGTTAAAATTAGATAAAATAGCTGTATTTTAATTTATCTCCCAGCCAAATTATAATCTAGAAATACTAGAAAATAAGGTAGCTTATCTCTGGAATTTTAATTTTTATGTTCAAGTAAAGGCCACAGAAGTGACTTTGCCAAAAAGAATCTTACTTTCTTACTAGAATAAAAGCACTTCTAGAATACTACAAAAATTTTTCTACTGACCCCATAACGGTAATTTTCTAGTACCTTCTCCAGATAGTGCCTTAATCCATTCTTCATCTTTTCTGCTGACACATGAATTCCTCATATTTTCTTAATCAGTCTCTCCATTCCTCTCTGTCTGTGCAGATTTAATATTCCATTTGTTCTTATTCCCTAAGGCTCATTGATTAAACTAGAGTCTATTTAGGGTCTAGAATCAAATGAGCATGGAAGCGTATAAGCATAATAAAAAATTTTCTTGAAATACTAAAATGCCTTACTTAAAAACAAAGATTAGCATCTGCTATAAAAAATTGTGCCTCAAATCTTAGAAAATTTCCTAAACTGAAGAGAAAATGACATAGATCAGCTAACATGTCCAGAATACCAAAATATTCTTAAAAGGGAAATATCCATTCAAAATGATATTTTTAACAACTTGCTATTAGAATATTCCTTTTTCATTACAAATAAATGCCTAGAAACAACTTTGCAACAAAATTCTATTCTAGTCATGATTGTGTTTGGGGCTTTTTAGTTAGTGAGAGGCTAGCCCATTATTTGGGTTGGCATTCAAAAACAGCTTGGCTACACCTTAGCTATATCAGAACATAATGAGTCTTAAGATAAAGATGAAAGTGAGCATATACACCCTTCAGTTCGAGACAATTTCACTTCTGCTAATCCTATTCTGGATGCCTATCACAGAGCTCCAGTGGCAAACCATGAAAGAATCATGGAATGCTTCCTTCAGTCTACCTCATGCCTTTCACTAACCTTTACATAGACGACTTTGATCATGTCCCTGAACTCCAATGAGATATTTTAGACTGCCCTTCAGAGCTCTATGGTATAACTGATTATAAGAATGGAGAAAACACATACACACACACACACAAATAAACACACACACACACACACACACACACACACACACTACTGAGAATATGGAAAGTTTTGAGAACTGGGGGATGGGATGACAGAAACGAAAATAAACACACACACACACACACACACACACAAAACAAGATACCATGATGGAGGACTGATCTTGAAATGAAGTTAGGTTTCTAAGTTATATCTCAGAATGTCTTTGTTTATAGAAGACCCATTTTGTGCTATTTCCTTTTGCTTAAGTTGGCAAGGAGATTCATTATCAGCAGGCTTTGGGATGATCCCCCATAACACTGATTATCTTTTTCTGCGGAAATCACTGTAACTTTTGTGATGACCATGGGAAAAAGTACATGTTACTTTGAACACAGAAACAAGATTAACCCAGTGCATAACAGAAACCAAGATTTTGGGGATGCTTAAACAAGGGTATTGAGTTATATTGCTGCTATTTAAAGTCCTAGAACTTCATGGAAACTCAATAAAAAAAATAGGGGGGTATGAACTCTTCTAAAGGAAGGTTTTAAAGAAACATAAAACTTTATTTACAATGTTCCAACAGGTCACTTTAGCCTGCAATTCAGAATTAAATGGATTGTTTTGAATATGGGAATTGTTCAGTCTAGGAATTAAAGAGTAAGGTTTTGAAATGAATGATCGTGCTTTAAGCAGCAGGCAAGGTACATGTGTGATGATGGAGGCAAGGACTAGGAATTGATTGCACATCAGATTTCATAGGGGCTCCTGTTGCACTCAGATAAAAACCCCCTAGCTGTGTCATTTTTAAATACGTAGGGCGCTGAGTAAAGTACACATCCTCAGGCATTCAAGCACAAAGACAGATATGCTGGGTTGTCTGAGTGCTCTAGAATCTGTTGACCTCCATATACTTCCAGGTCCTTCAAATATTGGTGCAGCACAGGCTTTCTTTACTGAAATGAAATATATACTCTGTTACACCGAGGTCTGTGCTGTGGATGCACTTCCGTAAATTGAAATAATAAATTAAATACATTTTCTTTTAGTTACAATTGGATAGAAAGGTGGCTACTTTCCAGTGGAAGAAGTGATTAGTTCTCTGTGTAGCTTCACATTTCTTTCTGAAGCTGAGAAAGGCTGTAGGACATTTGAAAAATACTGACTGCATTCTTCCATTCTTACGACCATTCATCTAGGGTTTGCTAACTCTGACATATAAATTATGGCCTATCGTTATAGTTCATGAGATTTGAAACCAGTCAGCCCATCAAATGAATGAAGAGAAAATGAGGAAGCGGAAAAGTCCATTTCACTAACCAATTTGCACCAACATCTAAAAAGAGCCCAACACAAAGAGAAGAAATCGCCAGATGCATTTTAGAGGGCTTTAAGCAAGAGAAGTCTTCTTTAATTTTTTAGCCCTATCTTTGTCTTCCAATTCTAGAGGGATTAATGTTTTGTTTAGCCATTTAAACAAGATGAAAGATGCTTTCATACTCTAAAATAACTTAAAAATCTTTGATTTAAAACTAATACCGAGGCACCTGGGTGATTCAGTCAGTTAAGCACCTGCCTTCAGCTCAGGGCATGATCTCAGGGTCCTGCAGTAGGGCCCCAAGGTACATCAGGCTCCCTACCTGGCAGGGAGTCTGCTTGTCCCTTTCCCTTTGCCACTCCACATGCTCTCTCTCTCTCTCCCTCCCTCTCTTCTCTCAAGTAAATAAATAAAATCTTTTAAAAATTTTTTTAAAAACTTAAACTACTACGAATAGGTGTCCTTCACCCTTGCATGGAATTCATTCAATTGAATTACAGAATCCAGGCCAATGGCTCCCTAAATTATTCCTTAAATTAGGACCAATTCACGATGTTTTCATTGGCCCATGACAAATTGAGAGAAATAAGAAGAATGGCCTGAGTTTTTCTTAAAGTTGAATTTAGCCATATTAACAGAATATCCTCCTCTATGAGATTATGTCTATTCTACTTTACTGTGAAAAGTAGAAAAGTATGCATGGTTACATTTATAAAATGGTAATGGTAGGTGGAATTATGTATTTATTTTTATTTAGAGTACTAAACACACTGAAAAATCAAAATTTCCTTCTTAGATACAACTAAATGTGCTTCTAACTATAGCTACTCATTTATTTCTTTCCTCCAGAGCCACAAAAAAATATATACTCATACTTCATAAGAAACTGAGAAAATCAAAACAAAGAAAATGTCCCCAAAAGCCTTCTCCAGGTTGAACTTTTCTAGTTTCCTCAAACCTTTCTCCAACTACATTGTACAGTACTGACCTTCCAAAACGCATTATTGAGAAATAGATGCATTACTCCAAATGTGGCCTTCCTAGAACAGTTATACGATTATATTTCATTGCTATGTATTGATTAAAGCAGAGCATAGTTACCTTAATAGTTTAAAGGATGTCCACACCTCTCTTAAGCTGCTACTAAAATTGCATAACCTTCCCTTTGAGACACCATCTTAGTGATATCTCTTGAGCATATATGGACAGCTTTCAGTTCAATTCAATAAAAATGACTTAATCCCCAAGTCCTGTGGACTAACATTAGTGATATCAAGAAGAGACTCAAGGCACACAATGAGATATGATTTTCACCTCCTTTTTTCTCAAATAGCACAAGGAGTTTATCTTGTTAATAAACCACCTTAGAAGAAGAAGGAGACAAGTTGTGAAGAAATGAGCAACGTCTATAATTGACTACCTAACTGGATTTTGTTAAATGGTATGTAACTGATGACATGACAAAAATATTAGTTCATTATATCTTTCTCACATTGACAATCTCATACTATCTGCATATCTTTCTCACTCTGTCCAGAAAGCTTCTAAGTCTGTAAAATGGAATTTAAAATGATCACAAACTATACCTGTCCCTCACATGTGTATTCGTTTGGCATTTATGGAGCTATCTATCTATAGATACACTTACCAATTTGTATAGTAGCCGACACTTGCTTTGGTGGCTTTTATTACAGCTCCCTAGAAAAATAAGTCCACATGTATGCAATTCTACAACAAAAAATTCATGAGGAGCTACAGAACACAGCTTGGGACTTTTGTCTTCAAAGCTGTCTTTGACCTTTATGAAATTCACTGAAGTTATTCTTACTCTGCTCATTTACCACAGCTCAATACAATCTCTTTCTTGGATCAACCATTTTGAACTACTTCTGGCTTTTTGCCGCCTGTCATAATATGAGTTTTCTTAACTTTTTCTCCTGAAATTTAAGAAAAGAGTAAACCAAAGATTTTCTTAGATGCAGTATATTTAAGTCCTGGCAGTGACTGCCACTTGAATTCATATGCAGCTTTTCTTCTGGGGACCTCAAAGTCTCTATAAATCTCTTATGATTTCAGAATATCACTATCAGAAGGTGGAGCCCGATACCATTAGACCTGTGGTCATTGTCATCCCAAACACTGAAAGCTTACGTGATTTTCAGAAGTGCCAAGACCAGGGCAAAAAATAAAATATTAAGGCAAAACCATATTAATTATATCCACATTCATATGAGGGATACTCTTTTTTTTTTCCTTCAATTTGTAGAAGGACCCTGGAATTCTTCTATTTGTTCTTATGTGTTAATTCATTGATTTACGTATTCATTTTTTCTGTGCATTGTCTGAAAATATGGCAGAGTTGTATCAATTCTTTAGTTAAAGGTTTTGATCCTGATTAAAATAATTAATAATAATAATAATAATAATAATAATAATAAAAGGGTAGGAAAATTGAACCACTCAAGCCATTAAAGATATCTTGATTTTCTTAAGGAATAATCTTAATTTATTCTTAATCTACTTCAAACAAAGGCAACTTTAAAAGTCTCTGGCCTCTAAAACATCAAGACAAAATTGTGAAAATAATTCTGGTCTTTCTTGGAGAGTAAATTCTAAAATAATAGAACGCAAACCTTCTCTACAACCATGTCACCCCTCTCATCAAAAAAAATTCATGTCAGCTGCATTCAGTTGCCGATATCTTCTATTAAAGATAATATTTACTACCTTTATTTTATTTTATCACCTCAATATTTTTTAACAAATGATTTTGCTTTCTTCCAGGATATGTTGAAAAATACACTTGAAGTAATGTATATCCTGACTATGATCCCATTTATAGCAAAACAATGAAAGCAGTTGGTGCTATGATGGTGTTAATATATTCATGCAATACATTGTTAGACATATGGGCATCCAGGTTTTTTCTGTGCTTGTGGAGCTTAAAAGGAACCTTCTAGACATGCATTTTAGGTACATAAAATATAGTGTTCAAATAGGGACAATGTATGAGAACACCAGGACTTGTCAGCTATGTGCTGTCAGCAAAGATGAGCTTTCAGTGTATGGTATTTTAGACTTCATTATATTGTCCCATGGAGCATTCCCAAAAAAGTAGCAGGTAAAAAATCAGGAGCATTCAAATGAAATGATACTCAAGGGGGTAAAGAGCGTTTTTTCCCCCTCAAATTGTCTCTATTGACAGAGTTGACTTCACTTTGCCATTGAACTGTGACAAGGTGATTATTTTTAAAAACCAAAATACGGTGCATAATACATTTTAGCCCGAAGCTAAAAGTTAAGTGTGAATATTCATTCGTTTTTTGCTCTTCTATGGGAAAAAAATGTGGCTGGAGTAGCAAATAAAGTGTTAAACTCTATCAATTGCATGGAGTTAATGAATGATGTTTAAATGGAATCATTCTTAATAAAGGGGAATTCTTTTTATCTTGACACTGAGATTTTGTTGAAGGGGAAGAAACTATAGTTTTTATTCTCAGTAACCTGACTATCAACCTAGCAGGAAAAAAATAAATAATGAATTTAAATATAGTAAAATATATTGCATCCACAAACACCAAAAGGACAAAGTTAAATGGATCTTGTCAGCAGATGTATGACTGTATGACCAAAAATTTGTGCTAAGAATTTTAGACTAACTTAAACTAATTTTAAGGTCTGGCTCTATAAAATCCTCCCAGAAATGGAATGTGCCCTTTTGTGTCGATTCTGCAAGAGGCCAGCATTACAGTCAGTGGAATGATTTGGCCAAAGTCAGGCAGTAAGTCAGCGGACAAGCTCATCTCCTTCTGCCATACATTCATTTTAATGTGTTACTCATCAGGATGCACTTCCAAGACCAAATAGAGTTTTAACTACTTTTTACAAGAAGGACATTGATCTATTAAAACTCTTAGTGAATTAGGCCCACAGAGACCTAATGAACTTGTCTTTCTGGAATTTGTGATTAGCCTAGTGTCTTACCCTTTTTTTTAAAAAAAAAGCCTATTTAAAAAAAAATAACTTTTCCAATCAAGTCTATAAGCAGGAGCACACAAGTATAAAGTACTACAAACTCTGGTCATTTGTCCTCTTTGCTTTTATCTACCTGGGTCAAATTGAGCAAAATCTATTTCTTTTCAAACATTGTCAAAGAAAAATGAAGTCCAGTGGACAATAAGGGATTCTTCACCTCAATCCAGATAAAAAATCACATTATCAGATATCGTTTGCAAAACTCTTCCTTTAAGCATCAAGATTCATCTTTCCTCCTGGACACACCAAGTATCAATTCTACTTGTCTCATTCTCAGTCACAGGACAGTGGTTCTGCTTCTATGGTTAATCTTTCACTTCTGACTTTGGTCATAGAAATGTGCTTCCTGAAATCGTTTTTCTTTCATAAGGAATAGAAGTTACAACAAAGTTCTTACTTTTATATGAACAGGATGGAGTGAACTGTTAAGCAATTCTAATCTTGTTTTTTTGGTTAATAGTACTATTTTGCAATATGTTTTAAATAGAATATCAGAAAAACAAGCAAACATACAAAAATATACTTTGATTCCACATCAAAATTCAAATTTAATGATAATTTAAATGACTCTTTCATGGAATCCTTTTTAAAATTTTTCTTTTGAAGGATTTGTTTATCTTTTCATAATACCACCAAAAAAAAAAATTGGCTGGCTACATGTAGTTTAATATACACCAGAGGGAAGGGGGAAAAAAAATCAACATTTGGAATGCTAGCTATGCTTAACAAATATGTTTTAAGATTTTATTTATTTCATCCTCATTAAATTCAATTTTATTTAAATAATATCAGAATTAGGTTAAAGTTTCCACTTTCCTTTTTCAAATCATTTTTAAGACTGAAGTAAGACTGGAGAAAAATCTTAAATGACTTAAGGAGTCACACTGATTTTTAAGAACTTCTATGGCATACATTAACCAGCATTTAATATCCCAACTATATGCAGTAATGTCATAATGTGATTTGAGATAAGGCAAGAGCAGTTTATGCCATCGTCTAAAGTGTGCCCAATGGACAGAAAAGCAGGGTCTGCCTATAAAAGAAAATGTTGATGAATTTGACTTTGTAAAAATCAACAATCTGTGCGGAGGTGGAAGGAACTCTAAACAAAGTAAAAAAGACAACTTCGGAAAAATTCGCAATTTACATCATAGAAAAAAAATCAATTTCCCTGATATATAATTTTTTCCTTACAAAATAATAAGAAAAATTAACCACCCAATAGAAAAATGGGCAAATGGTGCAACGGAAGAAAAGATGTTCAGTTTTACTCAGAATTAGAGAAATGCAAATTCAAACTATCCCGAGATGACATTTTTTACCTACCAACTTGACAAAGATTAAGAATTTGGTAACAACTGCATTGGTAAGAGCACAGGAAACACAGATCCTTTTTTACTTGGATGGTATAAATTCAAATTGCTGAAACCCATACAGAATGCAATTTGGCAATAGCCATCAAAATTAAAAGCTCATCTTTTGACCAGGCAATGTTGCTATTAGGAATTTATCTTACAGATAAACTTGATCACATTCAAATTACATACAAGTATATTCATGACAGAGTATTTTCTATTAGAAAAAGGGGAAGCAACATAAGTGCTCATCCCCTGAGAACTGATTAGATAAATTATATCTAGAAGATGGAATATAATTCAACTATAAAAAAGAATAAGGAAATTCTTTGTATACTAGTATGGCAAGAACTTGGAATTACATTATCACGGGGAAAAGTAAGGTACCAAAACTATGCTTATAACTTGCCACTTTTTATATTATAAAGATACAAATTTATGCTCACTGTTTCTAATAAATACTTATATATGCCTAAGGAATCTCAGGAAGGACACAACATAAAAGAGTAAATAGGTACTACCCATCTGGAGAGGAACTGGATGGCATGGGGAGGAACAGGAAAGGGACTTTTCACTTTTTAATTTTGAACTAAGTGACTATGTTACTGTGCTAGTGTGATTTATGGTAAAGAATATATATTTAGCCTTTGTCCCCTTTTCTGTCACAGAGCTCTCCTAAAATCCTTGAAATTTCTTAAGGGATAAGAGCAGAACAAGGTATCTTTTGTTATGTTAATAAGGCTACTTTTGGAAGCCCCTAGGTAACCTAAGGATGGGGACTGGTTACCAAAGAGGCCAAGATTATAATTAGAGGGTTGGAACTTTCAGGCCCATTCTCCTGAAAGAGGAGAGAGGGCTGGAGGTGGAGTTCAATTACCAGTAGTTGGTGATTTAATGGAGCATGACTGTCTAATGAAGCCTCCATAGAAACCCTAGATGATGACTTTTGGAGAGCTTCAGGATTGGTGAACATGTGGAGATTTGGGGAGAGTGGTATGTTCAGAGAGCCAGGAAGCTCTGTCCCCCACCCCCATACCTTGCCCTATGCATCTCTTCCAAATGGCTGCTCATGAGTTATATTCTTTTATAATAAACTGGTGATCTAGTAAGTAAAATGTTTCTCAGAGTTCTGTAAGCTGCTATAGCAAATTAATTGACCCCAAAGAGAGGGTTGTAGAAATCTCTGATTTATAGGCAGGTGGTCAGTAGCACTGAACTTGCAATTGGCATCTGAAGTGGAGGACAGTCTTGTGGGACTGAGATGAGCCCTTAGCATGTGGTATGAGAGGCTATCTACAGGTGGATAATGTCAGAATTGAGTTGAATTATGGGACTTCAGGTTGGTGTCAAAGAATTGCTTGGTGGTGTTGGAAACCCACACATTGGGATTGGTGTCAGAATTGGAGTTACCTACTGATAAAATTTTGGAAACGTTATTCAGGGTCTCTAGAGAAGACAGATTAACTCTGAGCCCAACAGGCACCCTGTGACCCTGCTGTTAGGACTATAACTTACAAAAAAAAAAAAGAGTTTATTTTTCCTTGTGCCCTAAAGCAAATAATAGAATCATAGCATTTTAGAACCAAATACCACGTTAAAGACACAGTATCTGTCTCTTAGTAACATGCAGGACAGTTGACCAATCCCTCCTTGAGACTTTCTCCTAATTCTTGGCTTTCATGATATCACACCATCATCATTTTTCCTAATTCTTTGACCTCTCAATTTCTGCCTCAATTAGGGTTTCTTCTTCTCTTTATATATTGGAGCACTGCAGGGGCTGTTTTGAAATCTCATATTCTCATTGGACATGCATTCTCTGTTAGTTTGCTAAGGCTTCCCGAGTACCACAAACTGGGTGGTATAAACAACAGAAATGTATTCTCTCATGAATTCTGGAGGTCAGAAGTCCAAGATCAAGGTGTCCTTCCGAGGACCATGAAGGAGAATTTGTTTCATGCCTCTCTTCTCACTTCTGGTGGTTTGCTGGCAACCTTTAGCATTCCTTGGCTTGAGAGGCATCACCCAGTCTCTGCCTTCATCTTCATACGGCACTCTCTCTTTGCATGTGTTTGTGTTGAAGTGTCCCCTTTGCATAAGGACATCAGTCATATTGGATTAGAATCCTAATAGCCTCTTTTAACTTGATGACCTCTGTAGAGACCCTATCTCCAAATAAGGCCACATTGTAGGATACTGAAAGTTAAGACTTCAACAATTCATTTTGGGGGGAAGTGGGAAGTGAGGGGTTTGGAGACTTGTGAATCTGAAGGTTTGAAAATTCAACCCATAGCATATTCTCTAGATTATTTCATTTACTCTAATACCTTGAAATGCTATCCATTTACCAACAAATCCTCAGTGTATGTATCTAACTCAGATCTGCTCTCAACGTTTAATCCAACTGTCAATATGTCTCACAAGATCTCAAACTTGAATCAAAAACAATCCTTGATCATCTATCACTGCCCAACTCCAGTGTTCCACATCTCAGTAAATAGCACCTCCATCCATGCTCTTACTTAGACAGAATCCTGGGGGATAATTCTTGATGCTGTGACATTCAGTCACTCCCTAAGTCCTCTGTCTATTCAGGCTCCAGCATGAATCCCATATTCACCCACTCCTTGGCATGCTACTACTATCCAAAAATTTCTGTTTCCATGAAGTACCAAATACTCATATGTGGTATGTTTAAAATATTGGGAGAGGGTTATGTTTCATTCAAAATTGTCAGAATCAAGGCTATTAAGTTGTCGATTCTCTCCTTTTCTAAGCTTTCAACATTAGCCTTTAAACAAGGTCTATTTTAGAGGGATTCCCCCTGCTCTTTTTTTTTTCCTGTTGTTTATAACAACTTAGTATCTTGACTAAGTTATTTTCTTATCTATCCTGTTTAAGAGCACAGTGGTTTGTTACTATGGGATGGTGAGATTACTAAAAGTACTGCCACTCTTCCTAATTTGTTGAAGCATGAAGTGATTACAAAATACAAAGAGTACAATGTTCAACCTAGGAGACGTGAACTAGACATCCACTGCATTCTAAAAAATCATTTAGATACATATATTAGAGAATGTGTAAGAGAATAATGGGTTTTCTAAGTTTTAAATCCACCAACATATTGTAAAACTCAGGACCTGTGAATTCTAAAGTAAATAGGCCATGGCATTTCTCAAGAGACAAAATTTCAACAGTAGTTTTTTTTAAATAGAACACAGAGATGTCATCAGCTGACTGGTGGGTCACCCAGATAAGCTTCACATCACCAGGTGCCCACAAAGAGATGCCACATGAAGAGGCAGACAGGTAACTAGACAAAATTAACACGTGAAGAGTCATGACTGACTCAAATTCAATCAAGCAAAGCATGTTTATTATTTGAAATAAAGGTTATGGATTTCACTAATATATCCACATCTCCTTGTTAAGACATCTTGTGTAAAAATGTCATATAATTTCAAAATGGCCACTGGGGTGCAATTTGGTATGGAAAACAAAGCAAAGCTACCTAGTTTATATGGGGGAACAAACTAATTAGATTGGCATCGTTAGCACAAACCTCTAACCAAATGTGCTAATTTAACTCCAAATTATACAGGAAGAAGGAGTCATATTGACCATTTTGTAGCACAAAATACAAATGAACATTCTGAAAATTCACAATAAAGATAAGAATTGTTTTATATACTTTTCAAAAATAGTCTTTCAATTATTGATGTCTTTGCCAGAAACTATATCATAATTACTATTATCGTTAAAATTAATTCCTTATACTTTAATATACATGAGTGACTAAACAATTATTTTCTCTTATTGGTATCTTTCTTTACTTTAAATATTATATTCTTGAAATCTGGAAGTCAAATACCCTCAAAACTTCAGTTAGCTATGATTGAAGCACTAAATTCACTTGTATTACAAGAGTCTTTTCTAATCTTCCCAGGCAGAAGTAATCCCAGACACTTTATATTTCTAGTTAACTTTTCATGTCCATATCCCTTAATCTCCTCAATTAGACTGTAGTCTACTTGAGGAAAAAGACTTACCTTCTAGCCTTTCATATTTTATATTACAGCTAGCGTAACACTTTGCTCATAGTAGATTTTTAATAAATATGTATAAGGCATCAGAAAGAGGCATAAGGTAAGAAAACAGCCAACATCAAAGAACAAAATAGGGGCGCCTGGGTGGCACAGCGGTTAAGCATCTGCCTTCCGCTCAGGGCGTGATCCCGGAGTTATGGGAGCGAGCCCCACATCAGGCTCCTCTGCTGTGAGCCTGCTTCTTCCTCTCCCACTCCCCCTGCTTGTGTTCCCTCTCTCGCTGGCTGTCTCTGTCTCTGTCAAATAAATAAATAAAATCTTAAAAAAAAAAAAGAACAAAATAAAAAATCAAGAGCAATATTTCTCAAAATTTAAAAATTTTAAAAATACCTTTTTATTAAGAGCCTATTGCTCAGAACATACTGTAGAACCATTCGGTCCAAAACTTTGGGTATGAGACCCAGGCATCTGTAGTTGTAAAAGTTTCTCAGTTAATTCTATTGTGCAGCCAAGTTTGAGAACCAGGGCTATAAAGCAGTAGTTCCCAAACACAAGTCAGTAACATCTAGGCAGTTTCGAAAAAATATACAGACTCCAATGTACCACTCCTAGAGATAATAATATAATAAGTCTTAAGTACAGTTGGGAAATCTGTATTAAGAAACAATAAGAAAAGCCTCACAGATGAATCCAATGTGCAGCTAGGTTTGAGAATCATTGCTTTAAGCCTAGACTAATGGTTCTAAAGGTCTCCAAATCAGTACCAGCATCATTATCTGGGAACATGTTAGACGTGAAAATTTGTCCTTCCCACTCCCCACCTACAGAATCAGAAAGTCTGGTGTGGGGTCCAAGAATGTTTTATCAAACTTTCTAGGTAATTTTGATGCATGCTAGAGTGTGGGGAATACTGAGCTGCCCTATTACAATACACTCATGTGCTTTGTGCTGGAATACTAAAAAAAAGAATTATGATATTCTATCTTAAAATGACAAATAAATTACGTGATGAATAGGACTTTCTGGGTTTTAAGTTCTGTTGACCCTAATGCTTATTTTAAAGTTTTGGTACCTATTCCTGCTTACATGTTAGTGTTATTAATAGCCAACAGAGCAAATGAAACATATTTTTAAAAATATTAACCACAAATTCCAAATATCTGGCCCTACTAAATTCAGAAGCCTGCTTTCTTAGTGGAAACATTGCTTTTGATTTTATGTTGTGCTTCAGTTTACAAAGTTAACCATATTAACATGTTAAAGAAATTTAAACCTTAAGTAACATATATGTGCTAAGTCAAAATCTGAATGAGTAAACTACATCAGAATTTAATGCTCATTCAAAAAGGGTTATATATATATATATATATGGACATCAATTAATGAATTTTTATTACATGTCAGAAACTTTATGTTTTACATGAGCTGGGGGGAATGGCAGAGGGAGAGAAAGAAGCAGGCTCCATGCTGAGCAGGAATCCTGATGCAGGGGTTGATCCCAGGACCCCCGGACCATGACGTGAGCTGAGGCAGACGCTTAACCAACTGAGCCACCCAGACGCCCTGACCGAAGCTTTCTAAATCCAATGGCAATGGACAATAAAATATATTTTAAAACAAACAAACAAATAAACATATAAAACTGCATTAAAAGTACAAAATACTTAATGGCAAATTTGACCTCCAAAAATGCACTGAAAACTATAAAACAGTGTCACATAAAATTAAAGAAAGCCTAAATAAATGGAGAGATATACCTTGTTTGTGGTTTGGAAGACTAACATTAATAAGGTGTCATTTCCCCCCAAATTGATGTACAAATTCCAATCAAAATGCCAGGAGTTTCTTTGTAGAAATTCAAAAGCTGATTCTAAAATATATATGCTGGTGCCTGAGTGGCTCAGTCAGTTAAGCATCTGACACTTGATTTCAGCTCAGGTCATGATCTCAGGGTCTTGGGAGTGCCCCAAGTTGGGCTCCCGGCTCAAGAGATAGTCTGCTGAAGATTCTCTCTCCCTTTCTGCCCCTCCCCGTTCCTGCGAGTGCACTTCCCTCTGTCAAATAAATAAATAAATCTTTAAAAATAAATAAATAAAAATAAAATATATATGGAAATACAAAAGTCCTTGGTTAGCTAAAATAATTTTTCAAAAAAAGGAATAATTTGAAGGACTTTCAATATTTAATATAAAACTGAAATTATCAAGACAACGTGGATTTGGCATACAAATAGATATCTATTTGTATATATTGATAGATATATATCAATAGAACAGATATATATAAATATCAATAGAACAGAATGAAAAGATATATATATATATATATCAATAGAACAGAATGAAAAGTCAAAACCAGACCCACATATTTAAGGCCCATTGTTTTTTGAATAAAAAATTCAAGGCAATACAATGAGAGAATAATTAATCTTTTCAACAAATGTTTCTGGAACTACTGGAATGAAATATCCAATAAGATCAAATCCTACCTCACACCATACACAAAATTAAACTCGAAATAGATCATAAAACTAATGAATTAAAGTTTCTAGGAGGAAAATGGGAGAAAATCTTTGCAACCTTGAGATAAGCAAGAATTTCTTTAAAAAGACACACACATACAAAAAAAACAAAACCCACAAACCACAAAGGAAAACAAATGATAAACTGGAAACCTGTTCTTCAAAAGACACTATTGAGAAAACATAAAAGCAAAACACAACCTGGAAAAAGATATTCATAATACATATGCTTAACAAAAACCTTGCGTCCAGAACACATGTAGAACACACCTCAATCATAAAAAGATAACAATTAATAAGAATGGACAAAAATATAAACAGATAGTTCACAAAAGGAATAGAAATTATCAATAAGCTTATGAGAAAGGGCTCAACATCATTAAAAATATGAAAAAAGAAATTAATAAAGCATTCATTGGATTCAGTGATTTACTTTACTTACCACTAGAATGGCTAAATGTTTTTGAATTGATAACACCAAGAGTTGGTGAGGAGCGGGACGCCTGGAACACTCTGAGGGGAAAATTTGCACCTTAGATTTTATTAGGTTTTAACCTCTTTAGAAAACAGTTTGAGAGTTTCTTATACAGTTAAACATACACTTGCTACAGGACTCAGCAAAATCACATCTCTGTGTATTTACCCAAGAGAGGAAAACCTAACTACAAAAAGACTAGAACATGAATATTCACAGAGCTTTATTAGCAATTGTCACAAAGTGGAAACCAAATGTCCAAACTGTGACATATTCATACAATTAGATGCTAGTCAGCAATATGAAGAAAAAAACAAGCTACTGATACACAAACAACAAAGATAAATCTTCTAAAAAAATGCTGAGCGAAAGAAGCCAGGCATAAAAGCATATATACTATATGATTCCATTTATATGAAGTTCTAAAAAAGCAATACTAATTTATAGAGATAGAAATCAGATCAAAAGCGCCTGGGGAGGGCTAGAGGGACTGCCCAGGAAGGGGCATCAGGGGCACGAAAAAAGTTTTTGAGATAATCATATGTATAGTATCTTGATTAGGGTGGCGGTTATGTGGGTATATGAATGTATCAAAACTCTCCAAACTATTAACTTTAAAATGGATACATTCAGTTTATTTTTTATTTTATGTGAATTATAGTAAAAGAACAACAATTTAAAGAATCCAATGAATGCTTTATTAATATTTTTACCATATAAAGACTTTGATAATGACTAGATAAAATGATACTCCAGCTTCTTTAAGACTGCAAAAACACCAAGAGTACATATAGAAGAAAATGTAAATTAAATTTATAGTCTACAACGAGACATAAATTAGTGTGTTTATTTAGAAAAGAATATGGAGGGTGCCCGGGTGGCTCAGTCAGTTAAGTGTCTGCCTTTGGCCCAGGTCATGATGCCAGAGTCTGAGGATCCAGTCCTGCAACAAGCTGCCCACACAGTGGGGAGTCTGCTTCTCCCTCTGACCCTCCCCTCTCTCATGCTCTTTCTCTCTCACACAAATAAATAAAATCTTTAAAAAAAATAGAAAAGAATATGGAAATCTTAAGGCCTTATATCTAGTGTAAAACTTTTATTAAGTTTAAAAAAATAACAATTATGAATAGGCCCTCCGGGGAATTTTTATATGTCAGTTTTATATTTCTTCATGTTAAATGAAGTGAAGCCACTGAGACCCTAGGCAGGTAACTGCATCATCAGTAAAGTGTTGCATTAGTAATTTCCTTTTTAACTAGACTGTAAAAATATCACTCTGTTGCCATAATTTCTAGCGTGTGATGAGGCAAGACTTTATGACAGATGCATTTAAAAATCGGTAGGACAATTAAAAAATATATCCCATATCATGATATCTGAATTTTAACAAGTACAATCAATGTGAAGTTTTCATACCATTGGATTAATATGTAGCTAATCTTTATGGCCTGATATACTCCAAATATCTAAGTTAATTTAGAATATATATTGTTTTTATTGAGTCTAGCACCATTCTAAGGCTAGTGGATGACATAATAAACATAAAAGAAGTTTATTGTATGAAAGGTAAAACTGGTTGATCACAATATCAGCCTGATTCCTACAAATACACCCTCTTCAAAACACTTTTAAATCCAGTTTGAGATTATATCAATCTCTGATTATGGCTATTAGCAATCTTAATTATTTAGCAAGTTCAATTAAATTCAAGTACCTTAAAGCCCAAAGCTTCACTATATACAACAGTTTACCTACAACAATAGTGTGTAATCTTTACATTTAAGATCTATAAAGATTAAATGTTTTCATCATAGGAAGTAAATAATCAAAAGACCTCAGATACCAACTCATCCTCGCCCATTTTCACATGCCCTTTCTCAGTAGCCTGATAAATATCTGTGCTCCTCAGTACCGCATCCTCAAATCTCTTCACTTTCCCTGTGATACTTCACACATCCGCTGCGTTTTGACAACCCACAAGATACCACTCTCTCTTAAAACTATCTCTCAAATCTTCCTCCTCTCCCATGTAAGTGGTCACCAATGCCTCCATCAAATACTTTTCAATGAATCCTCCATCAAATCCTCCATCAAATACTTTTCAATGAAAATTTGTCTTCATTCTTATTTCTACCTTTTCCAGGCCGTAATAACTCCTACATCAAAGATCACTTACACTACCACATTTATGACTGACAACTGTCTCTTTTGATTCAGTTCATCTCCTACAACCATCAAAATGTCACACGAAATACATTAATCTGATCACGTTGCCTCTGTTTACAACCTGTAATGCTCCCTCGGTGTCTTCAAGATTGAGCCCACATTCCTTACAGAGTGTTCAATGACTCTGATGATTGGATGTCAAACTATCTTTTGAGACTTGACCTCCAATACCCCCTCTCCGCCATTTCCTCCATGGCTATAGACTCTCCACCTGCTAATTATTTACTTACTCATTTATTTTGAATTGGTAATACCTGAATTCTTAGTTTGGGTACTGACTTCACAAGTATTCATTTTCTTATTATTCTTGGGTAAGTATATATATATAACACAAATATATACTAAATATATATTAAATATATTATTCTGCATTTATCAAATATTATATAATAAATTTCTTTAAAAGAGATTTTCAGATTCAACTAATAACGTCTAATTTTATCTACAAAAAGATGAACCCTAAACATACCGTCGTAAGAAATTTCTGAGTAAAAGGATGAAAACAACACACTTGGCAGTTACTAACCAAAAGGAAGCTCATATATATTTACACATACCATATACACATATCAAACAAAGTAGATGTAAATGCAAAAGAAATTTATTAGGGATTAAAAGAGTCACTACTAACAAGAATAATCCATCTGAAAGGCATAAAAATTATGAATGTGTAGGAACCTAAGTCATAAACAGACATTTTGGAAGATTTACTCCATTTAACACTATACAACCATTAAAATGACTTTTACGGTGAGCATATAAAAAGTCATATTTTTAAATAATTCAGCCTAAGCATGAAATTTCATATTTTCTATGTATTATGCTTTTCTTCTCTTGTCTAGATTTTACTCAGTGTATGTCATCAACCTGTTGCAGCACTTTTTTTTGGCTCTTAAATTTTGTATCTGTTTTTTTCAATTAGCCACCAATTATCAAAATTCCTTATCAACTTCTAATCAGCAATTTTGAGAAAGATGAAGTACAGAAACATTACTCAAAAAAGAAAGCATTTCATATGAACACTTTTTGTATAGTAAAATATGGCATAAGTATACTTCACACAAAGAGTTTATTGACAATACATCTACATATCTTGCACAAGCCTCACTTTTTAAATATGGCTGATTGTTAGCTTCAAAAGGACTGCCTACCACTTATATTCCAACCAGCTGCTGTGAAAGAAAGAAGTATTAATGGACCTACCACACCTTCAGCCTCTTGTCTCCAGTCACTGTGCTTAGCTGCAGGATTCCCATTAACATTAATGGGAGTTCCATGCACACATCACCTGGAGAACAGACCCCTCGATGTTTGATCATTATCTTCCTAGACAGGTAGGAATGGCATCAATCAGGTATCCAGCTTAGTTTCACAGTATGTACTATTAAAGGCATCAAGGCAATAAAAACACAGCTTTCCAACACTTTCTTTATAAAACAGTAAAAACGTGCAGAACAACCAAAGGAGAACATTTTAAAAGCATACGAGGAGTACATAGCTTTCCTGCATATCTTTTTATAATTACAAATGACCCCGAACTGAAGCACACACATGATTTCTTTTCTAAGGCAGCCATAATGGGATAATAAAGACAAGCTTCATTATATAAAATGGATTTGATTTACTATAAAGTAGCCAAATAGTAAAGAGACAATGGAGTTTATATAGAAACTGCTTGACCTCTTTTTTTTTCTTTTAACATTTCCCTACTATACCATTAAATGAAATATTTGTACGTGGTTGGAAAGAAAACAACATGAGTGATTAATGCTAGTATGTAAGTTCCATCATGTTGGAAGGAACGTTATGAAAAAAGACATGCTTTCAGTTCAGATCTACCATACAGTTAGTAAATTAGGAACAGCGGCATAGTGAAAAGGAAAAAAAAAAAATTAAAAAGAAAGCCTGGTTAAGGCTTGGGATAAGAAAGAACATGGGTTGGCCTCAAGACTATGATTTTTACCAAGACTATGATTTTTATGCAACCTTGGATAAACTTCTCAAAGTCACTTTTTCATTTGTAAAGTGAACCTCAAAATACCTACATTGTAGACTAATTAGAAGGCTTACATGAGATAGTATAAGCATAGCACATGAGAATTAGTAAATGCTCAAAAAAGAGTGACTATTACTCCAGGTATATGTATAATTACTAACTTCAAATGATAGTATGATATTCTAGAACAAGCATTAGAGTCAGAGAGAAACAGATTACAATCCCATGTCTGCTGCAAACTAACTTTATGATCCTAGGCAAGTTCGGCTTTTTTCTTAATTATACTTTTTCTAAATATGTGTGCATGTGTATGCTTATATGTACATGCATATATCTACATACATATGCAATATCATACATATACATACATATACTCAGATATAGAAATATGTTTAGCTATATATACTTTGTCACCAACTCTAATGTCTCACAGTTTTAGCTTTCTATCTGAGTTCTGCAGTGTTGCTCAGTTGCTAAATTTGTAGCCACAATCTCAATATATAAGACATATTAGGAAATCTGAGCCAGAGACAAGAGGCCTTAAGGGCCTCTTTCCTATCTTCTGCTGCCTGGTTCTTTCTGGACCTTCCAGGCCCCCTTATTCACTGATCTCAGTTGTACAACTTCAGGGCACAATGACGCATGTCAGAAATTCCCCCCGAAGTGTCCTCTGGACCAGAATTCCTGTGAGCTGTTTCCAGAATGGGGGAAAGTGCCTCTTGATGGTCAGTTAAGTTTGAAACATTCTACATAGTATAGCTTCAGTTTTGACACTCAATCTACTTCAGCATAGAAGGGTTCTGAGAAATATTATACGCAAGAAACCTGTTTAAACTTATCTAAATAGCACACTTCAACCTTAGCAAATTTCAGCACACATTTTCAACACGTTAAAACCGATTGACAACATCCGAAACAATGTACTACGTTTTGGAGAGAGAAGGTTGAAGAATGATGGGAAAGACAACAAGACCACAGCGAACGGAATGGGAGTGAGCTGCACACAGTAGGGTGAGCTGTAGCAGAGCTTCGAGCTCCCAGTGCCTTTCTGCCACCTGACTACACTTTTCCATGTAGGGAAAAGAGAGGAGGCGGCCATTTCTGAAGACAATTTTTAGGCTTTTGGGAGACAGCTTTACAATTTTGTGATATACGTAAATTTTAATATTGCATGTGGCCACCTTAGAAGATCATAGGAGAGAATGGCTAATTTAGATTTCCTATACATTAAAGTGCAATTGGCCATATCTGTATGAAAGCCTTTTTCTTCCCTTTCCTCTCATCCCTCCCCTCTCCTTTCTTTTGTCCTCCTTCCTTCCCTTTCCTTACATTTTCATAGTATAATTGTCAATCAAAAGCAAGTCCCCCAGATTTAGCCATGTTGACCTTCCCTAAAAATAAGATAGTAAACTACAAAATATCACTGAACGCCATCCAAACTTCAAGAATTGGAATCCAGATAGTGAACCACAGGAGGCTTCACTTAGCGTGGGATTTATAACAGAAGTGACTAACAAACAAAGGGAAAACATATTTTATAAAACTGGCCAGTCTGGGATATGTTGGGGAAGCCACTCATCCCCATCAACAACGTACCACCCTTAGTGACTGTTACTGTCTCACACTTTATAGAAAGAAAATTAATACTTTCCTTACACAAAGCTTAAAGCAAAATCCCATTTAAGAACATAAACCAACAATTTAATGAATTGATCCCAATATTGTTTTAATTTTCAGTCTTCTAATTTTAATGGAGTTACTAAAGGAACACACAAATAATTAAATCAAAAAATAATGAACTATTGATTTTTTTGTTGTGAACTCATTCTGCTCCTTGACATATACTTTGAGACCACACTGTATAATATGAGCAAATTATGGCACATGAAGGAGAAGGTGGAGCAGAAATGACAGCTATGATTTTCTCATTAAAACCAACATAAAACAATGTTTGCATTCAGAATTAACCAAGCCTTTTTAATATATCTTAATTTTATGATGCTGAGTATCACTGAAAATCTATACAGTATATAAGCCAGAAACCCCTCACTGTCATTCAGAATTTTAGCAATATTTCCTTGATGATTCTGAACAAAAACACATAATGAAAAATTTAAAAGATGCATAGGAAATACAAAACTGCTGCTGAAGTTACAGAGTTGTTTTTCCCATCTTCATCTTCCCTCATAGATTTAGTAAGAACAAAAGGAAAAGGGAGAAAGATTTTTTTAAATCTTGCAATCATATATTGACAACAATTTTTAAAGCAGGCTGCTTAAAGCAGTTTATTGCTTAATTTTGTATTATACATCTGGCCTGGGGTATAACTGGGAAATCTCCCTATTTCTATGGGTTTCTGCAGTAATGTAAGTTAGTGAAGGACTGTCTTCCTTTCAAAATGGAGAATATATGGTTAACCGACCTAGTATACCAAATCAAACAATATATGTACTTAAAAGGTCGAATCTGAAAAGATATTGATTATATTTTACTTTTCTTCTTGCCATTTATTGCTTTGTGTGTAGAGGAAGAGCCCTTTGAACTGAAACATTCTCTTTCTTCCTTTTTTTCTTTATTGCAAACATCCGAGCTTTCCTAAATATCAAAAACCCAGAACTATATCTGAAATAAAAACTGTTTCCCTTTACGTAATTTTCAAGAGGCTTTTTAGAGTATCTTTCCCCAATGATTACAGGGCATTTCCACATAGGCTGTCATTTTAAGGTGAAAAATTTGCAAGGACAGTCACACCATCTGTCATCACCCGGGTTCCCTGACACCCAGAGCTGCTCTGAAATGGCCAGCAGCCTCCTGCATAACAAAGACCTTGCCCCTTGGCATTGTTTGTTCCTTGACCGGTGCTGAGATTCCTTCAAAAGGGGCTTTACTGCAACCATTTCAGGGCTTCTTTTCAGGGGCAAGGTTTTCAAAAGAAAAAAATTATTATGCATATAGGAAATTTGAGATGCTCTGGTTTTACATCTAAGCCAATAGAATAAACCCTAAAAGAAGTTTGTTCTAGCTTTGTCTCTGTGATCCCTGAATGAAAACCTACTTAGCATTATTTTTTTTCCTTTCTGCTTTTGGAAATTTCTTTAAGATACAATTTAGGTGTTAAGCAACCCATATATAAAGCCAGAGTGAGTAGGTTAAACGTAACTAGACCATACAGAAGCTGTGTCATAATAAGTGAAAAATCCACCTCCTGACCAACAAAACCCCAGTGCCTCTCACAGTGGAAGTCACAGACAAGCTATTCTTACTGCCATGTCAAGCACCACTTTATGACTTATAAATACAATACGGTACAATCACACTGTAGGTCACTCGTGCCCAAAGAAGGATTACAGCTGTAGCTCACAATATTTATGAAAGAAATGCACAAAAAAAGAGAATATGTCAACTATTGTGAAACATTTTTTATTGAGAAATGTATACCCTCATATGCCTGACATATAAAGACATAAAGTCTTCTCTTTTTGTTAATTTCCCACAGCTGTAAAATGTGTGTTCCTCAATTTAGGAAAATTGAAGCTAGGGCTCTCTTTTAAGACGCTGAATTTTAAAAATTAGGCAGATCATTGTTGAAGGAGGCTCCAGCCATTTCTAGGAATGAATGAATAAACACAAAAGGATATTCTCTCCGTCAACATAATTAATGGCAAGATTTTATGAACTTCATTTAGTCCCCAAGACATAGTTATATACAATACATGCAGTGTGTATTTATGTGCACCATAGTATAAATATGTAAAAGTCAGATCATTAAATCTTTTATATGTCTGTATTCATAATACACAAAGCTGTTTTTAAATTATTTAAAGATCTATTCTCTCTTCCATATACATTAATACTAATAAGAGTTGCCGTCAACATCAAAGGGAAACTACACCCCTAATTAGAGTTCCAATCTGCCCTGAGAGTCGCATTGCAGAGTGAACAAATATGGAATAAGTTGAGCATTAGGGAAACTAATAATCACTCCTCATTCTCAACTTCTGATTATTGCAAGAATCCAACAATTTCTTAATAAAATACAATCACTTCCCATCACAATTTAAAAACCTAAAATTTCCTGTGAACAATTCCCAAAGAAAAAGATGATAGAACAGATAAAGTTATCATGTTAGGATATGGGACAGTTACAGTAGCTCCAGAAATTTTAAATAGATCTGAATTTTAGAATTTATTATATTGCCTATTTTTCTTTTGCCATAGCCTTTTTGATGATCATTTTGAGCGTATACATGTGGTCTTTCAAATGGCAAATTCCTTATTAGAATTCTGGTTACATATAAAGCTGGTCTTGAAAACATTAGCCATTTCTCCAAACATTTGGTGAAGACTCTCTATATACCAGAAATTTTGCTAGATGCTAAAAATATAAAACAACAGAAAGAAAAAAAAAAAAACGCTCCTGGTTTCTTGTCACTAAATGGTTAAAGAATGAAACAACTAAACAGATACAATTAAGTATAGGATGAGAGCTATTTCTGAATATCAAAATAATATATGCAAATGTATAAAGCTCTCAAATGAAAAAGAAAATGCACTCTGTGACTTTAATATGACTCTACTTTGGTTTTCATGTCCTGGATAGACTGTCAAAATTATCATTATGATAAATTTCATATATATACAAAAAAGACAGAATAGTATAATAAATTCACATGTTTATATCACCAACTTTGCCAATTATCAACTCATGGAAAATCTTGTTTATTCATATCTTTTTTCATGTATTCCATATTATTCCATATTATTATACCATATTATTCCATTCATAAATATTTTAGTATGTATCTTTAAAGATAACCACAATATTATTATCAGCCTTGAAATTAACAATAATTTATTAATATCAGATATCTCATCAGTGTTCATATTAAATTGATTTTCACATATCATATTTAATTTTTGTTAAAGGACCAAATAAGACTCACGCACTGAATGTGGTAGGTGAACACCCTGTTTCTTTTAATCTATAGGTTCATTCCTCCTCTATCTTCCTCTTTACCTCTGTCAGTCTGAAGTTGAAGAAACTGGGAATTTCATTCTGCAGATTTTCGCCATAACCTGAATTTTGGTAATTGCATCTTTGTGGTCACTTTTAGAAACTGCTAGAGTACCAATCACCATTCTGAAGATGATTACATAAGTATAAAAATCATCTATTTATCTAGGCTTTCTGGCATGAAACATTTGATCATGGAAAATTCTTCTCTATAGAAGAATTACAGTTATTAAATACAAAAGAAATGTTAGGAAAAGTCCATTTCGAAACCTCTGTTGGAATCATATATCTAAGTTGCAATCATCAAGGGCTGTTAAAATCACTACATGAGAAGTTAATAGGGAACTTTAAATGGATAGAGGAGACTGCCAACACCTGAACCCACAATTAATATTAACATCACCAAACCGGGACAAGAAATTTCATGCCTTGTGATGTGATGCAAAGAATTACACAGCACCATCCATGAAGTATTCTAGTCAATAAATAATTAAACAGATTGAATCAAGTCACTAGATCCACTACCATTTTACAGGAAGTAAGGGGGATAGTGGAGCATGTTAAATAACATCATATAAAGATGCCATGAGCATGTCCAGAATTTGGGAAATGTTACAGAAAATAAAATAATCCAGTTTATTCAACAAATAAATGCCTTGAAAGGTAAAGGGGGAGGAGTAACTGTTCTATATTAAAACATACATAAGAGATAAGTCAACAAAATTAATGTAAGAACCTTACCTTCTTACAATGGGAACTTAATTCAAAAGAATTAATTATGAAAATACATTTTTGAGACAATTAACATTTCTGACCTTGTAATCATGGCACTGTTTGTTTTTAATTCTTAGTTGTTAGAGATACATATTGAAGTATTTATAAACAAAATGATAGATATGTGAAATTTTCTTTAAAATACTCCAGTGGTAGAGGTAAAGGGTGGGGGGGGGGGGGCTAGCAGTAGATGATGAAACAAGATCACAAAATGTTGATAATTATAAAATTTAAGGACAAGTATATGGTGTTTCATCTGTATGTTTGAACATTTTCATATTNTTTAAGGACAAGTATATGGTGTTTCATCTGTATGTTTGAACATTTTCATATTAAAGCACATTTAAAAAATAATAATTCATTTTCCAACTAGAGGTATCTTTAAACCCTATCTACCATGAGATTGACAATAAAGTTGATCAGATTTTTTT
>NC_048226.1:37827429-37895954 GCF_002007445.2 Ailuropoda melanoleuca
TCCAGCTCAACTCAGGGGACCGGCTGAAAAAGGGGTCCCCTACTCCTCCGCCATCTTAACCTCCCTCCAAAGTTGATCAGAGTTTAACCATGATTCTTCCTTGAGGCAAACCCTTCATCTTTTAGTAAAAGAGGTGTACATGTCCTATTGAGAAGTCCTGCAATAATGCCCTAATCCTTGTGGACCAACAGCACTACCAATACCTGAGCTCTTGTTAGAAGTGCAGAATCTTGGGGTACCTGGTTGGCTCACTTGGTTAAAGCATCCAACTCTTGAGTTTGGCTCATGTCTCAAGGTTGTGAGATCAGGCCCCATGCTGGGCTCTGCACTGGGCGTGGAGCCTGCTTAAGATTCTCATTTCTTCCTCTCCCTCTGCCCCTTTGTCCCTTTCTCTCGAAAGAAAGAAAGAAAGAAAGAAAGAAAGAAAGAAAGAAAGAAAGAAAAGAAAGAAAGAAAGAGAAAGAAAAAGAAAGGAAGAAGAAAGAGGGAGAGAGAGAGGGAGGAAGGGAGGGAGGGAGGAAGGAAGGAAGGAAGGAAGGAAGGAAGGAAGGAGAGAAGAAGTACAGAATCTCAGGTTCCCTTCTTGTCCTAATGAATCAGAATCTAAATTTTAGAAATACCCAGGTACTTCCTATGCACACTAAAGTTTGAGAAATATTGTTCTTTATCCCATTCTTCTCATGGATCTTTTCCCATTAATTGTGTATTAGGTTATATTCAATCAATCTTTCCCTCTCATTGGTTCCTCCTTAACTGCATATAAACAAGCTTGATTTATTTCTTATCTTAAAAAATAAAATAAGTGAAAAAAAAATAAATCTCCCTCCAGTTCATTGCTGACTTAGAACCCTCGACTTCCATGAGAAACATGTAATCTTAAAACAAATCCCCTTCTTTTTACTTAAGCTTATTCTGGTAAGTTTTGGTTGCCTACAAACAGCAGAACACTAACACAACAAAGGCCCATCTTTGTTCCCATTCCACTCTCTATTTTCAGTGAAATTTTGTCGATGTCACACAGCTTCCATTATTGTTCAGAAGCTGAGAATCCCCAAATCTCTGTGTCCTTCTCCCTTGGGGCAGATCTACTACTCGCACTCCACAGTCACCTCCTAACCAATATGTTCAAAATTGAATTTATTATCTTCTTCACTAAGCTTTTTCTTCTTCAAGAATGTTCAACTGAAGTTTGTAACAGCGCCAACTATTCAGTCATCCTGGTCTGAAAACTTAAAGTTATTGTTGACCTCACATTCACATTCAGGCTGTAGTTCAAATACTAACCATCTCTTACTCAGATTAATCAATACATTCCTAGGTGGTTAATTTTATATGTCAACTTGGAGGGTGTTTTTAAATGAGATGAACGTTCAAATAGGTGAACTTTGAGTAAAGCAGATTGTTCTCCGTAATGTTGACTGTCCTCACCCAATTAGCTTATGGCCTGAATAGAAAAAAAGACTAGCAGATTGCCTTTGGATTTCATCTGCATCATCAGCCCTGGGTCTTGAGCCTACTGGTCCATACTATAGATATGGACTTGCCAGCTTCCATAATCACATGAGCCAATTTCTTATAATAAATCTGTCTTTCTGTTTCTCTGAAAAACCCTACTACAGATTTTAGTACCAAAAAAATGAAGAGCTGCAGTAGCAAATATCTAAAAACGTAGAAGTGTCTTTGTAATTTGATATTGGGTAGATTGTGGATGAGTTTGGGAGAACATGTTAAAAAAAATGTTTAAATTGCTTTGAAGGGACTACTGGTAGGCATATGGATATAAAGTTGATTCTCGTGAGATTTCAGACAGAAATGAGGAACATGTTGTTGAACGAAAGTTGATCTTTGTCATAAAGTGGTAAAAAATTTTTCTGAGAAAAATATCTGGCTGAACTGTCTAACAGTGTTTTGTGGAAAGTAGAAGTTAAAAGTGATGAACTCGGGGTATGGAGGTTCCTCAAAAAATTAAAAATAGAATTACTATATGATCCAGTAATTCCACAACTGGGTATTTACCCAAAGAAAATGAAAATAGTAATTCAAAAAGATATATGCACCCCAATGTTTATTGGCAGCATTATTTACAATAGCCAAGATATGGAAGCAATCCAAGCATCCATCAATAGATGAGTGGATAAAGATGTATATATATATATAGAGAGAGAGAGAGAGAGAGAGAGCATACATATACATATATGTATATGTATGTGTGTGTGTGTATATATATATATATATACATACGCACACACACTGTAAAATACTATTCAGCCATAAAAAAATGAAATCTTGCCATTTGCAATGACATGAATGATCCAAGAAGGTATAATGCTAAGTGAGCTAAGTCAATCGGAGAAAGACAAATACCATACGATTTCACTCATATGTGGAATTTAAGAAACAAAACAAAAGAACAAGCAAAGAAAATAAAGAAACCAAAAAACAGTCTTAAACACAAAGAAGAAACTGGTGGTTGCCAGAGGGGAAATGGGAGGGGGGATGGGTTAAATAGATAAAGGGGTTTAAGAGTACATTTATCTTGATGAGCACTGAGAAATGTATAGAACTGTTGAATCATTATATTGCACATCCGAAACTAATATAACACTGTATGTTATTTATACTTGAATTAAATTTTTTTTTAATTTTTAAAATCTACCCAGTTTAAAAAAAAAGTGATGAACTTGGATATTTAGCTGAAGAGATTTCTAGCAAAATATTAAAGGCATGGCTGGATTTCTCCTTGCTCCAAATAGTAAAACATGAGGGGTGATATTAGTTGAAGAAATTGTTAAGCAAAAAGGAACTAGAATTTGAAGATTTGGAATAGTCTCAGCCTATCTATCTTGCAAAAAATCAGAAAGTGTTTCAAGGAGAATGTCAAGGGTAAGGCTGTGCAATCACCCCATCAAGAGATTACCCATGGATTTAATCAAGCATCTCAGCAGAAGCCAGGACTAGAGACAGGACTGTACCAGCAAAGACATTTCTAGTTTGGACTAAAGGAGGCAGAGATGAAACAAAATAAAGGAAGTCTTTTAGACTTCTGAGATTCTTGAAGACAGGACATTGGAGTTATCCCGAGGCAAACATGCCTTATCCTTCAAGAAAAGAAAGAATGACCCTGATGGTGCCAGTGCCCAGGGGGCAAGGCTTTCTTCCCCCACATTTCAGTGGGCCAGGCTGCAGGGACCCCAAGCCTCAGATACAGGGCTGCCACTCACAGCTATGGAAGCCAGGCCACTTTCTAGGACTGTGGGAACATCACTGCTTCCCTAGCGGGCCAAGAGAACAGAGCATCAAGCAGATATTTCTCAAAACTTAAAATCTGATGGAATTTGCCATACTAGGTTTTGAAGTTGCTTAGAACACATGACCCCTTTCTTTCCAGTTTCTCCATTTTGCAATGAAAATGACTATCCTATGCCTTTCCCACCATTGTAGTTTTAAAGCACATAAACTGATTGGTTTCATAGGCTCACAGCTGGAGAGGAATTTTGCCTTAGGAGTAATCATACCTCAAGGCTCTCCCATATTTGATTCAGATGATATGTAGTTAAGACTTTATGAGTTAAGACTGGAGATGTTTGGGATTTGGCGAGTGTACTTTACATGGGAGAAGGACATTAATTTTGGAGGTCCACAGGGTAAAATGTTATGGAAAGAATTGTATCTGTTACAAATTCATATGTTGAAGGCCTAATCCCCAATGTGACCATATTTGGAGATAGGGTCTTTAAGGAGGTAATTAAGGTGACATGAGATCATAAGTGTGGGGCCCCAGTCCAATAGAATTTGTGTCATAATATGAAGGGGAAGAGACAGGAATATGCATGCACAAAGAAAAAGCCATGTGACGGCACAGAGTGAAGACAGACAGCCATCTGCAAGCCAAGAAGAGAGGTCTCAAGAGAAACCAAACCTGCTGACACCTTGATCTTGGACTTCCAGCTTCTAAAATATGATAAAATCAATTTATGTTGTTTAAGCTACCCAGTCTCTGCTATTCTGGTATGGTAGGCAAAGCAAACAAATAGGACTCCCAAAGAGTCTCCCTGACTTTCATCTAACCCCTCTCTGAGAGCTTATCCACGGTGCTTATAGGCCCATTTTCCTGAAAGTAAACAGATAAATTTTCTCCTGAGCTCAAAACATTTTAATTCTCATCTAGTCTACTGGATAACATTCAAAGCACCTGGCATGACACACAGGACACTGTGGTCCTTGCTTATCTCTCCAGTGTCATTTTCTGCCAAACACAGGCAAACAGCCAATACTCTAGAAAAGACAAACCCAACCACCTGCAGTTCTCCTAAATTGTCATGCTGATTCATAGAACATAAGGTTGCCCTTCACGGATGACCCCTTTCCCAAACCAACCAGCAAACTGCTACTCAACCTCAGTAATTCAGACAAGAGTCTTCCCCTATCCTGATCATATCCTTCCTTATGTTATTGCTAAATAGACCTCATTTATATGTCTAGAACACTTTAATTACTTGTTTATAACTGTTTCTTTTTGTGTCTGTGGACTTTTTTGAAGATTACACTTTATTTATCTGTTTATCCTCTGTATTTGTCATATAGACTACTCAATTACTAACTGGAAGAAAAATAAATTAACTGACTAAATGATTAATAAAGCTTTACTGGGTCAAGATCATCTCTAATCTAGAAGACCTACAAAAAATTAAATTGTGAAAATACCTAAAAATGGAAGAACATTGAGATCAGCATAATTTGAGAAGCCAAGAATGCAAGGAACAAATTATTGGTTATTATAATTCTACATTGGTCTCCCAGACTCTCAATTTCTGTATTACTTATGATAATCACAACCCATTCATACTAGAGCTCACTTTATTGTATGTTTAATTTACTTATTATCTTATCAATCATTTTGCTGATTCCTGAAAAGAGTAATGTGTAATGGAAAAGCACTAAATTAGAAATCAGAGTACATGAGTCCCTGGCTCTGTAACTTGAGACAAATCACAATCTCTTGAGCGTCTGTTTTCTTATCCACAAAATGGGATTTCTGTAACAAACCAGTTAATCTCACATATTGGTTTCGAAAATTAAGTGGGATGATCTATCAGCAGTTTACAAGCTATCATTCAATAAATGTTTTTTTTCCTGGTGAATTGGCAATGTTTTTGCATATCACCAACAGTGCTCTGCGTTTGGCCCCAGCTCATGGTGGTCCAGTCTTCTAATTGACTGACTTTGAAAAGATCATTTAAATTTTCAGAACCTTAATTTCTTTAAATCTAGAAGCAGGATAATATAAAATTCTTCTAAGAATACAAATCTAAAGTATTTTTTACTTTATAATATAATACATAATCTAAGGTATTTTTATTATCCTATTTATGTGACTCTTGGGTAAATACTGTAACTGCCATACTTTCTTCATATATATAATGGAGATATAACAGGCTTGTTAGGGGATTAAAACAATGTGTGTATAGTGTTTAATATAGCACATGATTGGTTAATGTTACCAATTATAATAGTTATTGTATTAATATTACTAGTACATGCCATTATGATATTATTATAATTATAGGAGTCCCTTGAAAACTGAATCTGCAAGTTTTACATAACTTATGACATTTTTGACATAGCTTAAATATTTTTATTGGCTTACTAACACCTAGTATTTGTTTCATTTCAAAGTATGATAGCTAACTATATAAAACAGTAGAATGGTCATTAAAAGACAAAGTAGATACAACGCATAATAAATATTTGCTTAGTAAAAATATCTGTAGTATCTGGTGCTTTTGTATGGTGTCCCTTGCAGATCTCTGCTCCCTGGTCAGATCATCAAGCTTGATTGACTCACTACTCTATGTTAGCTGTTCTGCAAATTTTGGTGCCACTTAGCAAACTATAAAACGTTGTTTTTATAAGTAAACTCACCATCAACAAAACTATTACTACTAAAGCTGTCATTGCAATACCAATTTCTATATATGAACCATATTTGTGAAGATTATGTAAAAATATATATGTATATATATTTCTAAATATATATACTATAAATATTTATTACATATGTACTTCTAGTATATATTTCTTTATAAGTATATACATATAAAAGAAGGTGGATGGAAGGATGTGAGGGAAAAACAAAGGACAAAAACATCCAGTCTTATATCTAATCTTATTTCTCAGCTTAAAAAAAAAAAAAAAAAAAAAACAACCAACCGGCAGCTAATCAAGTACAATGCTAAACATGATGAAGATAAAAACATCGATTTCGTTTTATTGTTTTAAAATACTATTTATAAAGCATAATGGAGGTGAAGACCACATGCTTTCTGACTTATTTTCAGAGACTAGTTTGCTCACTAGATATATCAGCTTTAATTTTCCATCGCTATTTCTCACCAAATTATAATTCTGAATATTTAGGACTCACAGATGGCCTACATCTGAGGAAAAACAAAAGCAAATATTCGAGAATCAAGATGCTCTTAAAATCCCACAAGAAAAAGGAACTTGTCTCCAAGTGGAGGGAATTTAACTGAAAACACTGCCATTTGCAGGAAGGCACTGGTGCTAGACATTGGTAAGAGTATTTGAAGGTCTTCTTTTATTTAAGAGCTGATAGAAAGCATACCAACCATCACTGTTCATGCAACATATTCTAATATAGTAAATATAAAATTCTAGTGGAAATCAGTTTTTCCAATTCAGTAAAATAAATTAGTCTAATGTTAGTAGAAACAGTGAAATGAGTAGGGGATTGCTTTTCTCAGAAGGATGACTGTTTTTGCTTAAGTAAATAACTCACTATATGACAAATAGATAAATAAGAGATACTTATGCTCATTACTATATATTTTCTGTAAGGTACAATTCCCTTAATATAGCAGGGTTCTATTAAATGGTGGTGCATGTAAGTGTTGTTTTGATAGATTATTTATTATATGTAGAGAGTATGAGACTGGAAGCACTTTAAAAAACACTCACTTCCAAATGTACTAATACTTTCTTTTTCAGTGGATGGCTTCAACTAGTCTTGTAATACACACGTGGAGTCAGGATGCTGCCTAATGCCTGCCTTTGAGAGTAGGCAAGAGAGGTTTTGGAAACAGATGACCAGAAACATTTTCTTATTCTTTAAAATGAAGCATTTTTACAGCTACCACTTATATTCTTGGAAGTTATTTGGTCACAAGTAATTTGCAAACATAGAAGGCAATGAAAGAGTAAAGTGAGATCATAGAGAAAACAAATAAGTCTGTACCTGGCACAACATAAGTGCTAAAAAAAAATGGTACCCATTATCATCGTTGATGTTATTATTGGCTCAACATAATATTCTAAGTAGAATAAAATAAAGTGATCAATTATAGCATGTTTACTATATTGCTTTTCAACAATTCTAAAATTTTAAAATAATTTGAAATGTTTCTCTAGTTTCCAAGATATTTGAGAGTAAAAAAAAGAATCCTCTCAAACCTCCTTTAACAGATTTTTAAAGAAACTTGGATTAAAATTAAAACTATTTCCTGAAGTATCCTCTAAATTTTAAGGTAAGTAAAATAGGGGCGCCTGGGTGGCACAGCGGTTAAGCACATTGTGGGATCGAGCCCCACATCAGGCTCCTCTGCTATGAGCCTGCTTCTTCCTCTCCCCTCTCCCCCTGCTTGTGTTCCCTCTCTAGCTGGCTGTCTCTCTCTCTCTGTCGAATAAATAAATAAAATCTTTAAAAAAATAAGTAAAATAGTTTTATATTCTGTTGGTTCTGTTTACTAATACGTTTATTCTTTATTTTATCAATATTATTAGTTATGGGTCAAATTATCAAATACTAAATGTTTTTTTATTTTTAAATCTAATATGTACATTTTATTGAACATTGGGGCCCATTTTATAAATAATGTGTACTGGATATTTATGCTGTTTTTTATAGAACTAGCAGTTTATTTTTATGATTGCATTATTATAGATGTTTATAGTTGTTTTACAGTTGCTTTTATGACATATTATGTATAAAATCTATGATTTATTTGTTGCTGAGTGTTTGATTAGGAATAAAACTATGCTTACAGCATTCTGATGAGGAAATAGTGTCCAGTTTATCAACAAGCGTGGCTTCTTGGTATGTATTACTGTGTGAAAAGGGAGCAGTGTCTTTATTAAGCGAGGTACAAATGATGCCAAAAATGATATTCCACAATACTTTTCCTAGTTACAAAAAAATTTTTTTTCTTATAAAGACCTGGGAACTCATAACAAACAATGACCTTTTTTTTTTTAAATCAAAACTGAACAAGATTATTTGGAATTTTGTTCTCTTAGTGTATTTTATATGGTTTCATAATAGGATGGGTTTTTCTTCCCAATCCCCACCCCTCACCACAGTCACCTCCCCCATGCATTCAACACACAAACACATTCATACCTTGCAGACCTGGGCTGAAATAACACAAGGAGACTTATGTAATAAAATTCAACACTGGGAGGGAGATAGAAAATCTTTACCCTAGTCAGGTAGAGGAAATTCACTCTCAGAAGGATAACTGAAATTTTCTTGGTTTGCTACTTTTTACCACACCCCACCCTCACCCTGCCCCAGGGTTCAAACCCTGGAGAGGGCTCATCTTTCTACACCTTCAGCCTCAGGACTTCAAACTCCTCTTTTGTTCTTGTTCAACAGTGCAACTAACTGCATCCAAGAAAGAAATTAAATGAAAAGGGGTAAGGTAGAAGAAAAGGCCTAGGAAAGAAGACCACCCACCCCACCCCCAAGGAATGTGTGTTATACCCTTGGGATCTAGCAGAAAAGCTAGTGTCCATACATTGAGCTCGGGCACAGATTGAACAAAATTGAAGCCACTCCAGATCATGTCTACCCTGGGAATTCTAAATTGGACCACACTGTTGAACTGAATTTAAAAAACAAAAATGAAAACTGATGGTAAATCCTTCAGAATTTCCTGTGGATGTTCATCAGACAAATATAGCCCACTCTTTCATTTTTCCCTTCCCCTGCAATTCTCTTACAGTTACCAATGGACATCTAAATTTCTACATCACAGATGGCAGGAAGAAAACAAAAATCACAGGTTAGACCGAGAAATCAAGGAAGGTGTTATCGACCACCCGTCTCCTTTCTAAATAATAGCAGTACATTTAAATGTATTAACTACCTCAAAATCAGCCCTTAACAGGCCCTAAGACATCATTTCTGCTATTCAGTATTTAAATTGTTTAGTAATTTTCTTATGAGTTTTGTCATAGATTTAGTATCTGCTTAGTGTTTTTCCCTAAAATTTAAAATTTTTATGTATCTAGTAACTTTTTGAGGTTTAGTAAATTGTAGATTTTGCATTTGTGCTGGTAATTTCTTAAATCAAGGAGCATATTAAATGGGTTATGTCCAGGAAAACATATAAGCAAATGCAAAATATTACTAGCACTGATTCAAGTTAAAGAATTTCTTTGAGACCCTTCGAGCACATTCTGATATATGGGAGAGAACTGCCATAGGTCAAGTTTGGGATAAGTGCAGGTCAAAATATAAAGCAGCTTTTTGAAGAGAAATAACTCATTAGCCAAAGTTAGAGCTTCTTAATATTACCTTTCTAAGCATCCCCTCAGACCCAGCTGTTGCCTTAATTACATAATCAGGTCAATTGTGATGCTCATTTATAATTTTGCTATTCGGTATGGCCAGATGTTTCATTTAACCTCTAATGTAAATAAAACATCTGATAAAGTTTTGCAATGCCTTTGTAAACAGCTGTTTGATCCGGAAACTTACTGCTGAAGCAGCTATGCTGATCTGGTCATTCTCTTTACATAATATCAAAGTAATTGTCTTGATCCTTGGGAGAACTGCTGCCGTAGGTGTTATAAAGTCTTTCATTACAGCATGTTAGATCTCTTTCAAATGGCTAATGTCTAGTCAACACATGTTTAGTCTATCCAACAAGAATTTATTAAGTACATTTAAAATGTACGAAGAAATTGCTGGTCTATTTCTCTGAGAATGTAAATGTAAGTTGAGTGCATTGTTAAAGCAATTTTATTATATGCTTAACATTATAAAACAATGTTTGAGCAGCCTTTATACTATGGGCTCTGAGTTAACAGCACACTTTTCTTTTCCAGGTTTATTAAATACATCTAAGAATGATACTCCTTATGTCTTCCTATTTATTATTCCTTGGTTAACACAGGCATATTTCTAACATTGTAATTATGTCATGTGATTAAAATAATTAGTAGGATGGTAAAAAGTTGATGCTTGAATTGCTTAAACTAAATTAAGGTAATATTTTAGACAGATATAAAATATTCAGCACTTCTAGGAGGACAAATATCTAATCTAAAATAAATAAGCTGGAATGTTTTAAAATGTTAGTGGATGAGTACTTATGGTCCATTCTAATGAATATTGACCAAGCTCCCTTGTTTTAGATTTTTTTTTTTTGCTTATAACTCTAAGAATAGGGTGTGATACAATATTAGCTGCATGCAAATAAGGAATAGTTATTATAATATTAAATAATTCAGAGATTTTCACTCAATATTTAGAAAATCAATGTATTTTATTTAGATATTATATTTATGTTTTAATAGACTTTAGGATTATTAGGAATTTAAACATTTGTTGGTTTAATGAATAATCCATATTTTTATTCATGTACATTACTTTATGGGTTTTCCAAATACACATTCCTACCACCTTTTATATCTTTGGCTCTATAATTTATTGTTTTTTAATTCAATTTTCCTAGCCTTTGCACCTACATTCATTATTGCCTACATGCAAAAAACTAAACAAGAAGTACTCGTTTAAAAACACTTTACATGATACAATATTTACACATACTTCACTTTCTGTTTTGAAAGCTGTTGAGCCATTTTCCCCCCAAGGAAAGTTCCTCCACGCACCCTGTAAGAAAACAGAATCTTCCAAGGGATAGCACAGCCAGGCTCAGCCTCCTGACAAACTTTCATAGCTATCCTTGGATTTATAAGAGTTTCTGCACTGCAGCTTAAAGCTAAGAGACTTCTGGATATTCAGAGACATATCGCTATCTAAGTCATGTTACATTAAGCTAAGTGATTTAAGATGGATTTAAAGACAAAGGGGAACTGCATTATTGTCCTCTAGTAAAGAGTTAGAGTGAGGGCACCTTCTAAAATGCAGATTTAGTCCAGATGACACTGGACATGAATTGGATAAAGAGCAACATTCCTCATCAGTGGAAGCCAGGAGGAGTGCTTAGTGTATTAAACAAAAAGTTTGGTGGCATTTGGGGTGCCTGGGNTGGTGGCATTTGGGGTGCTTGGGTGGCTCAGTCATTAAGCGTCTGCCTTCGGCTCAGGTCGCGATCCCAGCGTTCTGGGACCGAGCCCCGCATCGGGCTCCCTGCTCAGCGGGAAGCCTGCTTCTCCCTCTCCCCCTCCCCCTGCTTGTGTTCCGTCTCTCTCTGCCTCTCTCTCTATCAAATGAATAAATAAAATCTTTAAAAAAAAAAGTTTGGTGGCATTAAAGCTCTTGTACATGTATGCATGCATGCATACGTGTGTGAGTGTATTTTCCCCAATCAGGAAAATCCATTTTCAGCTTAGATTCTATTTAGTAACTTACTTTTCCTACCGAAATAAGTGGATTAAAAACACTCCTTTCATCACCATCACAGAGGCTGACCACAGCCCACAGGGGTGAACACAGATACGGAGATTAAAGCTGCAGGGCCACACAAATATAAACAGAAGCCAATGTACAATAATAGGCGCACAGAAGCAAGCATTTTGAAGAGCAGAGTAGAGGTAAGCAAAGCCTCTGCAGCAATCCTACTGATGACATCCTGCACTTGAGATGAGCTTTGAAGAAGTCCATAATTAGAAAAGAACAAGCTCAATGATGAAAGGAAGGAACCAGACCAAAACAGGATGGCTAGAAACCGTCACCCAGAATGCTTTTCACAGGATGTAAACAATTGAAGAAAAGTGTGAAACAGACAAAGATATTTTCTTAGCTATGTTTGGCTAAGGAACATTCTTCAACAACTTCTAATGAGGGAATATTGGAAACGACCTCAGAACCTTCATGTATCATTTACAGCTTATGGTATTTTGTATTTAAATCAACTATACTGGGGCACCTGGGTGGCTAAGTCGGTTAAGCATCTGCCTTCTGCTCAGGTCAGATCTCGGGGTCCTGGGGTCAGCCCCGCTTCCGGCTCTGCGCTCAGCAGGGAGTCTGCTTGAGATTCCCTCTGCCTGTTCCTCTTGTGCTCTCTCTCTCAAATAATAAATAAATCTTTTTAAAAAATAAAAACATAAAAAATTAAAATTAAATAAATAAATAAATCAACTATACCTAGTCATCATTTCTGACTCTTTATGCACTCATTCAAAAATAATCATTTTGTTAATTTTGGAGATAAGGATTCCTCCAGGTAAGGTTGTAAATAGACCATTGCAGTCAAGATTTTGATACCCATTGTGTGTAGACCAAATAAGTAGCGCCTGACAGCCAAACCAACTATGCCAACATGCTACCCATTACACCTGCAGCTGTGTAAGTTGTCTCAAGAGTAGTCCCCTTGGAAGGATACGCACTGCTTTGAAGAACTACGACAGTGCCCAAGCCACTGGAGGAAGATCACTTCTGGAATTGCTTGCATCATCCCTGATGCATATTTTTGACTTTTGTGACTAGACAATATTTTCTTTGGAGGGTAAACTGAATTTGAGAAGATAATAGCTAAATGGCATTCTGAACCAATTCTAATGAACAAACTGTGTGATCATGGTAGGAAAGGCTAATGTGAATAGATAAGCTCTATTGTGTTTGCTAAAAATCTGTCGTGTTACCTTGCAGACATTACTTGTGACCATGTGCCTAGAAAAAAAGTTTAACATTTTAAATCACAATACTCATTTCCATTTGATTAATGGCTTTTTAGAATATGAGGGGGTCAAAATATATACCTAAAGAGTAAAGCAAGGACTGTTCCCAAAACAAAGTTTGGCAACAGAAAAAAATCTCTAAAAATTCAGAAATCTCTAAAAATCTCTAAAAATTCACAATAAAAGCACTGGCAGTTGCCTTGACTTCTTTGTCCCATTATCACTCCAACTGTATATTAAGAATAAACACTGCTAAGCAAAATAAGTCAATCAGAGAAAGACAATTATCATATGATCTCAATCATATGTAGAATTTAAGAAACAAAGCAGAGGATCATAGGGGAAGGGAGGGGAAAACAAATCAAGACGAAATCAGAGAGGGAGACAAACCAATAGAGACTCTTAATCATAGGAAACAAACAGGGTTGCTGGAGGGGAGGGGGTTAGGGGGATGGGGTAACTGGGTGACAGACATTAAGGAGGGCCTGTGATGTAATGAGCACTGGGTATTATATAAGACTGACGAATCATTAATGTGTACCTTGGAAACCAATGGTACACTATATGTTAATTAATTGAATTTAAATTAAAAAAAAAAGAATAAACACATTTGCATCTTCCTAAAGGACTCTGGCTCTAAAATATTTTTTGGAACTGCTAGAGTGTAAGCATGGACTCTAGAGGCAGAGGGCCTGAGTTCAAATCCCATCTCTGCCTCTTCCTAACTGTGATTCGGAGCATGTTATTTAACTTCTGTGCCTCAGTTCCCTCATCTTAAAGTGGACAGAATAATAGCCTCTAATTCATTGTGTTGTTATAAGAATTAAGTGGATGAATATATGTATAAGCCCTTAGGAAATGACCTGGCACTTACTAAGTGCAAGTAATGATAATACATATTATTATTATTATTACGTAATAAAAATCAGTCTCATTTCTTTGTAGCAGTAGTTAATTGTTTTCTTTGGTTAGAATCCAAAATATCCATTGGATGTAACAATTTTGCTCATCAGCTTTAGGCTCCATGTATCACAGGTATCACATAAATACATTTTACTTTTGGAAGATAAAGATCTGTCAAGACTATGTTCCAGACCCAAACAGCAGTTGCCAAGCAGACATCTTAGAAATTGTTTGAGCCAAGGTGGCCACATTATCATAACTATAACATTAATTAGTATAAATGTTTAAAAAGTATAGTATTATTTTAAGGCTATCCTGCATAGTAGAAATTCTCTATGTATTTTTATTGTTAATCTATACATTTCCACAAAACTCTGTGGTAGGCAGAATAATGGCTGCCCAAAGATGTCCATGTTCCAATCCCCAGAACCTATGAATATGTTACTTCACATGACAAAAGGGACTTTGAAGATGTGGTTAAGCTAGGGATCTTACAATGGAAAGATTATCCTGGATTATTAGGATGGGCCCAATGTAATCACAAGGATCCTTATAAGAAGGAGGCAGGCTTGTCAAAATCAGAGAAGATGTGATGACAAAGCAGAGGTTCGAGTGATGTGGCCATTAGCCAAGCCATGGAATGCAGACAGCTTCTAGAAGTTGGAAAGGGCAAGGAAATGAAGTCTTCCCTTGCACCTCCAGAAGGACTCCATCCCTGCCAACCCATTTCAGCCTCTGATATTGAAGTTAAGACCACTAAGTTTGAATCTCACTTGTCCATTTGCTTCTGAGAGTTTCTATGGACATAAACTACTCCAAATTCCCAAGAATCAAAAAGCAGCATGAGTATTTACAGTCTATTATTTTTCCTGCATGTATCCAGTTAGCACAGTGCTTTGCACATAACAGCCAGTGAATCGTGTTTGTTGAATGAATAAATATATTTCAAACATGTGAAACATCTGCCATAAAAGAGTGATGAACTCAAATCAACCATTTTTATCTTACTAGGTAGTCAATAAATACATGAATGTGTCAATATATTTATAAACTACAGAAGACTACTACTATGCAGAAGACTAATAAAATCATTCAGCACAAAATTGTGTTGAAAGGATTACAAATTATCTAGTTTCATTTCTTTCTTTCACAGATGCTATAACTGAGGCCAATAAGAGGTAATTCTTCCTGAAGGGTCTGCCTGTCTGAAAGGGCCATAAAGTCCAAACTTTGGCCTTTTTCATGCATCTCTGATACAAAAAAAGTCTTCATAGATCTTATGCTCTGCTGAGTAAGTAATATTGAAAGAATAAGAAAACACAAGGAGAACTTGGAAGTCATCTGACTCTCAGAAATGAACTACATATCTTAGGCCCACTAAGCAGAACTCTGGGTAGAAATCAGTATTTCATGTAAATGTATCTTCGCCTCTTGAGAAGTAATAAAACTGGAAGAGGTGGACCACACCTCCAATGTATTTGATGATAATAGAATCAGTGATACAGCCCAGTATCATCTCAAACTAAAATTGGGAGCCTTTCACAAAAAGAATTATTTAAACCACTGTAAACAACTACGAATCAGAGTAAGGATAGAAATCACATTTTGCTCTCCTTTCACAAAGCAGCTGAAGAATATTATGTTGCTATTTCAATAAGAATAACACTACACTGATAACAGACTCTATTCAAAATTTAATAAAGCATTAGTCCCTTAATCAAAACATGACTATGAGGCTTGGACTGTCGCTGGAAAGCAGAATAATGTGAACAAAAGAGAAATGGAACTGTCTCTGAATATCAACTCTACAAACAAATAACATCTCATTACACATGCAGCAATTAAAGGCAGGAACTTCAAAGCCATTCTCAATTTATCTTTGTCAAGCTCCTGACCAGGGAAAAGTTTGACTCATGAAATCAAAGCAGGTTTGTGGTAAATATCTATCAATCAATCAATCAAATGTCATTAACACATATATAACTATATATGCATTTTTTGCTTATGCTGAAGACATTATCTACATAAAATTTTGCCCATAGCTCATGGATTATAAATATGTATGTATAAGACAGCCACCAAAATGCATAATTATAATTAAATGACAAATAAAATAAGTATAAAGGAAATCACAAATAAAATAAACTTTGATTTAAAATTGTATATATAATTAGTAGAAAACAAAAGTTTTCCCTCTAATTCAGCATATGTAGTGGTTAAAGAAATTTTTTTTTTCTGGGGCGCCTGGGTGGCGCAGTCATTGAGAGTCTGCCTTCAGCTCAGGGCATGATCTTGGCGTTCTGGGATCGAGCCCCACATCAGGCTCTTCCACTGGGAGCCTGCTTCTTCCTCTCCCACTCCCCCTGCCTGTGTTCCCTCTCCAGCTGGCTGTCTCTATCTCTGTCAAATAAATAAATAAAATCTTAAAAAAAAAAAAAAAAGAAATTTTTTTCTGGAATTAGGCACCCTGGGTCTAATTCCTGGCTTTCCCACTTTAAGAAGTTAGGGCAGGATAGTAAAACAGTTTTCTCATGGGTAAAATTAAGATAACAGTCATGTCTGCTTCACATAGTTGTAAAAATTTAATGAGCTAATGCTTAAAACTCATACATTCATTGACTTTTCAGAAAACAGAATTCACTGAAAAGTTTTAGAAATAGCACCTGCCCAAGAAAGCTTGAATTTGATAATTTTACCTCAATTTTAATCCCTGAAAAATGATTCTTGAAAAGTGTTTACAACGTGGGTCCTCAAATCAGTCTGTATTTATACAAGTTCAATCAGGTTTTAATAATGCCATAATAGCACCCAATTGCATCCAATTCCATCTTACAAGCTAATTTTCAGGTTTAGGTTGACAGCTCATATTAACACTTATTGCTCATGTGGACAATGAATTACTATGGATTAGAAATCTATTAACACACAAATACATAAACTTGATATAGAGTTAATGTGTCTTAATAGATATGCAATATCAAATATGTGCTTTTCAAAGACTTTTTTGCTTTTATTTTATTTTTATTTATTTTCTTTTAATTTAATTTCTGGGGCTGTTCTCCTTAGATGTCAGGAGGTAACTATGATTTTTCTGTCCAGGTGGGCAGGTTGTTAGCTTTTTGATTTTCCTGTCCTTTCTCTATCCTTTCTTTAGGATCTGGGCAAAGACCACAGTCTCTGTAAATTTAACGGAACATCAGCTCTTGGTATTAGGACCTGTAAAATGTAGGGTGTAAGCCATCTCGGACAAGTAGCAGGCAGCTAGGAGTCATAGTGGAGAAACACAAACACAGCTACAGCAAACACTGCCAGCACCAGGGAAACGTGGAAAGAGCTTGTGCAGCAGGAGGAGCAGGGAGATGTCAGAGTTAAGCAAGAATTGCACATTCTCAAGTCGTACACAGGAAAGGAGGGCCTGAGCACCTGGAATGTGACAGGTGGGTGGGATGCATTTGAAAGGGAAATGTGACCTCCATTACAGCTAGAACTGAAGGCCCAGTTTTTTTGGAAAGACAGTGCAGAGCCTTGCTTCCTCTTCCTATTGGGTCCCTAAACTAATAGCCTGTCTTATTTGCTGCCATCTCATGGGAGGACGACAACACTATACTTTCAGCTCTGTAGACACAGTGACTGTAGCTGTTCTGTTTCCACTTTTCTTGTCATGCATTCTCTACTAGGATCTTCAAGCTCCCACTAACCCTTTGACCTAAAACTATCTGACACCTTTACAGTCTTGTTGTTCTTTCCTAGGCAAACTCCTATAAAGTTCCATTCTTCAAAATTTGCCTATTCCATGTCCCACTTCTTCTAGGTTTGTTGTCTGTAAGAAGGTCCATCCACTCAACTATTCAGTCAGTCAATCTCTCATCCACTCATGTGTTCAATCAACAGAGCATAGTACAATGAACCAGTCACCTCCCTGAGTGCTGAAGACCTACAGAGAACAGCACAGCAAGATCCATATTGTCATGGGTTACCTTCCAGTGACAGGACAATAGGATAGAGATACGAAAGGGCTGCCTAGCTTGAGGGCTCAGGGAAGGTCTTGTTGAGGTAGTTTATTAGTTTGCTAGGGCACCATACAAAAGTACCACAGAGTGGGTGACAAAAATATCAAGGATGTGCTTTCTCATAATTTCAGAAGCTACAATCTAAGATGTTGGCAGGGTTGATTCCTTCTGTGGTTTCTCTCCTTGGCCTGTTTTTACATTGTCTTCCCTCTGTATATGTCTGTGTCCTAAACTTCTCTTCTTATGAAAACAGAAGTCCTATTGGATTAGGGCCCACCCTCTGGTCTCCTTTCAATTTAATTACCTTGTTAAGGACCTTATCTACAAACACTGTCAATGTTATGAACCGAATTGTGTCCCTTCGAAATTCCTATCTTGAAGCTCAAATCCACAATGTAACTGTATTTGGAGATCAGGGCTTTAAGGAGATAATTAACGTTCAATGAAATCATAAGGGTGAAGCCCTAATCTAATAAAACGTGTGTCCTTAAAAGAAAAGGGACACTAGGCATGTGCACATAGGAGGAAGCATATGAAAACACAGCAAGATGGCCATCTGCAAGACAAAGAGAGATGCCTTAGGATAAACCACCAACCAACCAACACATTGGCTTAGACTTCCAGCTTTCAGAGCAATGAGAAAATAAATTTATGTTGTTTAAGCCACCTAGTCTGTGGCATTTCGTCATGGCAGCCCTACTAAAGCAATAGACTCACATTCTGAAATACCGAGGATTAGTACTTCAACATATGAATTTGGAGGAAACAAAATTCATAACATAACCGGTAGTTATGTATGGACTAATGAGGAGGCAAAGTTAGCCTGGCAAAGAGTTCTAAGGGAAGTGCACCAGGTGAGTTGCCCTCAGGTGGAATGGTCCATCCAGAAGTCCAGTGTGCTTGGAGTAAAGTAAGTCAGGGAAGAGGGTTATTAGGTAACAAAGTCCAATTAGGAAGCAAGACGAGGTCATGTAGGACGATGAAGGATATGGCAAGAAGTTTCCATCTCACTGAAGTGGGGCAACCTTGCATGGCTTTCAGCAGGTGAGTGACATGATCTGATGTTTACTTTTAAAAGATCACCTTCTTCTTGATATATAGACTAGATCGTAGATAAGCTAAAATGGAAGTGCCAAAGCAGTTAGGAAAGGATGGAAAGAATGTAGATGACAGATAATGGACTAAGATGAAGGACAGAGATAAGAAGAAATAGATAGATTTAAGATATATTTCGGAGGAAGAGCCCTGAGAACTTGCTGATGGATCCGATATTAGGGATGAAGAAAAGGGTAGGTGCACAGATCGTATGTAGGTTTTTGCCCTGAGCATTTGAGTGGCTAATAGGAGTATTATATTGTGATGAGGAGGACGAAGGAGGAACAGATTCGGTGGAAAGGGTGAAAGAATAGCATTTTGTAAATACTCTTCAGTGATTCAGCTCACCAAATCACATGTGGTTTGTTGTTGCTTTGTTTCCCTTTTTAGCAAATATCTAGTTCTTGAATGATGAGATGCATTATTGATGGCTGTCTTCGATAAATGTTATCTCAGTCCAAGTCTCATTTTAACTGTTCTTCCCTGTTTCTTTTATTCCATGATAAGCACAATCTTCTGGTGGTTTTCCAGAAGCATAATTCCCATATGTAACTTTGTTCCTGTGGAAAAGTCAGTTTTAGATCACACTGTTCAAAATAAAGCTCCAGGAATAGAAACTAGGTTTGTTTAGAAAATGTATCACATAGATGAGTTTAATTGTATATGTAAAAATTAGATATCCAATGATCCTCTTCTATAGAATGCAGTAGGCTTTAATAAAATTTGATGCAAAATAGCCATTTGAGGTACCATAAAGCTTCTAAATGTTTATGCCATTAAAGCATTATATAAGGCTGTTTCATTTTTAAAAACTAGATGGTGATGCTCATATACATTTTCCTTACTAGCATCTCATTTCATTTTTCCCTTGAATTCTGAATAAGCTTTAATCTGTAGGAAAGTGATTATAGGTCCACTGAAGGAATAGCAATCCTTAACGTTGCAGGTGACAGGGGGACCCTAAGACACAGGTGAATGATATGGTCAGATTCACATTTTACATGGACTTTTCTGAGCACTGTGGAGAGAGAGGAAGATGAAAATACTGACAACAGGGAGATCAGTGAGAGAGCTGTGCCAGCAGAGCAGGGCAGGGAGACACAACCCAGAAGGGCTTGAACTAAGGCGGTGGTATAGGTAAAGAGGAAGAAAACATTGAAACCTATTTCTCACCTAGAGTTAGAAGCACCAGGTGACCAGCTGCCAGGTTTCTAGTTTGAGTGATGGAATACTAGATAATGCCACCAACTGAAGTAGAAAGAAAAGAAAAAACGAGAGAATAAGAACACATTTGAGAGTGGATATGTGTGATGGTTAATTTGATGTGTCAACTGGATTGGACACAGTGCCCGGATAAAATTTTATTTCTGGGTGTGTCTGCGAGGGTGTTACTGGATAAGATTAGCACTTGGTTCAGTGGACTCAGTGTAATAGCTTGCCCTCCCCCGTGTGGTGGGCACCATCCAATACACTGAGCACCCAGATAAAACAAAAGGCTGGGGAAGGAGGAATTTAAGGAATTCAGCCCTTTCTTCCTGCTTCACTGAAATAACTGGGACATCTCTCTCTTCTCCTGCCTTTGGATTAAGATTTACACCATCAGGGGCGCCTGGGTGGCACAGCGGTTAAGCGTCTGCCTTTGGCTCAGGGCGTGATCCCGGCGTTATGGGATTGAGCCCCACATCAGGCACCTCTGCTATGAGCCTGCTTCTTCCTCTCCCACTCCCCCTGCTTGTGTTCCCTCTCTCTCTGGCTGTCTCTATCTCTGTCAAATAAATAAATAAATAAATAAATAAATAAATAAATAAATAATCTTTAAAAAAAAAAAAAAGATTTACACCATCAGCTCCTCTGATTCTCAGGCCTTCTGATTCGGTCTGGATTCCACCACTCTCCTATTTCTTTAGCTTGTAGATGGAAGACTGTGGGACTTCTCAGTCTACATTTTATATATGTATATACATATAATCTCCTATTGGTTCTGTTTCTCTAGAGAAAGCTGACTAATAGATGGGAGTGAAAGTAATTGTTTTTTAAATAAGATGAGTTGGAGGTTTTTGTAAATGTCCAAAAGGAAATCCTATTAGAATCTCATGAAAGAAGTCAAGACTAGAAATACACATTTGGGATTTTGTGACTATAGTCCACATCCCTAAAATGTGAGATTATCCAGGAAGGTCAGATAGAGTTGGAAGAGCACAGGGTCAAAGACAAAACCTGTGAAAACATTGATAATTAAGTTGTGGGAAAGAGACAGCAAAGCATGTGGTAGTATTGTTTTGATATATAAATACAGCATGTATAATATAGAAATCCAATTAATGAACTTCTGTAATTGGAGATTCTATAAAGCTGGGAGGGGAGAAGCTTTGCAGTATGAAACCTAAAGATTCTGAAAGCGTGATTTGATAGACATTGTTATTATCTTCAAGAAAACCTTCTTCCATATTAGTTCTAACATCAGCCCTAATAATCTGTACTACTCTAATGTAGCTAAAGTAAAAGTAAACCAAAACACACACACACACACACACACACACACACACACACACACTGTTGAAGGCAGTGTCAGCAAGTATCCGAAACTCTGAAGCAGAGACTTACCTTCATTACTATCACTATAGTCATTTTAAAAATGTGGTTCAGTGCAAAATTCCCAGGGTGAGGTGCACAGACCACTAGCAATCACCTAGAGTACAAAGAAATCTGCCAATAGTTTGCAAGTTTCCAGACAAGAAACAATGAGACAGTTCTGCTAACATATATTTAACAAATTTGAAATGTAAAACTATGATCTTCACAAAAACTGCCAAAAGTATTTCATAATCATTTACTAAAGATTGTGCTGGTATTTTTTATCTTGGAAAACATGTATATTCTCCTCATTTCCATGACATATTTTATAACTTTTTATTTTCCTTGTTATCATTAGTTTTTTTTAAATTCTTCATTTCTGAAACTAGGTTAGTGGTTCAAAATTGATTCATCAAAGCATTAAAATGTATTAATGAAATAGCAATGTAAATATTAATTTTACTCAGATTAATGTTTATAATAGTAAACAGAACTCAGATTAATGTTTATAATAGTAAACAGAACTCCAGAGAAAATATGAAATGTGGATCGGAACATATGATTATTTCATACATGCACCCAAAAAGTAAGAGTGCAACTAGAAAAATAAGATGATAAATACCTGAGAATTCCTTGTTTTACTTCTTGTAGCTAGACCATTGTCTGTTATAAAACACAATTAATGGCATGATCTCTTCATGCTATTTTCAAAGCATTGTTACTCTCTAGTAAGTCAGATTTTTCACAAATGAGCAATTATGCTTATTATTTGGGAATATTGTTTGAAAACACCAAGTATGTCACTAATTTTGAAAAATTTGTAAGGCCAGTCATTAAGTTAGTAACAAATGATGTTCCGTTAATGTGATTTACCACATTAATACAAGAAAGGAGGGAAAAAGCACATGATCATCTCAAATGACACAAAAGAAGCATTTGACAAAATCTAATACTCTTTCATGATTGAAAAAAGAAACACCCAGAACACTAGAAATGGAAAGGAACTTCTTCACCATGATAAAGAGTATCTATGAAAAATCCACAGCTAACTTTATACTTAGTGATGGAAGACTGAATTCTTTCCCTCATTGATCAAGAGTAAGACAATATGTCCTTTCTTGTCACCTCTATTCAACATTACACTGGAAATGCTAGCCAGGAGAAATAGGCAAGAAAAGGAAATAAAAGGCATCCAGACCGGAAAGGCAAGAATGTAACTATCTTTATTGGTGATGACATGATGCTATATAGAGAAAATCTTAAATAATCTACAAAAATACAATGAAAGTGAATTTAAAAAATTAAGTAATTTGGCAGGAAACAAAATCAGTTGTACTTCTATACAATAGTGATGAACAATCTAAAAGTGAAATTAAGAAAACAACTCCATTTATGATGGCATCAAAGAAAATAAAACACTTAAGAATAAATTTAACCAAGGATGTGTAACATTTGTACACTGAAAGCTATAAAACATCATTGAAAGAAATTAAAGATATTATAACTAAATTGAAAGTTATCTTCATGGATTGAAAGACTTAGTATTGTTTATATAGCAACATGACTCAAAGTGATCTACAAATTCAGTGCAATCCTTATCAATATCTCAATGGCTTTTTTTGCAGAAATGGACAAGTTGATTCAAAATTTATATAGAAGCTCAAGGAACTCCAAAGAGCCAAAGCAATCATAAAAAGAAAGAGCTGGGCAACACCCTTCTCAGTTTCAAAACTTAACATAAAACTATGGTATCAATATAATCAGGTACTGGCATGAAGATAGATATATAGATCAATGGAATAGAATCCTCAGTCCAGAAACAAATCTATATAGCTATTGTCAATTGATTATAAAAAATGGTGCTAAGACCATTCAATGGGGAAATAATAGTCTTTTCAACAAATGGTGCTGGGACAACTATAACCACATACAGAAGATTGAAGCTGGGTACACCATATACAAAAATCAAGTCTAAGTAGATCAAAAGCCTGCATATGAGATCGAAAACTATAAAACTCTTAAAAGGAAACAGACACAAAACTTTATGATGGATTCTGGCAATGAATTCTTAGGTATGATATTAGAAGCACAAGAAATGGAAAATTTGATAAGTTGAATTTTATCAGAATTAGAAAATCTTATCCATCAAATGACACAATCAAGGAAGTGAAAAGGCAATCACAGATTAGGGAAACATATTTGCATTTCATGTATCTGATAAGGACCTAGTATTCACAATATATAAAGATCTCTTCAAACTCAACAACAAAAAGGCAAAGAACTCAATTTAAAAATGGGCACAGGATTCGAATAAATATATTTCCAAAGATGATATACAAATGAGCAACAAGTACATGAAAGGCTGTTCAGCATTATTAGTCATTAGGAAAACGTACATCAAAACCACAATGACACACCATTGCACACTCCTAGGAAAGGTATCATTAAACACAAAACAAATAAAATTACAGAAAACAAATGTTGGTAAGCATGTGGAGAAATTAGAACCTCCATACCTCATTGGTTGGAACATAAATAGGGGTTATTTTGGAAACTGTTTGATGGTACCTCGGAAAGTTAAATAGAGAATTTCCAGATGACCCAGCAATTTACTCCTAGATACATACCCAAGAGAAATGAGAACAAACGTCCACACAAAACTTGCACCCACTGTTCTAATAGTGCTATTGAAATAGCCGAAAAGTGGAACAACCCAAATGTCCATCACCTGATGAATGGTTAAACAAAATATGGTATATTCATAAAATAAAATATTATGCAGCCATAAAAATGAAGTACTGATACACACTACGCAATACGGATGAACCTTGAAAATATTGCATTAAGTGAAAGAAGCCAAACAAAAAAGGCTACATATCACATAATCCCATTTTTTGAAATGGGTTATTGGCTTATTTCAGAATGGGATTATCATTCTTTCAGAATAGGAAAATACGTAAAGACAGAAAGAGGTTAGTGGTTGCCACATGCTGGGGGAAGAGGGAATGGTGAGTGACAGCAAATGTTCTGAAATTAGATAGTGTTGATGGTTGCACAACACTGTGAATGTACTAAAAGCCACTTAATTGTACATTTTTAAAGGACAAAAAAAATGAACTTTATGTTATGTGAATTTTACCTCAATATAGAAAAGGAGGTGAAAACAAAATGAAGCTACCGCCAACATCCCTGTCAAATTAACATTGTTAATGTTAATGAACTGCAGGGGCATGAAAGGCAAAAGGGTCATTAACTTGTGTGCAGCATATATGTTACTTTACAGTAGATAAAATCATAGAGGTACACTGTACAAATCAAGTTTCAGTGTATGTGTGAAATGTAAACGATGAAGGAGTGCTTGTTGGCTTTATTGGTGAAAATCCATGCATCAGGAAAAGAGAAGGAATTTTATGGTTAGCTAATGCTGACTTTGTGAGCTCTGATAAGAACACCGAATTTGAATTCTAGATCTTGTTGTCCACTATGGGATCAAATGCAAATAAGTGGAGTATTCTTTATAATCAAAGTGTGGTCCATGGCAGAGCAGCACCAACACCACCTAGGAGACTCTTGGGCCATACCTTAGACCTGCTGAATCACAATCTTCATTTTAACAAGATTTCCAGATGGACTCACACGCACGGAAAACTTTGAGAAACTCTGCTATAAATCAATGTTCCTCATTGCCACAGTGTAAATGCTAGGTTAAGACCCACACTTTAAAATTTGAAAGTCAGTGTGCTTTCTACTACATCAAGTAGACTCTTGTTAAAGGTTAAAATGAAACAACTTACCCTCATCCCTTTCCCCTCGTCCACCAGCTTTCCCAAATACAGTTTAGTAAAAGATAATGGTTACGAAGGAATAAGGAACTGTCCCTTATCCCTAAACTATGTATTTGCTGATTTCATACATGTACTAGAGGTATATCTTCAACGAAAGGAAATTAGAGTTGAGATGAAAGCTTTCATTTTAGAATAAAGCTTATTTACTGTCCTGGATGTGTGTGATTAGATGTGTCATCAATTTGTTACTAACTCCTCTATTCCTATCTGCCCCATCTATCATCATCTCTTCTATGATCTTTCCATAGTTAAGAAATGTTCATTAAAATAACGTATACAAATTTCTACTCTGTTTTTTGTGATGAATTTTGTTGTCACGGACAGTACAACTGGGAACCTCCAAATTCCTTTTTCTTTCTTCTGTCTCAGATTGTACTATGCACCTTTTTTTATCCATATTTGGACTTTTTAGATAATTTCCTTTCCTTCCTTTCCCCCCTTTTCCTTTGTTCCATCAAATGCTATCATCACTAAGCTGTTCGATATTTTTAAAAGCTTAAATTTGATTAAAGCATACACCTTTTTTTCAGGTGATAGTAACCATTTGCTTCATGGCACTTTAGAGTTAACAAAGACTATCATACATTGTACCATTTTAGACTCAAAATAAACTTATAAAATAGATAGAAGAGACATTTTACTTCAGTAACTGCTCAGGGGTAAAGATGCAGTTTATAGCATCACAGAAAGGGGAAAATCCAGATCATTAGCCATATAAAGAGAAATACAACTGTCAATCACATGCTTTGTAAACTCTGCTAAATAGTGTCAATTAAGGAAAGGGCGGGGCGCCTGGGTGGCACAGCGGTTAAGCGTCTGCCTTCTGCTCAGGGCGTGATCCCGGCGTTATGGGATTGAGCCCCATATCAGGCTCCTCCGCTATGAGCCTGCTTCTTCCTCTCCCACTCCCCCTGCTTGTGTTCCCTCTCTCGCTGGCTGTCTCTATCTCTGTCAAATAAATAAATAAAATCTTTAAAAAAAAATTAAGGAAAGGGCAATACAATTAATAATTTTATTTTTTCAAAAAACATAACTGCTCCGAAAACTATTTGAACATAATGTGTTGGAAACTCTGCACTGAGCACTCAAGATAAAACCTTCACTTGAAGACTGGAAAATCAAAACGTCAAAGAGACCATGTATAGAAAACCATAAAAGGAATGCTAACACAAAAATATATCATCCGAGGTAAGTTAGGATTTGTCCCAAGAGGAAGGAACTGCAAATCAATACAAATTCCATGAGATTCAACAAAGCAGTACATTTTCACAAAGGGATGACTTTATAAAATCCTTGCAAAATAACCCAAAATGATCTAAAAGTTAGAAACTAGATAAAAGCACTAGAAAAAAAGAAAGAAGCTCAAATACTGTGAACTAATAGCTCAATGGATGCCCTTCAAAACAATCCCCAATAATTGGGAAGTGCCAGTACTGTGGACTGATGGCATTCAACAGATAGTTCTTGACTAAGTCATATTCTGATTATGGCTAGCAATTGTAACTAGGAAGGAAGAGAGACAGGGAAGGAAGAGTGGGAAGTAAATAAAGGGGGGGGAAGGGAGGGGGAGAAGGGAAGGGAAGGGAAGGGAAGGCAATGGAGAAGGAGGGAATGGAGAAGGAGCTAACCCATGGCAAAAATAAATAAATAAATAAATAAATAAAAATAAAAAACAGCTTAATGATTAGGACATTAAATGGCACCAAACCAACTGTCCTTGAAAATGAATAAGGTTAAAGTGGATCACAAAGATAAGGATATATGTGAGGAAAAGAGAGTGGGAACAATAAAGAGCTTTCATAATGACACCGAAACTAGAAATCACTCTTGACAAGGGAATGTCTAAGTAAGTCCACTTTTAGTCTCATGGTGTCCTGTTAAGACCACTTAAAGAGTACATCACAATAAATGCCCTCAGCAGTTGAAATGGCCCTCAGCCTTGTGGGAATCAATCACAGGTACTCCTTAGAACCCCCATAATCAAAGTAATTCCAGGCTGTGTGTCTTTACAGCGGCCATTATGATATACCACTGGCATGTTGAGATCGTTAAGATCTGTTCACAACACAAACAGTTGTCTAAGAGCTAGTACACTTAACTTCAATCCAAGTGAACCTTGGTGACATTTGGAAAGGATCCAATGACATTCAACCAACTCTAAAAGCAGCTTCTACATGCTAGCAATCTATCATTATAGACGAATCACTACTTGACAAATCAGAGTATTCTCATTTTAAGTAAAGCTAAATAAATACTATGCTGTAACTAGGATGCCACATGTCAAAGAAAATGTGAATTGAAGGAATGAGTCAAAAATATAATTTTTTTTGGCTTCAATTTTCCAGCTTTCTTTGGTCATGAAAGCGAGTTAGGGCAATAACCGTGCTGTTATTTCAGTTAAAATGTCCACAAAACTATTCTTTCAGGAAATTTGCAAACTTTGTAAAGAGAAATTATTCTGTTTGGAAGTAGAGCTTTGATCAAATTGTAACATTAAATAAAATTTTAACTTTTTAAGAATAGGGGTTAAAATAAACTCATATTCATTAATATGAAGATACTAAAAAGTTAAATTTTACCCAGGTGATATTTTACTTGTAATGTTATCCTCAGATTATCAAGGTTTATCTGAGTACCACATTTCTATTTCTCTGAGAATCATTCACATTTCTACCTAAAAATCTTTTTCTCCTCATGTAAATTTTATGAATGTATTAGTCAAACCATGCAAAGCTTTCAGTTTACCCTTCAACAGTCAGTACTTCTCTTAATAATTAGATAGTAAGAACTCAGTTGTTTTTGTTGTTATTGTTCTTGTTTTTTATAAATCTCCAATTTTGTTCTTGATTTGAAACAAGGAGTTAAGTTATAGTTCTCGACCCTGGCGCACACACCAGAATCATCTAGGAGCTTTAAAATACACTATAACCAGGTCTCATCCCAAAGATTCTGTAATTATAATTGGGTTCCAATAAAATCTGGATATCAATAGTTCTTGAGCTTCTTCAAATGATTTTAGATTGCATCTAGGATTGAGAAACACTGGTTAAATAAAGCAAAGTCTGGAAGTTCCTTTTTTTCCCTATGATAATAATAACCATGAAAGTATTTCAGTCTAGAAAAATTAGAACTCAGGTCACTAAATTGCATAAGGCTTAAGAACACATAACTGAAAAGAAACACACCACTATAAAAATAGAAATATTCACATATTATTATAAAATTTTCAATATGTAAAACAACTTTTGGTAGATTCAGAATCAATTTGTATAGAACTAATATGTAGAGACCAGTCACAGCTAGTTCCAAACAAAATTGTGAAACTCACAAACAAGTCTTTGGTGCCCCACTCTCCCCTGTCTTTACCTCTACCTTTGCCTTCCCTCTGAATTCTCAAGACTAGACTTACCACACAAGGCTTCTCTAGAGAGCCAAGGTCCCAGGAAAGATTTCCAGAAGAAAACAAAAATGACTCCTTTGGAGTCAAATATTTATTGTTTAATGCACTCCTGATAACATTATGGCAATAACAGTGCAAACAAATAGAAGTATGATGACTAAAAACACATTACAAGATTTAATATTTGTGCTTACTTTTGAATGTGGACATATGTCTTTCTTGTGGCTCCACATCCAGAAGTTTCCTTGAAGACTATCTTGGCTATGAAAGAAAAAAAAAATCTCTTTAGTTTTTAAATAAGGCAATAAAATGTGGTGTTTGAAATTTGGCTGTGAGACTTTATGACCCTGGGAAAGATACTTAACCTTTCTAAGCCTCAACTGCATAGTGGAAAAATAATAAAATATAAATATTAGACAGAATAATACATACAATATAAATAGCATATGGACAGCTTTGATAAATATTAGCTGTTATTATGATAAAAAGCACTACTTTTAATTCTATTTTCTTAAGAAAACATTCTTTCATCTAAAGATTATGTTTAAAGTTATTTTGCATGCATCTTTGATTTTCCAAAGCACTTTTACTCACATATTTTCATATTACGTTTGGTGAAGATAGTCTTTGGAGAACCAACAGTTTTCTTAAATCATAATGGATTTATTCTATATAGTACTTGATCAAAATAAAACACGTGGGTGAAGAATCTCATCAGAATCATTTGAAAACCCTTTAAAACACGAATTCCTTTGCTACCCACAGATCAACCCAATACTAATCTCAGATTCTCTCCACTTTCCTGTTTCTTGTTAATAATCCCATCTGCTGAGTTTCAAAGACACCTGTTGTTATCCAGCACTTGTTGGAGATATGATTACATCATCGGTACCCTTTCCTCAGCCCCATTTTTAGTCAGTTGTAATATCCTATCGATTTCACTTCCAAAATTGTTCTTTCATATTTCCTTCTCTTTTGCCTTCCCAAGTCCATGACTCCAGACCAAGTTCTATTAACTACTACATGAGTCTTTTCCCCAGCTAATCCATTTTATTCAGAGCCACTGAATTAACCTTCATAATGAAAAATCTAGAGTATGTTACTTCCTTGATTAAATATATTAAATACTTTCCCGTTCCTTACAAAAAAGCTAGTCTGACATTTTTAGCTAAATGAGCGTTCAAGGATTTCACGAGAGGACTTCCATCTGTTTTCAGGGCTTTATTTCACACTTACGCCTTTTCACCTACCATAATTTTCAACCAAAAGGGAACAGAAGTTCTCCTATAAACACGGCTCTCATTTTCTGGCCTCTTTCTGGTTCCTCAAGTTGATGCCCACCTGTCTGATTATATCTCCCAGGCAAAAGGGAGCTGGGAAATCTGATATTTCAGGCCTTTAGAAGCAGAGGCAGAAGCAGGACAGAGTAGGGTAGGCAAAGTTTTGAGAAAAAAGGTCACCAAGCCTTTGGTGGTGATATTATCAGTTTGAATGAATCAGTTTGAATGAAGCAGAAAATCCTCGTAGAGACAAATGGGATAGCAACTTAGGCGAGAAGAGAATAAATAACGGAAGTGGAGGGTGGAGGGTGAAAACCTGGAGAAATTCCCCAAGTCACTTCCTAAGACTCTCATAGGTTCTTTTGATCTCAAGCCTGGTGGGAAGATGTTAACACCATGCTGCCTTCTTTAGTCCAAACTTTTCCTTTTTTAATCATTCCAATTTCTTGCCATTGACATCATGCCTATTAGTCATAACTTTTAGCACATGTTACCACCAAGAAGCCTTCCCAATATCTCCCACAAAAGCTATCGTTCCTTCCTCTGAACTTTCATAGCATGCTGTCCTTACTTTTGTGTCACATTGGATTCTTCCTATTTTACTCTTTTGAGGACAAGACTCATGTATTTTTCATCTTTGACTCTGCCCCAGCAGTGTCTGGCTGTTAATTACCTAAACACCTTTTGTGTTGTGTGTGTGTTGTGTCTCTTCCTTTCTCCTCATCATCCCCATTCACGAATAAAGAAAATTAGGTCAATGAACACTAAATAATTTGTCCAGGGGAGTAATCACCATGACATCTGACTTGTCTAATCATTCTATACTAAAGAACTCTCTTTCACTCATCTTTTATAAATCTGTAATATTTTGCAGTAAATGGAGTAACTTTGAAGTAATTCTCCAAGTGATTAGGAGAGTCAATCAGCCTATCTGTGGATATGAGGAATTTCTACCAACCTTAAGAATAATTGAAGAAATATTTCTTATGAAATCGAATAGCTGTAATAACATGAACTTTTTTAAAATTTTAAAACATGCATAATACATTTTCAGTCCCACATATTGTCAGCAGCATCTAAAACCAAATGTTAAAAATTTGCTTTGCCTTTTCTTACTAATTCTTGCCTTATGGTTTCTAAAACCCCATAACCCTAAAGCCAGACACTACATGCTGCTGTTCCCCCATAGTACTTACTATATGGCAAAAAGCAGGTACATAAAAAAATGTGTTGAATTCCATTTAAATTGCACATAATTTGTATATAAAAATAGTATTAGGATGCTGTACATATCTCATTTTCACAAATGAATCATCATTTCCCTATGAGCAAGAACCATATTCTGTAACTTCTTTGTGTCTGATAATAGCTGGCGTCAGAAGAAGAAATAAATATCACCTGGGTGATTTAATGACTTGTTTTCGATTATGTCCATGAGAACTTAACAGGCACTTATGGCTGGCCAGTAATTATACTCTCTTTCCCAAGTTTATTCTGCTCCCTTGCATATTAATATTATGCTTTCTCTTCTCAAATTTCCAGAAGCTTCAACCTCCACTCTTTTCATGATCAGCATCTGTCCTTGCTCCTTATGTCACTGAGAAAACAAGCGTTCCACATTTTCATGACTACATCCTCCACCTATGATTGTGCCCTCAATTCTGCCTTCTTTCCTATTACGATGGGGAAGCTATCTGCACTGCCAAACAATCCACTTCACCATGAATTAGATCCGATTTCTGTTGCCTATCCAAGAATACTGTTCCAGAAATTCTCATCTCTCATGTTAATATTTTTCCCACTCTACTGAATTATTCCCATCAGCATGTAAACTGTACTTCCCTTTTCAAAAAAAAAAAAGCTACTCAGTTTCATTTCTCCAACCACCTAAGACCTACTTTTCTACCACCCTAAATAGCAAAATTCTTACAATTTCCTCTCCACTCCTGTTTGAACCTACTCTACTGTAAGGATTTTATGTCCAACCCTCCTCTGCAACTCCATAATGTAATACCATACTTAACTTCTCCTCCTTGAAACACTTTCTTCACTTGGCTTCCTGGGCTCCAACCTCACTCCCTAACTCATTGTCACCTCTTTTCCACTTCCTTTTCTAATTCTCTCATCTCCCAAATGCTGAACATCAGAGTGGATCAAGGCACAGTTCTTGGTTGTTCTTTCTTTTCTCTCTGGACTCACACTGTGGCTTATCCCACCCAATGTCAAGACTTTATATACTATGTATATAAAAACTAACAAATTTATATATCCAGTCAAACCCCCCTGAATTCTAGACTTTTCTATACAAACTGTTCATACATTTGCTCTTGATGGCTAAATGACATATCAAACGAAATATGTTAAAAACAAACTCCCTCCACTCCCAAACCTGATTTTCCCAGTCTTTTCTATATCAGTTGATGGAAATCCAATATTATTAGTGGCTGAATCCAAACATCTTGGAGAGTTATCTTTAATTTGTTATTTTCCCCTATCCCTCACATCCAATCCATTAGCAAATCCTGCCAGTGGCACATTCAAAATGTATCAATCTCTTACCATCTACAATGCTATCACTCTTTTCCACACTACCCTCATTTTTCACTAGGATTACTCCAATAGCTACTGAATAGGTCTTTTTGTTTCCATCACATCCCTTAAAGTCTATTCTTGACAGTAGCACTAGACCAATCCTGCTAGAACATAAGTTAAATTGTGTCACTTTTCTGCTCAAAGCCCTCCAATGACTTACCACCTCAATGACCATAAAAGCCACAGATCATTCAATAGCCTATAAGGCCTGTATGATCTTTGCCGTACTCCCCCACCTCTGTCCGCTGACCTGATCATTTACCCCTGACCTCCATCTGCTTCAATTATCCTGACCTCCTCATGCTTCTCCTACTAGACAGGCTGCCCTGCCCCAGGGCACCCCTCCTATATCCCTACTGCCTGTTTCTCCACAGTTTTACACCTGCTAACATATTGCATCATTGACTTACCATGCTTATTGACACTTTCTCCCTCTACATTATAAGCTTCAAAAGGGCAGAATTTGTGCCTGTTTTAGTCAATGTCTCATACATAGTAGATACCCAATAAATGTTTGTTGAAAGTTTGTTTACTTAAGTTTTAGTAAAATGGGTATTTCTAAAAATTTGAAATATTGGACAGTGAGATTTATGTTGCAATAATGTTTAGAATAGAAAATAACAGGCAAAATGGTGTTATAATTTCTTATTAATTAAAAATGTAGAGGAAATAGAACTAGATTGACAATAAGTTTATTTTGGTTTTTAGACTCAATTCTGCCAGTAAAACCTCTGCGGCTTCTGAGCTTCCATTTGTTTTTGAAATGTAGAAGTAATAAAACTGAATTTCTCAGGGTGGTTGTGAGAATCAAATCAGATGATGAATTCATTCCCATTCTCATTCAAGTGCAATAGGCATTGTTCAGTGTGAAATGTGAAATTAATGTGGAAGCATTTTGTAAATGTAGGAAGCCCAATGTAAATATAAAAAAATGTTATTTTCATTAGAAAAAAGTTTTCAGTTGTATAATTCTGAACAGCAATGCATATTTAAAAATGATCACAAATGTGTGTGTGTGTGTGTGTGTGTGTGTGTATATATATTCATTCCAAGCTATGGAAGTTAGAATATAAAGCTTTCATTAGTGAAAGCTTATTAATCTTTTGAAAATATTCTGAAAAACTAAAAAACTGAAAACCGTTTAAAACTATAAAAAAATAAGTGATTTGGGGGTGTTTTTCTCACTAAAATAAGTTTCAGTAGATTGGCAACTTTTCCTTTTGAATTAGCTAAACTTCAAACTAAACTTAAAAGCCAGCACACATAACTAATGCAAAACACAACAAAATAAACTCCTGGAGCTCTTGAACTGAAAAATCTGCATTTTCCATAGATTTTGTTAAAACATCATATTCATGCCCTAAATCACATAACTTATGAGATGATTTCCATAGGCTGTAAATCGGCCTATTATTTTCAGATCCCACATTCAATCGGGAAGACTTCTGATTGTGACAAAATTCGACCATCTTGAACTCTTTCCCTGCCTTTTATATAGTTTGGGTCAAACAGGATGGATGTCAGAAGTATACAATCTTTTGAGTTTGTCTAGATATCAACTCAAGTGCACACATTTTGCTTTACAAGTTTCCTTTATTGTTATGACTAGAAGTAACTTCAGTGAGATTTCAAACAGTTCTTTAAGTGATTATATTAAAATTGATCTTGCTGATCCTTCTTAATTTACAATGACATTTTAAACTCTAGTGATAGAATCTGTAACGCTCTTTAATTTATAATTTACCTGAAAAACTGAATATGTTAAGGTCTTCAACCAAAATATTAAGTTCCAAAATTGAGTGTAAAAAAGGAAGAAAAAGAAAACTATGAAATTCACACCTGCATTGAAATAAAATTTTTCAGCAATTTTTAAATTTATATAGTGTGAAGACATTGGCTCCTTTTTTCTACGTATTACAATACATGAGGTCATTCACTAATGTTTAAAAAATCATTTGTGAATGTTGCTACTCATTCTGTAACAACATGAAAAAAGAAATAAAGTGAGTATTTTCTAATACTTTTTTTTAAAAAATGGCAAATTAGGGGACATCTGGGTGGCTCAGTCAGTTAAGCATCTGACTCTTGATTTTGGCTCAGGTCATGATCTCAGGGTCCAGCGACTGAGCCCTGTGTCAGGCTCCACACTCAGCAGGGAGTCTGCTTGGAATTCTCTCTCTCCCTCTCCCGCTGCCCCTCTCCCCCTGCTCACTCTCTCTTTCTCTTTCTAAAACAAATACATAAATCTTTTTTAAAAAGTGGCAAATTAGCTAACTAAATATTCATTAAAGGAGCCACCTATAAGCAGACATAGATTTGAAGTACTTTATTATGTAGCTAGAAAAATGATGAAGCTTTATAAAGAGAGGATTCAACTATCATTTNGAAAAGTGGCAAATTAGCTAACTAAATATTCATTAAAGGAGCCACCTATAAGCAGACATAGAGAGATTTGAAGTACTTTATTATGTAGCTAGAAAAATGATGAAGCTTTATAAAGAGAGGATTCAACTATCATTTGATTAGAGAATGTGTGTGTGTGTGTGTGTGTGTGTGTGTGTGTGTGTGAATAAATAAAGCAATCCAAAGACAACAGACCCATATAAACCATGTGATATTTTTTAAGCTCTTCTTGTTCAGGGCTTAAAATCAATTCTACTTGTTGAGCAACAAAGTATCCTAACTGACATTGTGAGATCCAAAGTAATTGAAACAAGTGTGTCTTTCCTTTATCTTTGACCTTTCTTTCACCATCCCTAGAGTCTAACCACATTCCTGGGTATCCAGGGGGAAATGTTAATTCCTCTAGCACAGGCTGTTATTTTTTCTATATACCAATGGCTTAGTTTAGGTTAAACAGAAGATGACAGGAAAAATCTTAAAAAGGAACTAATTCTTCCCATCCCGCTATCCATATACACAAGCACTTGTCCCCTCAGACACTGCAGGAGCAATACGGTCAGTCTGTTCATAGATTTTTCTTGTGAATGAGAAAAGCAGACATTGCCATGTGAGAAAAATGAATGAATTCCTAGAGCTGCAGATTAAAGCAGGTGTAAAAAGGCCTCTGCTCCCTTGTGGTAAGTGCCACCAGTTGACAGGAAGCTTCTCTTCTGCAGCATTCGAAATGATTTGGTCTCTGCCAGAAAGTAACAGCTGCTTCAACCCAACAGTGTCCTTCAGTGTCTGATGAGCACCCATATACAACTAATTTCCATTCACTTTACAACCTGCATGGTTCCAGAAGGTGAACATGAGCAAGAGTGAACTAACAGACACTCCATCAATGTAAAGCTAGATGCTTCAATATATCGAAAGGTGTTTCGTCAGATACGCACGTATCGATGAACCATATATGTATATATGGATTTATATACACGTCCATCTACGTGCACACATATATAGATATCAGATGTTATTCTAGAAGTGGTTTAAGGCAGCTAAATGAGCAAGGAATTCCTCTTTTTACTTTCATAGTCTAATGCACCTTCAGACAATGCTGAGATATATTTCTGTGGGAAAGTTCTTATGAATTCACAGAAATAGAAAATATGATTACTCTTTTATCTGTTTTCTCTCTCAAGTAATATAAATAACAAGGGTTTCTTCCATCAAATCTTTATCTTAATTAGCAAGGAAGTTTTGGGTTGTTGTTGTTTTTTTACTATTATATTATTTTGTTTTGTTTTTCTTAATATTATCATAAATCCCTAAACCAAGACGAAATCCTTTCCAGCAACTAGTTCCTGGTTTTCTCTGCCAAACAATCCTAAATTCAAATTCTTCCTTCCTAAGACCACATTCTCTGCTTAGTCCAGACTCTTTCTCTTTTCTTTCATGTGCAGAGCTGTGAAATGTTATCCCTGCTGGGCATCATGTTAACCTGCTAATTCATATCACTGCCGCTGCCAAACACCTTGTAGAAGGAAGGTCCTGAGCCACTGCGACAGACTTGGGTATCCCCACCAGTGCTGGCAGTGGGGCTTGGGGTTGGGGGACCTCGAGCTAGTTGTCAAGATTCAGCATTCTTGGAGCTGGATGATGTCACACTGGCACCTTGAAGCNCCCTGCGACAGACTTGGGTATCCCCACCAGTGCTGGCAGTGGGGCTTGGGGTTGGGGGGACCTCGAGCTAGTTGTCAAGATTCAGCATTCTTGGAGCTGGATGATGTCACACTGGCACCTTGAAGCCATGGTGGGAGTATTTTCACCAGAGAAATCAGCACACAATTCAGACTTTCATTTCTCTTTTCAGATCGTTCCCCAGAGCACTGCTAACTGACACATCTCACCCAAGCTACGACAGTATCATGTTATATCGCCATGTTCTTATATCAGATTACCTGGGTCCCAAGACCCAATTTACTATATGACATGAGTCAAGTTACTTAACTTTCCAAACATTGGTCTCATCATAATAGGGTTAATACTGGCTCCTATATCATAGGGGTCTTGAGAGGACTAAATGAGATGATTTATGTAAATGAAGGTACATAGTACTCAGTAAATGCCAACTGATATTATTGTTGATGTATTATTTCTTCTTCTTATTTTAATTTTTAATAAAATAAACTTTTGCATTCCATCTACTGCTTGTAGGCAAATTCCCATAATGTGTANTAGTATTATTTCTTCTTATTATTTTAATTTTTAATAAAATAAACTTTTGCATTCCATCTACTGCTTGTAGGCAAATTCCCATAATGTGTATTCAATAGGTGTAAAAATAATACTTTTTGCACAATCTAATGATAAATAAATCTAGCAGCATGTAATCAATTAATGAACAGCAATAAAATGACACATTTTAAGAAGCAAAAGGCTATTCACATGTGGATCTCACCTTGTTCTTCCATACAAGTAAAGAGTCCTGAATGCTGGATGAAGTATATCCTTCTATTATAGCAGGAATAAAAAAAAAAATGCTCACAGAGCTCTGTTCTACATAAAGGAGAGTGTGTAGCATGCACTCATTCTTTTAAATGTTAAGCATTTATTACCTTTGACAACAGGTTCACAACCTTGGGAAAATAAAAGAATAACAGCTAAAATTAATTGATCACTGACAGTATGCCAGGGACAATTTTAAGTATTTTACAATGTATGTAAGTTATGTGCAATTATCATTCTCATTTTGCAAATAAGAAAACCAAGGCACAGAGAAGTTAAGTAACTTACTAAAGTCTATAGAACTGATAAACAGTGGACTCAGGATTCAAGCCCAGAAATTCTGCTTTTCTAGCAAGAATCATACCATCAGTTGTACACCCACCTAAAAGAACCCCAAGCCTTTGCTCAAACCATGAGCCTGTTTCTGTGTCCAGAATGTCATACCAGCCTTATCCATATCTTTTGTGAGAAAAGAGAATACACACAGAGTAATTTCTTTCCAAATATACCAGGGAAGGAAGAATGCAGTCTATATACAATATGCAATACACACTAGCACAATTTCAATAATTTCTACTAAAATTCTGAAGACCTATGTGTAAAAGAAAAGGTCATGATTACACACTGACAAACTCACCCATGTTTATCCCTTCAACAATTGTGTGTGTGTTGGGAGGGACATGGCAAATTATGTGCCAGTCATGTGGCCATGTGCTTGGTGATGGGAAATCATCACTGAACCAGACAAATTCAATTCCTGCCCTCATAGAGTTTAGGGTTGAGCATTTAAGTAACTATACAAGTAAATAACCAAATATTATTTAGACGAGGCTTCAGAGCCTTGTTACTTAAAGCATAGTCCCAGGAAATACTTAAAATCAGTAAGTTTTCCTTGTGTATGAGTCACAAAAATTAATGAAATATATTAGTTTTGTAAAGGAGACTATCAATATAATGGGATTAGAAACACAGAAAACCAGTAAAGCATGTGATAACTGGACAGAGATGTTTTTTGGCTAGAAGATAGAAACACCAAAGTTCAAGAAGATGTTTAGAAGTTGTCTGAGGAGCAATCTACAAAGAGGTATCATCGACACTCAATTGCATCTGACCACAGATGGGCAATTTACCTCTGGGTTACTATGAAAAAACAAACAAAACAAAACAGCAATCTAACAATCTAAACGTCTATTTAGACAAAGTCCTGGAGATACTCAACATGTTCTCTCAAATCTATTCCCCCACTTCATCCTATGGTCAAGCAAGCACCTGTGTTAAATCAAACGTGCCTGAACCAAGCAAAGGCAGGCTGAAACTAAATTCATTTGGGAGTATACAAGCCTTCTTTCAAGTTTTCCAAATTTTAAATAGGTGTCATAAAAACATAATGGAACAGGGATTTTCTATCTCTTTCATCAACTATATGAAAAGTACATTCAAATTTTGGATCCAGTTCCAGTACATTCCAGGTGTATCATGACTATAGGCTGAAATTAAATAGATCCTAAGGTTCTTTGGTTCTTATGATTTTTAGTACATTGCCAAAAACACACACACAAAAATGTTAAGTAGATAAATGAACAAGCAAATGAATGAATGCATCCATGGCTCACATATTTCTGAAATGAGTCAAAGTTTTGAATTCTTTTTCCAAGTTCCATTCTAAGGTTCAACTCTAAAACAGTCATACCCCTTGTTCTCTCCCTCTACCCTTCCTCAGCTTCATGTATTCTTTCTTACTCTATCCTTTCCCTGAAATGCATTTAGGTTTTAAGGATTGTCTTCAGTTTGACCTAAGCTACTACATACTCCTGAAACTAAATGAATTATCAGGAAGTTGGTGCCCAATTTAAATAGTTTCCTTCATGTTTAGCACTCCTATATTTTTCCCTTTCATTTTCTATTAGAGAAGGAAGGGATCTGGGATTCTATTACTTAAAGATGTGCATTTAGTTTCTATTTGTGTCCCTAATTATAATTTTATCAGCATGAGGGCGGGGATCATGTCTTTTTATAGCTATGCTAACTGCAATATCTAGCACATTGTATGGTATATAGTAAATACTGAATGAATATTTACAGAAAAAAATGTATCACTTTCTACCCCGCCCATTCAATAATTTCAACAAAGTGCCCCTGGATACTTCTGATTCAAAAAAAAAAAAAAAAGAGTTGACATTCAATGGACAATAAAAGAAAACACAGCTCCAGCTAGTATACAACTCTTCAAAACAGCCTCTTAGGTTCTATATACTATCCTGAAATCCTGTAGTGCAGAACTAAGGCTTTAGAAGTCTTTAGAACAGCGCTATGCATAAAACTTTCTGCAGTGATGGAAATATTTTATACCTGCACTGTTCAGTAGGGTAGACACTAAGGATGTAGATATCGATCACTTGACATACGACTATTTCAATTAAGGAAATGAATTTATTTTATATCCATTCATTTAAATTAGGATTAAAATTGCCACATGTGACCAGTGACTACTATTTTATACAAAACAGCTCTAGGTTAAAAATTGGCATTAGTTCACATGCTGACATTTAGGGATGCCTTTAATGTCAAAGAACAATCTATAGTCATCCCAACCAAATACGTTAAACATAAGACTAAGGAAAACCATATGCTAGCATGTTAACAAAATTATTTGTATTCTATTGTGACTGGAAGAAAAATACTATCTTCTGAAAAATAGCTCTTATTGAACTCAAGCCTTCAACTAATTAACAATAACCTTCAAACTAAGTAATTCAAACCTCTTTAATTTCTCAAAGGCCAGTACAGGCCTACCTGGCTGTCATCTGGTTGTCATGTCAGTGATGGGACTCAGAACATGGTTCCCCAAAATAAGATGTTCTGGCATACTGAATATTTAAAGCTGAAGGAATCAAAAAGTGGCAGGTGCAGGAAGGACTCTCTGATCTCTCTTCATGTGAGAGGTGCCTTCCCTAATCCTGAAGGAAAGAAGCATCTTCGTCTATGAAGACAGAATGATGCCCAGAGGCATCTATAACAAACAGGGCTTTCTAATCCCCCCACCCCCTCAGTTTAGCATCTGTAGCTCATACCTTCTTGTCCTATCACTTTTTTCATGACTTTTCACTTTAATCAAGCCTAGTACAAAAACAGGCTTAACCATTTTGGGGGATTTTCATTTCCTTATGAAGTCTCCTGTGTCATGTAAAACATATTAAATAAATGTGTATGCTTTTCTCCTATTCATCTGTCTTGGTCAGTTTAATATTCAGGCCAGTCAAGGACCATAAAAAGGTCAAGGAAAACCTTTCCTGTCCTATACCAGTCTCACAGAAGGCATGGGGAAGGAAGGGTGTTGTTGCTTATGACAATGGTATGGCAGAGATAGCCAGAGTTGTAGATGACCAAGTGTTACTCACACCAGTATCCTGCCAATTCCATTGTATGAATTAGAAGGGAATGTTGAGAGGAAGTGAGAAAATACAAGTGATAAATGGGAACAGGACAGGTGAAGGTATTCAAAATAGAGGTGTGGGTTGCCATAGCAGGCATAACACCATGAACGTATGTGCCACATTGACAATGTGATCGGAAATAAAATTTTTAAACTTCTTATCAACTTGAAGTTTATTAACAATAAGCCGTAAGATTGTCATGCTTGTTCTCTTAATATCATTATGCAGTCCTGGAGATGGGTCCATATTGATAGTAGAGATAGACGATTATGATCCTCATTGAGGTCAAAAGAGCCTTAGGGCTTCCAGTGAGCCTGACCAGAAAGAGAAGGCAGACTCCACAGTCCACGTGCAGCATGCTAAGAGGTGTGGGTGTTTGTGTGTGAAGTAATCACTTTAATTTCAAACTGCATTGCTCCCTGACTATTTCCTGCTCTTTAGCAGGAGGTCTCTAGCCTGTTCAGAGGTAACAATACTCTAAACACAAAGAGGTATTTCCGAGTCTCTCCTAAAAGTGGCAGAGCCAGAGCCCTCCCGCAGGGCTGGGCTCCCCTTGCCTACCATTATTCATGGGCAGGCTGCTCGGAACCACTTCCACCATCTGCCTCCAGCTGTGTTGGCATAACAGAAAGTCAAATGTGCTGCAACAAGCTCCAACCCTGAATTTATTGTAAAAGCCACCATTTCTATTTCATTTGGCTAGTAAACAATCTCACACTATTAGGATGGTTAATTATAAATAACAGTCTAGCCTCTTTTAATTGAAATCTACATTTATTTAGAGCCTTTTCATGAGACTAGAATTAAGAAACAAAAAGCATTAGGAATGAATAGAAATGGACCGCACTATTCAAATAGAAAAACCTCAAAAGCTAAGCATTAAAGTGCCTCTAAAAAGTAACAATATTTTCCACTTTAGCAGAACTGTTCCTCTTCTGTTCTCAAATTACATTGTCAATGCTAAGTCTTCCCACATTCCTGAACTCAATCAGAGATTATCAGTGTTATTTTAACATTAAAGTCTACCTGCAGAAATACATATAACCGAATGGTACACAGGGGTGTTTTCAAACAAATGAAGAAATTCATGAAAATCCATTCTTTCATTAGAAAATATTTAGTGATTGCTTATTATGTACAAGTAACTGAGCTAAAAGCTATAGGGCCATGATTTGGGAAATTTTGGTTGTAAGTGATAGTAAGAAACATATTTTATATTATGATGCAGCATACACTTACAAATTTCTGACTTACTATTTCTGAAACTATATTTAACCTTAATATGTGTGATATATCCTGATATTTTCAATTCTGTTCTAATTCATAATGTATTATTATAATCTATTTGATAAAAATGATGATAAACCCACTAAATTAACTTAAAACCCACTAATGGGTTGAAATATGCAGTCTGACAACAATATTGAAGAGATAGCAAGACAAATAATACTCCACTTCCTGCCCTTAAGGTGCTTATGGTCAAATAGCAAAAATAAAACAAAAAATAGAAAGAGATAAGAAGAAGAAAAAGAAGGAGGAAGAGGAGAAAAAAGAAGCAGACTGAGAATTTAATTAAAGGAGAGATTATAATAAAAGAGAGGATACTGCAGCACCATGAGATTGAAAAAAGAGATCACACGCGGTCAAGAGGAAAGTTCAACGAAGAAGCTGATGTTTACCACAAACTTGAACGCAGGTAGGATTTTGAGAGGCAGATATATAGAAGAGAAGAAATGATATTGCAGATGGAATTCACAGCATGGGCCAAGGCACACAGATGAATAGGGAAAGGAGGGGTGGATTTAGGAACCAGTGAGTCATCCATTTTGGCTGGAGAACAGTGTGTAGTCTAAAGTAATGGAGAAGAATGTTGGAAAGATAAAAGGACACTTTGATGTCAGAGTGAGTATTATTTTAAAGTTTAGTAGGCAATGAAGATGAATTTAAAACTGACCATCCATCCATTCATCCATCCATCCGTCCAGTCCAACAAGAACTTATTAAGTTGCAATAGGCAAGACCCTCTACAAGTTCCTGGAGAAAATGAATGAGAAACAACTCCTCCCCTTCACTGTTTACATTCTTGAAAGAGCTATAAAACTATTAAACAATTAGCAATAACACAAGAAGAAGCCATTTAAGAAAATTAATCTGGCAACCTCTTGGAGAAGTACATTGAGCGATAAAGAGATTGAAAGCAGGAAAGCCAATTATGAAATGGAAAAGACTAATTGTCTAATAAGTTCAAAGGTGAAATGTAGCTGTTGCTACAGGTTTGCATGTTTTCGCTCTGCCAGTCAAACTTCCTCTGTCCTCTTTTTACTGCGAAATTTGTATGAGTTTGACAGCAAGAACTACATTCAAGGCCAGTTCAGCATTCCTCTGTGTGAGGGACTTACAGAACCCTCCACTTATCCTCTAGCCCTCATTGATTTAAGCAGTATAATACATGGACATATATCCCTTTTGTCCGAGAGGTTTCATTTTAATGTCATTATTGCACCATTTTGGCCAGTCACGAGTTAAGTCTCAGCTGGAGATAACATGCTCTCCCTCTTGTCTATTATTTTCCTTGTTTCAGTTTTTCTGTCATGGTGGATTTTAATAACACAAAAGGCAGGGTAGGAGACTGTTATTAAACAGATTTTTTTTTTTTTAGTTCATTTCACCATTACGTCCAGTCAACCTGTGCCTGGTATTTCTAAATCCTGTAGACGTCACAGTAACCCAAGTACCTCTAGCACTAGGGAAAAGGTAAGCTTGTTTTTTAGCTGCACGATTTATGTTTGGGGTGATTATTATCTACCTCTCTCTTTTTTCAGATCTATTGTATAATTTCTCTCTTTTATTTTAAAACAAATACTTTAATCCTTTTTACTTAGGGTAGTTGTAGTCGGTCATAAAAGGGGCCACTTGGTATCAGAACACCCTCACATATTTGCCTAATAATCCCTTTTAAGTAATCTGGCCCGTTGTTAATGGCTTTTTTTAAGCCAGCCATACACTTAGAATCAAAATTAGCATCTAAATGAGGATGTTTTAAAACGCATGCCTAGGGGTTGCTAGTTTCACCTTTTTTATAGTTTGCCATGTTAAATTATGTAAAATAGAAATGGTATTTTAGTATTTAATGAGCTAATGCAGAACCTATTGAGACGGTCTCCCTTCCCCCCTTCTCTCTTACAGGCCACAAAATGCTTTTTAAGGTATGAGAAATGGCCATGAATTTTAAAGCTTGTGTCATAATGCAGAGAACCCTTTCCTTCTCAACAACTACCCATATCAAAAGCAAGGTATTACTAGGAAAAAGGGGAGGTGTTGGAAGTCTGGCTTTATAATCAAACATTTTTGTCTGATGCTGTTATGTGCAATAAAATTAATTAATTTAGCATTTAATTATTCTAGAAAAATTTATTATGGTTTACATAATGTCACAATCCCAATTCAATTAGCAAAAAATACTTCATTAGTTAAATTGAGAAATGACGGCACAAGCAGAAGAAAAATGAAAAATCCATGCAAAAATATCCAAAGAACGTGAAAAGAATTATGGTCAAAGAAGTTACAAATATTATGAAGAAAAGTGGAATGAATCAGACCCATGTATTTTAGCCCGACATCACGAATATTTCCAGAAAATTAGATCTATTATCTGGTAGTTTGTTCCTACAAGAGAAATAGGAGTTCCATTGTTTAAGTCATTTAGAAATAGAGGACCCCAAATGATAAGGACTGTGGTATAGAAGAGGAAGAAGGGAATGATTAGATGAACTGGTAAATTGGTTCTTCCTATAATTCCAAACGTTCTCTTTTGTAGTATAAAAAAATCAAGGCAGAAGAATTTCTCTGTGAGATTTGATAAAGGTAACTTTTTTTCTGCTTAAATGTTAAAGCAATCTTCAGTGGAAGATCCCTGGAAAAAAATACATAGATCAAAATACAAGAGATTTGCAAGTGATGAAGGCTTAAACCATCAGTAGTGGTCTGGAATTTCAAAGCCCTGGGATCTAAGGTGATTGCTTTCCTCTATTTCTCTTCTGTTTCCTGGGCTGTTTTTGTTCCTTATCATCCATTCCCTATACACAATCTCTCCACTTCTATCTTAAAACCAACTTCTTGTTCACTTTGCAAGATCAACTCCTCTTTTATTTAATGACTTTGATTTTTGCTGAAAGAAAGCCAAAGCGACACCAAAGTGACATGTATTCTTTGCTAATAGATATGTTTATGTTGGTTCCAATAATTTACTATTTATTTATGGCATTGAAATTATCACCTTTGAATTTAAATATATGCTGGGTCACATATAAAATATTTGCTGGGTTNTGGAATTTCAAAGCCCTGGGATCTAAGGTGATTGCTTTCCTCTATTTCTCTTCTGTTTCCTGGGCTGTTTTTGTTCCTTATCATCCATTCCCTATACACAATCTCTCCACTTCTATCTTAAAACCAACTTCTTGTTCACTTTGCAAGATCAACTCCTCTTTTATTTAATGACTTTGATTTTTGCTGAAAGAAAGCCAAAGCGACACCAAAGTGACATGTATTCTTTGCTAATAGATATGTTTATGTTGGTTCCAATAATTTACTATTAATTTATGGCATTGAAATTATCACCTTTGAATTTAAATATATGCTGGGTCACATATAAAATATTTGCTGGGTTATAGCTCTAAGTTTAGTACTTTTTTTCCCAATTAGTCTCCAAAAAGCTTGAATTAATGACCCAAATTATGTGAAACTCTTTCACATTCATATCTTCACCAAGAGAGAATCAGTATTCAATTTTTTAAATCTTTGCCAAGCTAATATTTGAAAATTATTTATTGTTGTTTTAATTTGTGTTTTTCTATTATGTATAGCATTAGTCTTTTGTGTGTTTATTGGCATTTATATTTCCTTTTCTTTGGAGAGCCTTATTTAGAACTTTTGCCTATTTTATCATTAGTTTCTTATCAGCATGTGCAAATTCTTTGTATGTTATTTAAACTAGCCATTTGTGTGGTAAACCCTTTTTCCAGAACGTTGTTTGCCTTCAACTTTATTTTTATAGAGTCAAATTTATTAACTCTCTTTGCATTTATGATTTTTATTTTTCACATCATGCTCACAATGGTAATGTTTGATGTGGTGTTTCAATTTTCAATAGAATCACTTGGTCCTTGTTGCTCCCATTGTACTACTACCTTTCTACAGGCCTAGCTGGTTGTACTATAATTATCTATTTCCATCACTAGATTGTAGGTTCCAAGAGGAACAGGACTATGTCATATTTNCTTGGTCCTTGTTGCTCCCATTGTACTACCTTTCTACAGGCCTAGCTGGTTGTACTATAATTATCTATTTCCATCACTAGATTGTAGGTTCCAAGAGGAACAGGACTATGTCATATTTGTTTTTGTAGTTTAGTTAGCAGGAAAAGCTAAAATACCATGACCCATAAATACTAGTTGCTAAATGAATAAGTAAATAAACATAAATAAATATAAATAAGTGAATTAGTGAATGAACAAATAGATAAAATTTGAAGATTGGCATCAGCATAATCACCAGTAAATGAACTCATAACCTTCTTATGAATTAATCACATCCATTTACAAAATCATAGTTTTAATTCCTAAAATTCACTATTATTTAATAATCACTTTCTACAGAGCAGTTTAAAATTTTCCATTAAATCTTTTCTATATCTCTAATTGTAATGTCTTCTTGATTGTTTCTTTCTTATTGTAATTATTTTTCTCATTTTGTTAGATAGTCTTATACTCTGCTTCTCCTTACTTTAGCAGGCATAGTATTTTCTTAGTCAAAATGCTTTGCTAACAAGTTGAACTAGCTTTTTAAAAAATGCTGAATGCTATGTCTAACCAAATCTAATCCTACACAAAGTGGTTAAAAGTGGGGCACGGTTACGTTAGGAACAACAGAAGCCAGGTATATGAAACCATTATGACATTCTCCCTCATTCTGCTCTACTTCCTCTGCTGTCAGCTCATTCTCTGGTTTATCCTCAATACTAGAAACATGGCCATGTACAGCTTTTGGGTTCAATATCCTGAGAGCTTAGTATCCAGAGAAATAAAAGGACTGTTGCCTTCCAGGTCTGTGTTAATAAATAAATAATCAAACAAAAGAATGATTAATTGGCCTGGCATGGATCAGATATACACCTCTTGGAATAATCACTGTGTAACTGTGGTGATGTTATACAGTGATTGGGTGTTTATGGGCCTCATGAAGAATAGATTCCATTAACAAAAAGGGTAAAGGAAGGGCTCAGATAGTGTCCTGGTTAAAAACTATGGATTGCAAGTCAGACAGACCTGGGCTTTGCAGTGCTTTGTGACTTAACCTTCCTGAGGCTACATTGTCTCATCTGTAAGTGAGAGTAATAAAAGTATACACCATAAAGGGATGATGTAAAAATTCAGTGGCATTATATGAGTGCTTAGGAAATTACTGTTCAGTAAATCTTAGCTATCATCATCATCCTCAACTTCATCCTTATTATCATCACTGATGAATAATCTGAAAGAAGTTTTAGAAATGGGAGAAGAGTTTTTAAAAGGAAAATAAATGAGAAAATAAGAACAAAAGTGTGGGGGATAATATTTGCAAAAAGGCAAGTAAATTATAGGATGCAAATGCTCAAATACTGCAGAACCTAATAACAATAGTTATAAATCATTAGCCCCTTACTACTGTGCTAACAGCTTTATATATTGTTTCATCTCTTAACAACCCTAAGAGCCTGCTTAAGACTCTCTTTCAGCCTCTCCCTCTGCCCCTCCTCCATCCAAAAAAAAAAAAAAAAGATTCAGGAAAACTGTGCTCTGATTCTGAGTCTGCCTCCAGTAGCTGCACAGATATAAACAAATCATGCAACTTTTCTGAGATTTCATTTCTATACTTGTCATATCAAAATAATACCAGGTTCCACTGGGAATGTGTTACCCTGACTGGCTAGACACAGTGCTAGACACACCCACAGCCCCATTCTGCACAAAGAGCTAGAAACAATTTCTTTACCCTTGGGTCTTTATGTTAGAGATCCATGCCTGACATGAAATCAACACAAATAGTCTGGTCCAACATTCACGGACACAGAAAAACACACAGGTAATAGGACTGAGTGATGTCAAAAGAAACACAGAGAAAAGCCAGTAAGCAAAGCCCATGAAATCAATAGAAATCATGAGTCAGCAGGAACCATGAAATATAAAGTAGAGAAGAGAATACATCATCCAGGGGCAGAGACACTGAGACAAGCATAAATAGATGTCTACCAACCCCCCTCACTACTATCAAGAAGGGGAAAAAACTTGCTTTCAATGTATTTTCAAAAGTATGTTGAATCTACCATGTAAATTTTGAAATCTAAGTTCTCTGACTTCTATCTACAAGATTGTTAAGATGGTTTCTTTTTCATGTCCCTATTGATCCCTATAACCCCCATTAGCTGAAGTAGGCTGATCATGTTTCTGTGAATTGAAACCANCTTTTTCATTTCCCTATTGATCCCTATAACCCCCATTAGCTGAAGTAGGCTGATCATGTTTCTGTGAATTGAAACCAGAAAGACTGACAAGCAGCCCTATGAGTCTCAAAGGAGGATAAGATTAAATATGAAAATGCTTTAAAATATTAAAAACTATACAAAACAGGCTATTTTGATAGTAAAGGGATATAACAACTGTGTCTAAAGAGACCTAACTTTAGTAAAGGTAAAGACTTAGAATGAAGAAAAAAAAAACAAAAACCTAATTACACTATTTACATTTACTGAAAGGCAAATATGACTGTATTTGACATTCATTTTTAAGTTTCTGATTTCCTTCAGAGTTCTAATGAGGACAACTGCAGGATATGTTTTTCCCCCTCTAAAAAAAAAAAAAAAAAAAAAAAAAAAAAAANAAAAAAAAAAAGCCAGGACAGTTTTCCATTAAAATATTTGAATTTCTCCACACTGTTCCTTGAGAAATAATTGAAGCTCCTTCACTTGGAATATTGGTATGGAAAATCATTAAAATATGCTGGAGGGAACTAGCCTGTACTATCCTGGGGATGGAAGAGTTGAATATAAGTCCTTTCATCTTTATTTAGACTCTTCTGTAATATATTTCCTTTCTGAGAAAGAATTTATCTCCATCCAACAACATGCTGGGGAAAATGGCAACACCAAACTATATCATAATGCAATAATCTATGTAATTAAATTATTTCATGGATCAATAGGAATGTGCAAATTGTGAAAAACTGTGAAATGTAATAATGTGTCTGACATTATAATTTCTGATGGCTTATTTATTCTTCAAGGGCTTTATACATTGATGCTCATTTGATTCCCCTGAACAAAGAAATGTTTCCTGGTTTGCTTTGGTTCTTCATTCCTTAGACAAATACATGTAGAGAGCATGTTCTGTGTAAGGCATTGTGTTAAGTGCTGTAGGGGATAGAGGAAAAATAGGGTCTCTCTCCTTAAGGAGTCTATGTTCTAATACAGACAGAAAGACTGCATGGTACAGTGGAGAAAGAAGGACTCTCGGAACACACAGACTGGATTTGGATTCTATCTCTGCCCCAAAAGCTAGCTGGGTATCTATCTGACNGAGACTGGATTCGGATTCTATCTCTGTCCCAAAAGCTAGCTGGGTATCTATCTGACTTTTTGTGTCAAAATCATAATGAAAAATGCCTCTCTGAGGTAACTGTTCTGGAGAATGGGGAAACAACGTATATAAAGTGCCTAGAGAAATACTGGTATTCAATCAATTAGTGTGACTTTCCTTACTCCTTAAAGAAGCAAAAACAAAAACAAAAAACTATAATCAGGGTAATATGTACTAAATGTATAAATCAATTACACAAAGAATAATGTGGGAGCTTTGCTATAAATTTTTTTTATATAGTGGTTGCCAAATAGGAAAATCAACTATCAGAAACATCTGGGAAGCTTTTTTAACTCCTTCAACCATCCCAACTACCCCTCAACAGCCATCCACCCCACTCTCTACCAGATGCATACATTCTAAAACGCAACAGAATCAGGTGGAGAGAAGGTCAAACAAGTAGGGAAATGTTGAATTCTGACACTTACCGACTTTGGCCAAGTCATTCAATCTCTCCAAATTTTAGTTTAGGGCAAATACCATGATTGCAAAGGTTTTCTATTCCCATTCCTGCCAACTAACATTGTGAATGCCCTATATTAGATACTCAGCAAATGTTTCCCCATTAGCTAAATAAACTGTGAATTAACAAAGCTGTAAATATATTACAGTATTATTATGAGAATCAAAATAATTTCTGTAAAACACCTTCTCAGTATTGCACACACTTGATATTTAATAGAAATTATCATGGAGGGGAAGAACATCCAAGAAAAACATCTCAGAGGAAACAATATTGAACATGGTAGGATTCTGATACGCCAGAGAGTAGGTGGGGCTAACACAGCAAGCACTGTGGCAGGGTCATGTGTATTTGAGAAGAGTGGATTCACTAGTTTAGCTGGTATTTCAGCTCCATATGAGCAGAGAGTGGCAGATGATGTTGCAAAGTAGATTGTGGTCAGCATGTGAAGGTCCCTGAAGATGCTCCTGGGGAGATTTTTTACATCCACCATGCAAGGAGAAGCAAATGAAGGTTGTAACACAAAAGAAAGAGGGCCAGGATCGGAACTTCGCTTTCAGAGGATTAATGTGATGCTTCTATTCAGCATGGGAAGAAACCTGACAAAAGGTGTGCGCAACATCCCAGGAAGCAAGTCTTTAAATAATGGTAGAAGTATTAATGAAAGGAACAGGTCAAGAGACATTTCAAGAGAGAAACCAACAAAGCTTGATAATATGGTGAGGTGAGGAAAGGACAACAAAATGTTCTAGAATTAACTCAAAGTTTCATAATTGAGAATAACTATTCCATTTACAAAAGCAGAGATGTTGACAGGAGAAACTGTTTTGGAAAGGGAAACTGTTAAACAAAAAGCAATTAAGCATTTAATTCAGTTTTGAACTCGCTGCATTTGAGGTATCAGGGAGTTATCCAGGAAAAATTCAGAGATTGCGGCCAACGATACTTTTCGATCATCATTTCAACAGAAATTTTGAAAAGACCTCATGAAGAAAGGTTAAGGATAGAGCTTCAGGGAATATTCATCTTGCAGGGGCAAGAAAGGAAGATCAACTTCTCTATTTTACCAAAATAAAATTGTTCTAGTACCATAATCAGTTAAGACTATGCCTTGGATTTTTAAATGTGTATTTATGGCATCACATTTGTATGACAGAAGATGAAAAAAAAAGCTACTAATCACTTTTATTTTCAACACAACTACTTATTAATTAGACTACTAATTGTCTAAAACCTCCTTTTCAGAAACCTTATTTCATTCATATAGGAATGATTCCCCAAATGGTCCTAGACAAGTTTTCCAGTTTACATAACTCCAGGAATCCTGCATTTATTTTCTTTATGCTCTCCGTTCTTTTTGCCACCCACAGGTTATCGTGAGAGGAATGATTCATAACAATTAAAACTCAGTTGGCAATAGACTTGTAGACATTGCAGATAGAAAGGGACCTGCATAATCAATCATAAAAGAGGTCTTCTTCCATCCATTAGAATTTTGACTTCAGTATTAAAGTTACCATTCAGCTAATGAAAATTGCCTCATACGGAATTACATGTAAATGATACATATTATTCCCACCATTTAAAGAAGCTAAGTACTTTGTGATACATTTAACAGTACGACCGTGTCTGGTGGTGACTCAATCCAAATTTTCCAGATATTTTATTACAATGATAAGCAGAAAAAGGGCATTCCAGGAATTTTCAGGATGAAGGTCAAGATTAAAGACACTGGCTTGTGACTTTACTTAATTAATCAATTAATTAAGCAAATATCTGTTAAGTCCTAGAGTGCCAATGGCGAGCAGTGTTTCTGCCTTCACAGAGCTTTCAGAGTAGCAGAAAGACTGACATACCCAAAATCAATTCCAGTGAAGGAGACACTTATGGCGGGGAAAGGACAAAGGTGCAAAAGGGCCCAGAGCAGGGGCAGCTACTTAGCTTAGAGGCATTCTGGAATGCTGCCAGTAGCAAAGTGACATTTAAATTGAGGCCAAAAGAATGAATAGGAGTTGTCCAGGGGACAGGGGAGAAAGGAAGTGGAGCAAAGCACTTCGCCTCTCTGACGCTCAGTTTCATCATCTGTGAATTAGAAAACACAGACCTTGCAGTCTGTAAAGCTTTTTCCAGGTATAACACCCAACACCCTATTTTAATAGGCTCTTCTTTACACCCAAAATGCCCTTCCCTCTTTGACTCCTCTTCGCCTGGACTGCCTGGTTAATTCCTGTATGCTCTTATAGACAACTGAAGGCATCTTAAAGTTCCTTCTTGAAGCAATTTTTGAACTCCTTTCTTATTCCAGGTGGAGCTGGTCTCTCCTCCCTTACCAGCACTTTTGTGACTTTGCAGGTTTTTTTGTTTGCCTCCCCAACTAGATGGTGAGCTCACTGGGCCAATGACAGAGTTATATTTATCTTGATGCCCCCAGCATCTGTCAACATCTGGCATATAGTGGGGCTTCCATAAATCTTGAATAAATAAATGCATGATTTCAAGAACTCTTGAAAAAGTGTTTCAAGAAAAATGTGTATTTTTTTTTAAGATTTTATTTATTTATTTGACACAGAGAGAAACAGCCAGAGAGAGAGGGAACACAAGTAGGGGGAGTGGGAGAGGAAGAAGCAGGCTCCCAGCGGAGAAGCCTGATGTGGGGCTTGATCCCAGAATGCCCAGATCACGCTCTGAGCCAAAGGCAGACGCTTAACGACTGAGCCACCCAGGAGCCCCAGAAAAATGTGTATTTTTAAATTCTTTTCTACACTCCTATACACAAGAAGAACACCGTGGAAGGCAATAGCAATGCTATTCTTTTGACAATTGGGGGCTCCATCAAAGAGTTTTCCAATATCATGGCAAATTTCAGAGTTAGATAAGAATCCATTGGAACTTTGGTGATCCAAAGCTTTATCAGACCCCACAATAGTCACTTTTTGAGGATTACTATGCTTAAAAGTATAATATCTGTTTGGGATAAATTACTTTTTTTTAAAAGATTTTATTTATTTATTTGACAGAGAGAGAGAGACAGCCAGTGAGAGAGGGAGTGGGAGAGGAAGAAAGCAGGCTCCCAGCAGAGGAGCCTGATGTGGGGCTTGATCCCAGGACTCTGGGATCACGCCCTGAGCCGAAGGCAGATGCTTAACGACTGAGCCACGCAGGTGCCCCAAATTACTTTTTCTTATCTTCATACTTCACCTTCATTTTTATCATGAAATTACCTTTTTATTCACAGTGGTTTTAAACATCAATCATGCTGATATAGAAACAATCAATAATTAAAAGAGCAAACAAAACTGATTTATACACCGCATAACTAAAAACAAACATTTAATTATAATGTTGAATATACACTTTGAGAGTAAAATTAATATGCCAATGTTTTATGGGACTATGAAGGATTAAAACTTTCATTATCTAATTCACTTTTTGAGGATTAAAAACGTTATCTCTTATATTATGAAGGTCGTGAGTTTTATGAACTGAATTAGAAGGTAATTTTTATTAAGCGTTGATTTAATACATCAGTTTTCCTTTTTTCAACCCCATGACATGCCTAATATGATTTCTGAAATTCCTTTATCAACAATAGGCAAGTTTTAAAGTTTGCAGGAGTCCTTCGAATACCTTGTCAGAGTAGCTTTCTCATAAAGGCCAATGAAAACTACAGTTGTAAAAAAAATCATAACCTCCTACTTTTAGTTCATTTAGAGGCCCTTGAGTGTTCAATGACGTGAAAAGTGACATATATCTGTGAATTAAGGAACTTTAATTACACCAAGAGTGCACTTCATTATATAATACATAATTCAGGAGACAATTCTCTATGTTGAAAAATCAATCCAACCCCAGTGCTCAAAATATTCGGGCATATTCAAAATATTATAAAACGAAAAGTTTTGAGGCTCTATGCTGGGCAGAGTCAGAACAGAAGAGGGAGGTCCACTGTGATGGATTTAGCCAGAATGATTTAAGATTCATCAGACATAAATTTAGGGGTGTCTTTTCCTTTAGCACTACAAGAGAACCCAAGAAATAGTGCCTTGTAGGGATGCAGATTTCAGAGCCAGAATTTAATGGAGCCTCTCCCTCCATTAAACTACCTTCTGCCATTTTTCTATCATGATAAGTATCTCATCAGAAAATATTTCCCCTTTCTCCATCTTAGAAGCAAAGGAATCGTTAACACTGATAATTAGCTAAGTAGCAAATTATCAGTGTTAATGATTTATGGAATTAGTGGTTAGTATTCACTGCTCAAGCCCCATCACAGAAACAACCATGGGATGGGATGGGAAATGACTGATAACTGAGAAAGAACCAGGAACTTAATTCCTTCTAGTTTAGCATCTGCAGGCTTAGCCAAATTGTTTAGCTTTGGGCAAACCTGTTCAGTGCACGTTCTTCATCTTCATTCATTCTTATATTTTTTCATTCATTCATTCGCTAACTGTTTATATGAGAGTTGGTAAAAATCAATCCCTGAGAGAGGAATTTACTATAAATATCAGTCACTCCTGTGTTCCCGTGCACCTCCTGCCTCAAAAAATTCTGAGGGGCTGGCGTATTCCCGCCTCATTTATAAGGCAGCCAGGTCCCTTCCAGAGATTGATCTTTCTTCTTATTTAGTAAGAAGGAATCTAATTGTTCTCACTGCAGATGAAGACAGAAAGTGCCACTGGAATACACTGGAAGGGACCCTTCTCAGTTATGCACTGTGCACAGTTGTGGTCCTCCAGAGGGAGATAGAAAAAGTAGTCCTCTTAAAATGTAATTCAGATCAAGCCTGTCCTCAGTCCAGAACCTTCCAATATCTCCATCTCTTTCAGAGAAGAGCCACAGTTTGTAAGACAACAAATCAGGCACTGTGATGGTTGACACCCCTCTCATTTGTCTCCCCCTAACACCTTCCAGTTCCTTCAGCAACTCTCTTTTCCTCTGACACCTCAGATACCCTCTGCCTCCAGGCCTGTGTACCTGTTCCCTTCCCTCTAAAATGCTTTCTCCTCAGATGAACACATGGCTAGCTGGCTCCAACATTTTTTTTCAAGTCTTTATTCCAAAGTTACCTTTGTAGAGAGTCCTCTTCTGGCTGCCCTTTGTAATATTTAACCCCTTGCTCTGAAATTTCACATACTTCTTCTTGTATTTTTTCTTTTTCTTAGGACTTATTACTACCTAGCAAACGGCACATTTTCTATTTATCTTGTCTACTTTCTTTCTTTCCTAGGAGAACATGAGTTCCATAAAGGCAGATACTTATCTGTTGTGTTCACTCCTACACCCCCAACATCTAGAATGGTAGGCTCAGCACACAAAGGGTGCTTAGTAAATATTTGTTGAAAAATGTTTTTGAGTTTGCTATATCTTATCCAGGTCAGCTCTCCCTAAGGGGGAGAATGAGCCATTTCTTCTAAGAAGCATAGGGAATCTTTTTTAAGAGATTGATGCCAAACCTTGCAATAAGAGCTGCAAAGCTGGACACACTAAGGCCCTTGTTTAATGAAGAGCTTGTTTTGAGGGTTAGCAATCTGCAAATAGATGCTAGTTCTTAATTGGCTTCTTCCTTTTCACCAATTACCTTCGACCGCAGGGCTTGTGTTGTGTGTGGCTGCTCCGTCCTCTGAAAAGGTGCCTCCTGTCCAAAAAAACCTTTACCTAATTCCCTCCTTGCCCCTCATATTTCAGCTTTCTGTGGCCCTGCTCATAGGACAGTGCCTCTTTCCTTAGCAGTGCTTTTCACTTATAATAATCCCTGTATCTGTGTGATTATTTGATTAAACTCTTCTCTTCATAGATTGTAAGCTCCACAAGGGCAGAGATAGGATGTACGTTTATTCACTGTTCTCTGCCCAGCACAGATCACAGGCCACAGCACTGAGAGCAGCTCAACAAATATTTGTTGAAAGGATTTCTAGTACATGGAGAGAGGTGATTGACTCTGAATAAGAGACTGAGAAATTTTTGCATCACTTCTTGGACAATCAGGACATAAAGAATGAAAAATGGCAATAGAAAGAAGAGAGAGAAGAGCAGTGGGTAAAGTGCTTAAGATCTGGGTACTAAATGATGGTACACATATTAAAAAAAAAAAAACCTTGGAGGAGGGAGGTTAAGATGGCGGAGGAGTAGGGGACCCCTTTTTCAGCCGGTCCCCTGAGTTGTCTAAACAGGTAGGAAAGTCAAGGAGATATAAGACTCCTTTCCATCCCCTCAAAGTCTTGGGAGGGATTTGGACTTCCACCAGGAGTAAAAAATGGGATTGTGTTGTGGAACAAGGAAATTTCAATTAAAATCTAAGGCAAAAGGTCTGCAGATGAAATCTGGGTTATATATCTCCCAAGTCCCCTCCCACTGCTCTCCCTAGTTCAGACTCTATAATACACCATTTAGATCATGACTATACGTCTCTCATACACCACTGTCTGCTCTTTCTTGTTGTCCGCACCCTGTAGAGAATGAGTGCAATCCAAACTCCAAGTGGTATCCATAGCTCTTCATAATCTAGCCTTTCCCCTCTGATCTCTAGACTCATTTTTTAAGCCATCTTCCCAGATGTAGCCCACTCTCTAAACCAATTAAATTCTCTATACATAGCAGGCTGCTCTATGACCTCAAACCTTGGTCTGTCTTATATCCAAAGCTGGGAACGACCTATCACACATATTTACATGGCATATTCCCATTAACCCTTCAGATCAAGCTCCAAGACATAGGAAGGCATCTTGGAATTTGTCCTAAGCAAAGTTAGTGGCTTCAACCTTTGAAATTTCTTAGTACTTTGTTAACTCTTTATTATTGGGATCACTGTGTAATTTTGCAATATTTCTATTAACTTGATTGTTCCACTGAGCTATAAGCCACCTGAGAGCACAAATGGAGAGAGTGTTCACATCAATTTATTCCTAAAGTTGAACACAGGACATGACATATGATGATTGCTTCACAAGTAGTTGTTCAATTAATAAATTAATGCAAGTTTGTGTTTAAATAATGTGCAACAAAATTTGTGATTTTAACGTAATCATATCTGAGACAGAGTAAGTATCATACCCAAATTGTGATCCAGAACTATACAACAGTTCAAGAATGTATTATAATGTTGTTCAAGTGTAATTAAGAAAAAATGCAGGAAGTGAAGTGAGGAAGTGCTAGGATGATTGCCCTAAATAGCGTTGGTTTCCTTTCTTTATTTCAGGATATACTGATTAAATCCCTCTAATGCACAGGGACTTAAGCCTGCAACATCAGCCCTTTCTTTGCAGTGGCTGCATTTCTTCAGTGCGCCATGGAGTGACAGATGCTATGCAGTATTACCCAGGACTCCTGGAGTAATATTGTTCAGTCCACAGGCTCCTCAGTGTAAGGATGCTTGAAATTTCTCTCAAAGTTTGTGTAAAGACCTTATATAGGGTTTCCCTTAGTGACAGATAAAAGTTACAGATTCAAAGACAGAGGTGTTATTATTCCAGGTCTTTGTAGGATGACACCTCAGTCCTGTGACAAATATCCAGCATTGCGCCAGGCAGTTTGGCTCTCAGTAAGTGTTGATTGCATGAAGGAATTCACAAGTTTGTTTGTCACATGGGTAAGATGTGTACATATTGAATTACGGTGAATGTGGAAACTTTTTTGATTTCATATCAGTTAAGGATTGCTGGATACTAACTAAATTTTGAGTGGTAAATATTTCATGGGTGATCTTTATACCCTACTTGACTGTCATTAGGAATCTCAGCAAGTTATCTAATAGAACAGTATGGAGGAGGGAAAAAATCAATATGCAAACTCCAAATTTAATTAATATTCACTCAGAATATAAAATGTGCCAGGTGCTTTGAAGGTACTTTCACACATATTGTTTCGCTTAATTCTCATAACTCAATTAGATTTTTATTATCTCCACTTTTATCAGTGAAGAGATTTAAATAACTAAAAGCTTTCCTTAGCCCTCAGAAGTAAGGTGCCTATTATCTGCACTTCCATTAGCTCTTCCTTCCTATTTGGTTAACACTCTTATCCCAGGGCACTGCAGCTGTTTGTCATAATCAACATCTTTCTCCTCACCATCATGAGGTGAGCATGTATTAGGAGTCAGATACATAATCTCTTTTAATCTAATGTTCACAATAGCACTTTCTGATACATATTTTTATTCTGATATGAACACAGAAGAAAATATAGTCAAGGGTTTAAGTGACTTTTCCAAGTTCACAAAGCTAGGAGAGGTATAGGCAGCTATTGATTTTAAGTCCTCTGTCTCCAGAGACCATGCTCTTAAACACTGGATTACAATGCCTCTGGTTGATTTCCTTCTCTGTCTGCCTCACTAAGCTGCCAATTGTTTGAAGGCATGAAGCATATATCATTCCATTTTAAGACTTCACAATAGGTCTCAATAGGTGTTTGCTGAATTATCAGAAACCTGCCTCCAAGCTTACCTTCTTTCTAGATTTACTATCCAATTTTGAGAAATTCTCTTAGCCATTATGAGCTTTCAAGAAGATTTGATATAAAGTGAAATTTTAAATATGACCCAGAGTTAAGTAGAAAAGGAAGAGGATAAGCATTTCTAGAAGAGAGCATAGCATGATATATTCAGAGGACAGTTCATAAACAGGTATGGCTGGAGTAAAGAAAGGGTGTGGGTGGGGAGAAGAAAGTGAGATTAGAAGACAGATTATTCACTATCTAGTGTGCTAAGCCAAAATGTCTTAATTTTGTTTTTTTCATGAATGGTCAAGGAAACAAATGAAGCATTTAAGCAGACGGTAACATGATACTGTCTTGCATGTTGGAAAGATTACTCCTGTGGTAACATAAAGAATGGATCAGAGGACAATAGTGGAATGACCTAGGCAAGAAATTAATTACTTGAGCCAAAACTAAGGCAGTGGGGGTGGGCATGGAAAAGAAAAAGGGAGAGGCAGATATTATGAAGGTGGAATCTAAAGAACACCATGCCTGATTATGTGGAAGAGGGAAGAGTTAAAGATGCCTCCTAGGTTTCTAGCTCAAGTGACAGCGTGGTTGTTGGGGGATATCCACAAAAAGAAGCCTTATAGGAAAAGCAGCTTTTTGAGCAAAATAATTAACTTTAAGTTTTGGATACTAAGCAGGTAGGTGGATAAATAGATCTTAGCTGAACAGAGAGATTTGAGCTGGATGGATAGCCTACCTTACTGGGGGTTGGAAGAGGTCACCAGAGAAAGCATAAAGAATGTAAAAAGAACAGAGGGCCAGGGGACATAGTGTTTTGGGAAAAACATAATACGCAGTTGTGTGGAAGAAGAGGAGCCCAAAGAGCAGACTGGGTGGCCTGGAAATAACTGAGGAGGAGAAACTTTCAAAAGGAAGCATGATTTAGTGTTGGAACTGCAAAAGGATAAAAATTAAACCCAAAAGGTCTCCCTGACTATTGTTCTATATTAATCTGGCCTGTAAGATTTGACGTTACTTTAGCATGTGGCTTCTTTTCTACTGAATTAGACAAGGTGAAGCTAATTATTTTCTGTGGACCAAGACAATCTTAGAGATAGTAGCGCATGAAGCAAATCATACTCTGTGCTTTTTTCCTTACTTCCCTTCCGCAAGGGCTACACTTTTATATACAAATGGAATCTTGTCAAAATGAACAGCAAGAGTAACTTGATGGGGGACAGAATCACACACACACAAAAAAAATGTATCTTAGGGTCTGAGGCTGCAGGAGTGAGAATTTTCTTTCATATACATGAGATGATTATGAACAAGTATGAATATATGTACATGCAAACTTCAATGTCTTTTAGCATTTCCTGACAACTTCTCTATTTGCTTTCCTTATAATTGCATCTCCCCAAAATGGAATGATAACCCTGCTATATCAAACATGACTGCCTGCTCAGCTCTCTTCTTTCCTTCCTTTCTTCCCTTTTCAAATATTTACATCCAGTTGAAAGTCTGAATGTCCATTAAGCACATAATTAGTCTCAAGAGTTAACTTTAACAAAATACAAAATGCGTGTAGGAGAAAATACTAATTCTACTAGATTTGTACTGCGATCTGTTTGTTATTCTCCTGCAAAAAAATCCTGCCAGTGCAGATGTCATCCCAGATGACTCATCACTTAAAAATGACAGCTGGGCAGGAGTAGAATATTTCACATCTGTTTACAATGTATTTATATGTATTTAACACATTAAAAATAATTGGTGAAAATAATAAATTGACAAAATATACTGCATTATTCTTAAACTTTAAATCAAAAGATTTCAGCAGGTATAAGAAAATAATAGTATAATTGTGTGCTTCCACTTAGAAAAGGTTGAGTAAGTTGGTCAAGGTCACATAGACAATGAGTGATGGGGTTAGCACAGAACCAACAGTCATGCCCTCAACAACTAGTTCTTTCACAGGCTCTTTGCGCTCACATCCCTAATGTGAAAAAAACCCAGGTAAAGGAAGGAATCCATGTGTAAAGCATGCCTGAAAAGTATATGAACTACCTCCTTAACCAATTTTCAATACAGACATGTGTCTTATACCTGAAAACAGCAATAGAATTGAGGAGTACATACAGGGATGGGAAATATGAATTAAAATATCCACAAAGTACCCAGGTTCACCTCCGTTCTGGAAGGACATTAAGTGAGAGAATTAGGAACACATGTAGAATGGAAAGCTGGCAAACCTAAACACTTAAGAGAATTTGGAAAGAATTAGGTGTATAACCATGGAAGATATTTTTGTTCATATGGGTTCCAGTGATGTGAAGTGTGTCTGTGTGCCTGTGTGTGTGTGTGCGTGTGCGTGCACGCTTGCACACATATTCAAATATACCTTAAAGTGCAGGCTCAAATTAATATTTTACCTTTCTTTTCCAGTTAGAAACACAGGTACCTTCTTGGTAGTGGGATGGAGGGAAATATTAGTATGATCACACAGACTTGAGTCATTCCAAGGATCTCCAGTTATGCCCCAGTAAAAACAGCTATTTTTCTAATGAAGATGTAAAAGTGATAGAAGAAAACTAGAATAACTGTTAAGACCCAAGTTGCAGGTCTGGTCCTATACTCAGTAAAAATCTATCCACCTCAAACTTTGACTTGAGTTCATAGAATTTCTTGCATAAATTGTACTTTCTTATTAGTACACCTGGATTTGACATTAGCAAGCTCAGACACCTTTGGCAAGTTGTTTCATCCATCTAGGTGTCAGTCTCTCCATCTGTAAAACAGGGTTAATAGTAATACATACTGTTTTGTTGGAGAGGGGATCTAAGCTATGTTGAAATTACTCAATGAATATTAAGTATACTACCATCACTATTATGCCTGCTATCTTTAACTCTCATTGAATCTTATCATCAGACATTTCTGTTAAAAAATAAAGGTTCAGGACAAATCAGACAAAATATTTTTTCAAATTACAAAGTTTAAGTTGATACTATTTATGTTTCCCAAAGTGGAAATACTGGCATACTCCTTGATTTACTTCCTTACTCCCACCCACTTGCAAAGAGGTCACCAAATCCTATTGAATCTATCTTCAAATGGCTCATGAATCTGACTACACTATTTTGTCTCTACTTAAGATATTGCAAGATGAATATTCCCAGTCTTTAAAAAACAAGCAAATAAACAACAAAAAACCTCACCCTTGACCTTCCAACTGTCAAACCATATCTCTGCTTCTCTTTTCAGTAAATGTCCTCAAAATGTCATCTATAATCACAGACTCTGCTATCAACCTTCAAATTTGTCTTGAACAAATGACTCTCATGTTCCTGTCTGCCATTCCACCAAAATAGTTCTTACTAAGGTTACCTTTCTGATGCTAAATCTAATCACCGATTTTCAGTCTTAATCCTTCTCAACCCATCTGCAGCTTCATCACAGGTGATCATTCCCTGTTTCTCCAAACACTCTGAACTTGGCTTCTAAGACACGACGTTCTCAGGACACTCCTTCTCAATCTCTCCTGTACTCATCACTACTAATTTCTCCAATTTCTAAAGTTTTGATTACTCCAATTCTGTGTCTTTGAACCTTCTTGCTTCCCTACCTACACCACTATCTAGGTGAAACTATCTAGTCTCCTGTTTTAAAATACTATCTAGCACAAAAATAGACACACAGATCAATGGGACATAACAAAGAACCCAGAAATTGACCCTCGACCCTCTGGTCAACTAATTTTCAGCAAAGCAGGAAAGAATATCCAATGGAAAAAGACAGTCTCCTCAATAAATGGTGCTGGGAAAATTGGACAGCCACATGCAGAAGAATGAAACTGGACCATTTTCTTACACCATACACAAAGATAAACTCAAAATGGATGAAAGACCTCAATGTGAGACAGGAATCCATCAAAATCCTATAGGAGAACACAGGCAGCAACCTCTTCGACCTTGGCCACAGCAACTTCTTGCTAGACACATCTCCAAAGGCAAGGGAAATAAAGGCAAAAATGAACTATTGGGACTTCATCAAGATAAAAAACTTTTGCACAGCAAAGAAAAGAGTCAACAAAACTAAAAGGCAACCAACAGAAAAGGAGAAGATATTTGCAAATGGCAGATCAGATAGAGGGCTAATATCCCAGATCTATAAAGAACTTATCAAATTCAACACCCAAAACCAGATAATCCAGTCAAGAAATGGGCAGAAGACATGAACAGACATTTCTCCAAAGAAGACATCCAAATGGCCAACAGACACATGAAAAAATGCTCCACGTCACTCGGCATCAGGGAAACACAAATCAAAACCGCAATGAGATACCACTTCGCACTACTTAGAATGGCTAAAATCAACAAGTCAGGAAAGAACAAATGTTGGTGAGGATGAAGAGAAAAGGGAATCCTCTTACACTGTTGGTGGGAATGCAAGCTGGTGCAGCCACTCTGGAAAACGATATGGGCGTTCCTCAAGAAGTTAAAAATAGAGCTATCCCAGAATCCAGCAATGGCACTACTAGGTATTTACCCAAAAGACACAAATATATTGATCTGAAATGGAGCCTGTACCCAATGTTTATAGCAGCAATGTCCACAATAACCAAACTATGGAAAGAACCCCGACGCCTATCCACGGGGGAATGGATAAAGATGTGGTATATATAATGGAATATTACCCAGTGATCAAAAAGGATGAATTCTTACCATTTACATCACTGGGGGGGATTATGCTGAGTGAAATAAGTCAGAGAAAGACAATTATCATATAGTTTCACTCATATGTGGCACATAAGCAATAGCGCAGAGGATCATAGGGGAAGGGAGGGAAAACAGAATGGGAAAAAATCAGAGAGGGGGACAAACTATGAAAGACTGTAACTATAGGAAACAAACTAGGGGTTGCTGGAGGGGAGGTGGGTGGGGTGATGGAGTAACCGGGTGATGGCATTAAGAAGGGCATGTGATGTGATGTACACTGGGTGTTGTATGCAACTGATGAATTACTGAACTCCACATCTGAAACTAATGATGTACGATATGTTGGCTGATTGAATTTAAATAAAAAATACTATCTATATGCTAATGACTTCTAAATTTCCATTTCCTCACCTCTCCATCACCTCCAGACTTCTATATCCAACTGCTTATTTAACATCTCCATTTGGGCATCTAGTAGACATCTCCAACTTAGTATGTCTAAAGCAGAATTCCCGATTCTGCTGTAGGCCTCCTCCGCCTCCACAGTCTCCATCAAGCAAATTCCATTCTCCAGTTTCTCAGGCCCAAAACCTTGCAGCTACCCTTAATTCCTTTGTTGCTTTCATATCCAAAGCAAACCCTACAGTATAGTATGTCTGCTTTATATCCAGTCATATCAGACTAGATCCAGAATCTGCTCACTGGTCCAAGCCACCACCATCTTTCCCTAAGGTTGCACTGTACTCTTCATTGCCTCCCTGCTTCTACATTCTAGTCTATATTGTGCATCCAGGAAAGTTTTAAGACATCTGCTAAAATACCTTCAATGGCTTCCCTTCCTAATCTGACCAAAAGCCAAAGTCCTTACAAAGAGCCAAACACAATCTGCCTCTCAACTACCACCCTCTACATCACTCATTTTTCCCTAGCCACAGTAACTGCCAGGCATGCATCCATCTCATGGCTTCTGCCTTTTATGTTTCCTTTATTTGGCACGTTCACTCCAGACACCTCGACAAATTATTTCAGGTCTCTGCTAAAAAGGCACCTTATCAGTAGGCTTTCCCTGTCTCCTCTTATAAAATAATGACCCTCTACCTTACCCCAGCCCTGATATTCCTTATACTCCTTATCTTGTTTTAGTATTTTCCCAACACAGTCTGACAAATTATAAATTTCCTTATGTATTTTCATTTCTTTACGCTATTCTCCCTCAACTAGAACGTAAGCTCCTGGAGGGCGAGGAATGTTCTTGGTCGCTGCTTGATTCCCAGTACCTAGGAGAGTGCCAAGCCTTGGATAAATATTTGTTGAATGAAGAGTTTTTTTTTTTTTAATGCATGGAATCAGTAGTACCACTGCTCTATTTCAAGCCTTTGTCTCTCCCCTTAGGCCAGTGCCCTAACTCCCATGAGACTTTCCTCTATCATCAGTTCCTTTTTTGTACTTCCAGAGTTATCTTCCTNCTGCCAGAGTTATCTTCCTAAGGGTAAATCTTGGTGCCTTAGTTCCCATATTCAGCCTTCTATAGCCTTGCAAAATCTATAGAATAACGTTCAAGTTCCTTTGTCAGCAAGGGCCAGGACTCTCTGGTCCACATTTTCTATATTCCAGCCACAAAAAATCTTCAGTGATTTCCTCAAGTAAACTATTATGTCTTGTTCAACTATACATTCTCTAGTCATCACCAAACCCACAGTTTCTAGGATATGGCAGATATTTAATAAATGCTCTTGAAAAATGAACAAATGAATGAAGTCATTCTATTTGACATAGGATCATTTCTACCCTGCCTAGAATGACTCTTCCCCACTTCTCTTCTTGGAAATTCTTCCAAATTCTTTAAGATCCAGCTCATATGTCACCTTCTATCTATAGGTAACCTGCCTGGATTCCCCTGAGCAGATATAGTCACTCTCTCCCTTGGGCTCTTTGTTAATATTTCTTATAAAGCCTTCTTGAATATTAGCTGCATGAAAGCAGGGTTTTTATCACTTCTCTATCTTCAAGGCCTAAGCGAGTACCTGACACACAGCAGGTGCTCAATAAATTTCAGTTCAACGAGTAATTTTCACCATCTGCTTTAGAATTTTTCTAACAAATATGATGTCTCCATTATACTACGAATAACCAGAGGGTAGGAACTCTGTAGGGACTCTGACTTATTTCACTGAAACAGGATGCTTGCCACAAGTATCATTCTATAAATATTGCCTGAATAAATGGGATTTTTTAATAAAATTTCATTTCATTCATATGTTATGGTGCCATATTATTCTACACACACTTGCTGTCAAACGCGCTTCCTTCCTCTTTCCAAGTTACTCATTAAGATACTTGAAAATGAGTCATAGGTCTTCAGGGACCATCAGCATTCCTTCCAGTGACACCTCAAATAGCTTCGTCTCCCCTGGCATTTAGTCTATGGCAATTTCACACATGCCACATGCATGGCTTATACCTCCTATCAGATTCACAAACCAACCTGATCATACTCCAAATACACTTAACCTCGTCTTCTTGCTACACTGCCTTTTCTACTCTGGCTTAACGTTCAGGAGATATGAAGAAAAGTATGTGAAGTTGAGAGTGAGGGAGACCAGGGAGCTGGCTTCTATCCTGCAATGCCCACATTTTTCATCTATATATTCCAAGCTGTGCTGAAGAAAAGCAAGCAACCAAACAAACAGCAACAAAACCAGTCACATGCCTGCTGACACGTATGATCAGTCCTCCCTGTCTCCATTTATCTCCTGTGATTGAGAAGAAGAGAAGGCAGCAATCTTCTGGACTATCATGAGTAAAATAGAATCCAGGAACCTAGCTAGGAATATAAAATGCAAAGGATATGAGAATCATAAGCTGGAACAGGACAAGGGAAGAAAGAGCCAGTACTTGACGGATCCTCATTTTTTTCTATGAACAGTAGTCTTTGAAATTGGGATCTATAATCATGCTAAGAAAGCCTTTAATTTAAAACAAACTGTGAAGAAGAAGTAAAAAAACTCTGGTGATAATTGAAGAATTTAGGCATATCAAGAGAATCTTTCTTTCTACAATACTCACACTTTCTGAAGTAAATCTGTATTCACAGAGTTGCTCTAAAGTATTTCAGCATTTAATTTCATTTTAAATTACCAAACAAAGAAATTTTGGCTGATAGAAACCCAGCCACACAGGCACAGCAAAATAATAGCTAAACATGAATATGAAAAACACACGCAGGACACGACCATCTTCTTTCCCTTTCTTTCTGGCAGAGACCGCAACTACAATGGAGATTGAAAGGCCACTCACTTCCTCTGTTTCCCTTGTAGTTAGGGCCTGATTATGTGACCCATTCTGGCCCAAATGATCTGCAGGGAGGCCTGCTGGGTGAGAGGCTGGGGGATAGAGTGTCGAGTTCTGAGAGGAGCTTAACTCCATATTGGACATGCCTGTGAGGATGTGATACAACGTTGGTTGGCAACGTGCCTGTCACACTGAGGATGGTGGACCTCAAGGATGGCAAGAGCCTTAGTCCTCTCTGACTTCAGGGAGCCACAGAGCCACTCCACAACCCACTTCTTATTATGCAGAGAGTAATAAACTCACTGCTTACGTCCCTTGAAGTTCAGATATTTTGTTACACTAAGTAGCCAAAGTAGCGTACCTACTAATTAATCAAAATATGCATGCAGGCCAGATTCTCAAAATGTCAAATTCTGATAAGCAAGAACATTTTATTTGCAGTTACTATATTTTTGTCTCCAAGATAAGGAGTGATTTCTACTTATCTTGGATTAAATATTTAACATATTTACAGTGGTTACAGATATAAAANTGCAAGAACATTTTATTTGCAGTTACCATATTTTTGTCTCAAGATAAGGAGTGATTTCTACTTATCTTGGATTAAATATTTAACATATTTACAGTGGTTACAGATATAAAACTAAGTGATAGTGTGGTGAATAAGTTTATCACGGCTCCTGTTAAGACACAGTTATCGGAATAGATTAGGGTTTCCCAAAGTGTTTCTTGGAAGATTAGTTCCTAAAGATGCTCCCAAAGAAAGTTGGCTTCATGGCCATGAAGGTTTATTATAACCTGTTACAAAGTTTCAAGTACATTTTAAAATGAAAGATACTGGGAGGTCCAACAGTTTAAAAACAAACGAACAAGCAAGTTAATTTTACTTGCATGATAATTTCCCCAAATTTTTCAGATCCCCAAATCCTCACTAATAGAATTTATCTAGACGCTCATTGAAGTCCCTTTCAGTTCTAAAGTTCTATAATTAGAGACACTCACTAGTTGTGTTTTCCAGTTGTACTGTAACAGGACATAAGGGCCATGCAACACACCAGTGGTCTACTGGAAGGGTTCTGAAGGCAGATTTTGAGCAAGTGGATGCCCCATAATGTTTACTACCAACACACAAACATACATATGTACACATTTCTCCTAGAATAATGGCCTCCTAAATCTTTATGTTTGTATATAAGGATGTAGGAAATCAGATGGATCAGGTTCCACTGATGAGTGGGCTATTTTGTAAAGGCCCTTCTCACATTTGCAATCATCGAGGTTCTGTCCCTAACACAATAATTTGTAAATTGTGCCCACCTATTTTTTTTTAGCACTGCATTCTAATTCTAGATATGAGATTTAGTTGTTCTGCTCAACTACCAAATTGGGGATAGTCTTTCCAGCTCTCTGGGCCTCAGTTTTTCTATCTCTGTAAAACCAAACTTTGATGTTCAACATTCATTATCTGGCATTGCCAAATTTTTCAGTTTGTGGCTACTTCGTTCAGCTGATTAATTTGTGCTTCCAATGATGCCAACTTTGAGAATTAAGTTCAATTTATCAGATGGCCCAAAAGTTAATAACATTTCAAAGACAAACTTTTGCTTTCCTCTTTTCTACTAGAAGATAAATACTATCAAATTCCTTAGTAATGACACGCTAAATGGTTGCTTGGAAAATACTGAAACAGAATGTAAATACTTCCAAATGTTCTTTTCTTTAAGAGCAAATACATTAATGGATACAGAATTGCAGTTTGGGAAGATAATGAAGTTCTAGAGATGGATGGTGGTGATGGTTGCACAGCCATATGAATGTACTTAATGTTGTTGAGCTATACACTGAAAAAATGGCTAGTGTATTAATGAAATATGGGAGGTGCTGCCTGAGCACAGAAATAAATTGTGTTTCATTTATTCCTAACCTGGATTGTTTTACACAAAGATTTTAAAATATTTGATAAGAAATATAGGCACTAAATCTCAAATAGTATCTTCATTGGGAAAAGCACAACATATAGTGTGTGTTTGATACTTGGCAAACATTTAATAAACG